>NC_082644.1:56998360-57303260 GCF_028023285.1 Balaenoptera ricei | reverse complement strand
GCTGTGTGTGTCTGTGTCTGTGTCTTGTATGTCTGTGTGTGTGTCTGTGCGAAGGCCTTTATATGCCCAGAGCTCAAACCTTCTATGTCTGGAGTATGGCTAGGAATTCTCCAAGGGAGAACCTGTGGCATTGTTTGGTGGGAGCTAGCCAGGGCACCCCGTAGATCCATAGTGGAATAAGAGCATGACTGTGTGAATGAATCAACGAATGACTCAGTGAACAGATGAGATGGGAGATCTGTGCTGGGCTGTTCTGCTCTTCTCTCTCCTTTATCTCTGTATACAAATTCCACAAGCTATACAGAAGTCCTCTCTCCTACTTCCTGAATGAACAAAATTTGGATCAACCTATCAACAACCCTCAGATACAGCACCCAGGGTCATTACCAAGGTGAATACCATCTCCACAGCATATTCCAGGCAGTCTATAGTGAGTACTCTGCTGGAATCAGGAGACCCACTCTTGAGCTCCAGTTTGGTTTCCAGTTAACTGTGTGGCCTTAAGTAAGACTCCTACTTTCTCCAGGCATTCGCTGCTGCCTCTGTCAAAGGAGGGTGTGGCCTAGGTGGTCTGCTGGAGCCCATCAAAATATGGTTCTCTGCAAGTGGCCTTTGAAGGTGCCACAGCCATCACACCCTTGGCCTTTGGTGCAGGAACCACAGTCACCGAAAGCCACAGGCTCTTTTGAGGCTTCAGCTGAGTTATCAAGTATCTGAATCTTGAACCTTGTCTTCCAGCTCATGGAAAACAGGCAATGAGGGAGCCCAGCAGAGTGGCTTCAAGCCAGCAGAGACATCTGTCCTTGGAGCGGTAACCAGAGAGCAAGGGAAGAAGGTTGGAGATTTGAGATGGAGAAGGCCCAGGCTGGAGGGCAGTTACAGGGCAGGGCTCCTCTCAGAAAGGCAAGGAGAGCCCAAAGCAGGCGGGGCCACTGAGGAAGGGCAGGCGGGGGGGGGGGGGGAGGGGGGGTGGAAATGTGGCTCTTCTGGGCTCGGGGACAGAGAACAACAGGCTTTTTAGTGCTGCAGTGTCTGCCCTCTCCTACTCTCCTCCTATAAATGCCACCCCAGGGAGGAAGGGGGGAGAAGGGTGAGCTGGGGGTCTCTGTCCCGTGTCAGTGGCTCCATACTGAGCTGATGATTCAGATGATTTAGTGATGATAAAAGAGTCAAAGAGACTCTGGAGGAAAAGCACAGCTTACCAAAAAGCCTCGCCAGGAGTTTGGGTCAGTTAGGGAACAGCGTCTAAAAGTAGAAAGGCCACGAGAAACCATCTGCAGGCTGGGCTTCGGGGATGGGGAGCGAGAGGCCGGCATCCACGGGCGCAGCTGCCAAGGAGCCTGAATCACAAATCGTCTCCCTGGTGAGGGCTGAGGAGCTGTGAGGAGGGCAGGAGAGGGAAGCCTAGCTGGACTGGGGGCTGAAGGGCCCAACCTTTTGCCCCCCAGAACAGCAGGTGTCCAGCCGATGCCTCTCCCAGAGTGGGTGCTACCTAAATTGTATGCTTCAGGGCTAATGAGCAGATCTTCTGTTCTCCCTAATCCCCAGCCCCTTAGTAACCCTCCTACAGGCGCCTGGAATTCTGTCCAGATGTGGAAAGCTTTATCACTTAGGGAATTAGTGATCATAAGAGAAAACTCTCATTGAGCCCATACTGTGCCAGGAACTGTGCTCAGTACTTTGTACATGCCGTGTTAATCAGGGTCCTCCAGAGAAGCAGAACCGATAGGAGATCTATCCAAGCATGTATCCGTGCATCCACCCATCCGCTCATCCATCTAAAGATAAAGGGAGGGAGAGATTTACTTTAAGGAACAGGCTCACATGATTGCAGTGTCTGCCAGTCAGAAATCTGCGGGGCAGGTTGGCAGGCTGGAGACCCAAGGAAGAGTTGATGTCGCAGTCTCTAGCCCAATGACAGTCTGGAGGCACAATGCTTTCCTCTTCCGGGGACCTCAGTCTTTTCCTGTAAGGCCTTCAGCCGATGGGATGAGGCCCAACCACATTCTGGAGGGTAATCTGCTTGACTCAAAACCTACGAATTTAAATGTTAGTCACATCTAAAAACTATCTTCAGAGCAACAGGTAGATTGGTGCTTGACCAAGTCACTGGGCGTTATAGCCTAGCCAAGTTGCCGCATAAAATGAACCATCACCCGTACTTTACTTCTTTTATCCTCACAACTCTGGAAGCAGCCACTAGTGTAATCCCCATTTATAGGCCTAAATGATATTAAAGGAAGTTAAGAAGTTGCCAGAAATAACACAACTAGCAGGTAACAGAGCCAGGCCTCGTATTCGGGATCGTTTGATTCTGGAGACCACCCTCAGCCATTGCACTGCACTGTCTCCCTGCTTTCATTCCCAGAGACCCTGTTTAAAACCACATGTGCTTGGGAAGGGTATCTTGTTAAATAGCGATCAGTGACTTTCTTGCTCATTCCACCTTTCAAGTATTTGGGATTATCTATGATGAGACAGACATGCTATTGAATCAGTCTGGTTGATCATCTTTTACCCACAGGGTCAGCAGTTTTCAACCTTTCCCGTCAGGAGCACCGACACCTGACTGGCATTAATGGGGACGCCCAGCGCTGGGGGCAATGCCTGCACATTTGTGGTTTCTCTTCTCTTTTATATTACACTCCATAAGCACATTCATTCTCAGATCGTTGCCTCTCTGAGACCCTTCCCAGAAGTTCACTTACTTATGGATTCCCAAAAGGCTTCCGGTTAGATTGGGGGCTTCTACTTTCCTAAACCAATCACAGTGGTTGTCTGAGTGGCCAGGTTCCCAGGGGTTGGAAGCTGGGGTGCCCATCAACATCCAGAGGCCCAGGCCATCTACCTCCTGCCTTCCCTGCTGGGGTCAAGGCCCCATTACTCTCCTGCCTGTGCTTGGAAAACCAGGCATCCTTCTTCTAACTCTTAGTCAAAGGTAAGGAGAGAAAAGAAGAAATTTAAAGTCCCATGAAGAGCTTGAGAAATGATGAGTTTGAATTGGAAAGCAAAATTTCTTTTCCAGCTTCAGGCCCCCTAGAGAAGGATGCAGAACCCAAGAAAATGAGGCAAGAAAGAAATCATCCGCTCTGTGCTCTGTCTGCCAGCCACCCCCTTACACGGCTCCTTCTCCCGTTGGTCTCTGGGCCTCTTCCCCCTCGGCCTCCACCTTCTGTGTTGAGCTGGATGAAGAGGGTCAGCGAAATGACCGCCCTAACTCCTATCAGCTGATGTCCCCCAGCCCATACATAAGCACAAGACAAATGGCTCTGGCCGCTACAAATCATGATCCTGACAAGTTGCTCACCCAAAGTCAAGTACGCAGCAACTGTTGAGACCCCCACACTCTCTTTGTTGTGGAGGAATTTGCCTAATAAATTTCCTTTCCATTGTGTGAGGGGGAAAGGAAAGAGAGAAGCTGGCCAGCTTGGACGGGAAGCCCCACATGCTGACGGTGCTGTGTTTACCGCTTTGTTGGGTCTCTCCTGTTCAGTACCAGCCACTGGCCCTTATTCAGCATCTACTCCCTGGTAGTGCCACGGACTGGTTGATGGAAGAGGAGAAAGGCAGACAGATGTTGCTTCTCAGGTTTCAGAGTTCTAGGAGCCGCTGGCTCCCCAAGATTCTAATACCACAGGTGTTTCTCAACTTGAGCCAAGATGGTCAAGTTACGACGGGAGACAGAACCTCATTATGGGCAGAGATGTGAAATCCGAGGTGGTGGGGTGTGGGCCTCTCGAAGTTGCTACGTAGGTCTGAATAAGTCAATTGATTGGTCTCATCTTCTGCATAGAAACCTGAATTTCCTTTCCATTTTCTTTATCAGAGAACTTATTAGATAGCGTTTTATCCCAATAATGTTGTCTCCAGGAGGATCCCTCTCATCATGAGATCTGCTGTCCTGAGAGCACTAGTTAAGGGCAAGACAAACATCAAACCATTAGAGGGTTTCCCTGGTGGCCAGCTGTCTCTCTTTTTTTTTTTTTTTTTTTTTAAGATTTATTTATTTTATTGTTTTGGCTGTGTTGGGTCTTCATTGCTGTGTGCGGGCTTTCTCTAGTTGCGGTGAGCGGGGTCTACTCTCCGTTGCGGTGCACGGGCTTCTCATTGCAGTGGCTTCTCTTGTTGCAGAGCACGGGCTATAGGCGTGCAGGCTTCAGTAGTTGTGGCACATGGGCTCAGTCATTGTGGCTCGCGGGCTCTAGAGCACAGGTTCAGTAGTTGTGGTGCACGGGCTTCGTTGCTCCGTGGCACGTGGGATCTTCCTGGACCAGGGATCGAACCTGTGTCCCCTGCACTGGCAGGTGGATTCTTAATCACTGGGCCACCAGGGAAGTCCCCAGCTGTCTCTTATTGCAGTGAGCTGGTTAGAGCACAAAAGAGTATCTTGCCCTGTGAAGACCTACCACAGAAGGTAGTCACGTGTACTCTCTCCACTTGTGTCAGAGGAAAATGCAAAAGAAGAAGAAAATGTCTTTCAAAACAACTATTTGCTAAGGAAAATGGTGTGAGCAGGAAGGTTGACACATGAGCCAGTGCCACCAAATTTTCCAGCCCTGCAACACATGGGTTACACTGGAGGATAGCAGGAGGCTCATACTTCCACTGATATTTGGAAAAGAAGGCTATTCTCTATCTAGTGGATATCAATTGCATATTTTTTAGGTCTCTCCCTCCCTCCCTCCCTTTCTTCCTTTCTTCCTTCCACTTTCATTTCCTTGGTGAAAATAGAACAATATGGCAATGAAATAGAACAATAGAACAATGCAGAAAATAGAACAAATAGAAAATAAAACAATGCAATGAAATAAATAAGAGTAAGCAAAACCACTTAGAGTAGGTCTGGAATTTATGCTTGAATCATCATGTTATAGGAGTAGGTCACTGGTCTTGGAATATGTTGATTTGGATTATCTTTGTGCGTGCTTCTGAGAAACAGAATTTTAAAGCTAAATGCATCACATATAAACCATCTAGTCCAATGCCCTTTTCTTCTAACAAATGAGGAAACCAAGGCCAAAGAAGTTAAGATTCTTGAAAATTATCACACAGATGAGACAAGTCCTAAATTCTGAGTTTGGAGAAATAGAGCCAGTCGCAACTTCAGACTGAGGAAGAGGGCTTCTCTTTCCTGGTGGAGCATGAAAACCTTTCAGGGGCCACTACCAGCTCCATGAACTCATCTCCTTTCTTGGGCTGCTACCTTTTCTCTTCACCTTTCCATCTCTCTGACTCCAGTTTCGTGCTCTAAAAACAAAGGATCTGGAGGTCTTTTGTCTTTTGCAAATGTCTCCAAGGGCATGCCTACGTTAGGCAAACTATCTTGTGAGGCTCTTAAGTGGCAGAAGAAAACTTGAACTTGGAGAGCCTCTGACATACTTTATCCTTCCTTCGAAAATGTCTTGATGCCAACTCAAACTGGTAAGGAGCCAGACATCAGAGAAGGCTCACCATTGGTTAATACCCCAAACCAGAGATGCTGTCAATGTGGGTGTTATCCTGTGTCATCATTTTTCAGAGCTGAGAATTATTAGATAGAGCATTTAGGGTAGATAGGCTAAAAGGGTGACACAGATTCTACTTTTATCCACCCCCCTTCTCCTGGGAGCCCAGAAATTTCCCCTGTGCTCTCAAATCCATATGGAATGATCTTTGGTGTCCTGGTTCTATGATTTTATTGCAGTGTTCCCATAGTGAGATTCTGAGAGAAAAGGGTGGTCACACAAAGGCAGGAATTCATTTGAAAATCAAACAAGCAGGACTCTGGTGATCATCCTGCCTTGAAATGGAAGTCCAATTGTAATCTTAATCACAATAATGGAACTCAGTATAACCAGATTTAAGCAGCTCTTGTAACCTGCTTTCTCTTTTTGGCCCTGCAGTAGCAGAAATTTTTTCCAAAACTTAAATCCGATCATGTCATTTTCTTGCTCAAAATCTTCCAGTAGCTTCCCTTCATTTTCAGAATAAAATTCAAGGTTCTCAACGTGGCATAAAAGGCCCTACATGATCTGACCCTTGCAACCTCCATGGCTTCACTTCCTACCATTCTCTGTCCTTCACTCTGTTCCAACCACATGGGCACATTTGTTTCTCTAATACACAAAACAGGGCCTGCCTCAGGGCCTTTGAACTTGTTTTATCTTCCTAGAATGTGTTCTGGGCAAATCGCCATATATCTAACTCTTGATTCATTCATATTTCTTTTCAGAGAAACTTGACCACCCTGTAATACCCCATCCATCATTTTCCATTATCTCATCTTTTCTTTATAAAACTAATATTTTTGTTATTTATTTCCAGTCTCCTTCAAACACATATAGATATCATGAGGCTAGTAACTTTCTCTGTATTCCTAGACTTGTGCCTAGCACATAGTAGGTATTCAATAAATATTTGTAGAAGAAAGGAATGAATGCCTTGTATTTAGTGTTCGTATATCTTTATATCACTCTATATATTTTTGTTACAAGCACACACACATACATCACACACCACACATCAAACATACACTAAGCACAAAACTCTTAGGCATGAGGTCATTTCAAATTCATTAAGCATTAATTGAACGCTGTCTTAGGGCAAAGTCCTCTACCAGGTGCAGGGATAAGAGGAACGTCCTAGAAAAAGGAACAAAAATGGTCTTCTCTCTCCAGCAAAACCCCTTTCCATTGACTCAACTAAATCTGTTTTACTTATTGCAATTATGACACAAAATTTACATGAGAAATTATTTGTTTACACTCAAATAATGTTCTGAAATTTCACTTGGTTCTTAAGCTTGTCACTCCTTTATATTTTTCCTTTTTATATCATCCTATCTTTGGGATTATAATTACTCTTTTACACTGAGTTGCAATTTTGGAATTCTTTATGAGGAATAATCCCAGTGCTGAGGTCACACAATTAATTCTTCAAAATAAGATTAAGAAACTCTGCATTCTGGATGGAAGGCCCTGTCTGGTGATTAGTTTGCCTGGAAGAGCTTGTTACAAGCCAAATAGAAGGAGCTGTCATCCTGTTGATGGTTTCCAGGGACAGAGGCACCAGGACCTGCAGTAATTTCATTTGTCATCATTGCAAAACCAGAGAGTCACGTGAACTGCCAAAGCCTGCAGCAGAGGAAGTTCACTTGCCAACTGTCCTTAGGAATTGGAATACAAGGTAGACAAGGCAACTGCTGGGAATGAATTATTTCTAGCAGTTATATTATTATCATTGTCATGAAAAATAGAGGCAGCAAGCTTGGATCTACTTGTAATAATTTCCCAACTCTAGGCAAAAACTTTTAGTGATGAAGATATCTCTAGAAATCACGATGTTAGCTCCTTTCCTTGTCATTGTGAAAACAGGCTCTGAGAAAGCTTTGATCAGCAGCAACTCTGGACAGGAGGAAAGAAAGAAGAGTCATCCTACCAGCATGCTGTGTGAAAGGGGGATATGTACCTGGTTGGAGAGTCATCAGTATCCCAAGGGTACAAAGGTACAGGTGATACTGAGTCAGGCAGCAGAGTTAGTGAACGGTGGAGAGAATCATGACCCCAGTGGTAAGCAGGGCTGCACTCTTATTCTGGTCAATCTATCTGTTGATTCATGGAAATGTCTCAGCTGATAGTTGGGGATAAAAGGAAAGGACTCAGGTGCCCAGGAAAGGGATGAGCAAGAGCTGAAAACCCACAAAGACCTTTCATAGCCAGGGCAAGCTGAGTTACATTGTGGGAACAAATAATCCCTAAGCTCAGTGACTTAAGACCACAAAGGGTTGTTTCTTGCTCATACTGTTTGTGTTATTTCACATCAGCAAGAGGCTTAGCTGGTCATGGTCATTCAGGGGCCGGGGCTGGTGGAGCATTCACCATCTCAAATGTTGCCAGTCACCCTGCTGGAGAGAAAAGAGGGCTCTGGGGGGTCTTGCACTGGTAATGAAATGCTCTATCACAGAAGTGACCCACAGACCTTCTACTTACAGCTCACTGGCCAGAACTAGTTTCACAGCACCTACACAGGGGAAAGTACAATCCTGCTGATTGGGTAGGTTGAGGGCTGAAAACTGGAAACAATTGGTGAATAACATTAATGACTCATGCAACCTCTTCCAGGTCCTGTGGGGTGCTCAGGAAATAACGAGCAGAGGGTTGTCTCAGTCAGGGCTGGAGATCCAGGGGAGTTTGGGAGAATGAGGGCGACAGTATGGAGAATGGGGAATGGAGGGCCAAGGCAGAAGCCCAGGATTTGAGACTGAGCCCGACAAGTGGAGGTGGGAAGCCCGACGTTGCAGAGAGGCGTGCTGCATCTCAGTGGCCATGCCTACCCCAGGGCTGTCCCTGGGGATTGGGTCTGGATGATGGATAACTCAATTCCAGATCCATCTTCTCCCAGTGGGGGATTGAGGCTACAGCATATTCTTTCCTGCAATCCTGATTGGTTGCAGGTCCAACAGGACGTGCGGGAGGAGCCCAGCAGAAGATGTACCTGGGAGGAAATAGGGATGGGAAGAGCTGCGGAAGGGAGGCAGGGGCTGACATCTGGCTCTTATCTCCCTCCGGCTTAGAGAAATGCCTTTATTTTATTTTCAAGGACTGTCATTCTGAGTCCTAACACCCATGGGAATAGGTACAAGGAAGAATTTTCTGAAGGTTTTGAAATTCCCAAATGAGTTCTGAAGGGAGGGAGAAGGCTTTTGTTTGCTTAAGACTCTACAGCAATGTTTTGCAGTATGTAGTTCAAGGCCACCTGCATCTGAATCACAGGGGAGCTTATCAAACACGCAGTTCCCTGGGATTCTCCCCAGACTCAGTGAATCACCACTTCTGGGGTTGGAGCCCAGAAAGTTGTGTTTTTGAAAAGTTCCCCGATGCAAATTAAAGTTGGAAAACCATTGCTTTAAAAAAGAAATCAAATTGCCATTGGAGTGGCACAGGTTGGTCCTCCCTAGAAACGGAAAAGGCAACCCCTCTAGGCCATTGGTCGTATATTCCAGGGCAGCAGTTTAAAGATTCTAATGGATTTCACTAATTAGTCCTGTTTTCTGGTTCATAACTATATTCTGGCTTCAACCTCTAAAACTATTTCAACTTTCCCCAGCGTTTGTTGGAGTCTGAGCTCCCGGTTGCTGCGATGGGAAAGACAGGTGGCTGGGTCTATGGGGTAAGGGGTCTGCTCTCTGCAGGAGACAATTACATGCTCTGAATAGGACAACCATGGCTTGTCCTAGGCAACACAGGGGCACTCTTGTCAGCATTTTGAAAAGCTGGCGCCATGCTTGCAAGGGGCTGACGGGAGCCACTGATGGGTCTGGCTGCAAAACAATTGCTTATGAGGAGGATCAGTGTCAACTTTGAAGTGAGCCGTGCTTGAATTAGCACCATCGTGGTAACAAGCAGAATGAGCGGGGCTGAAATGACATATTTAGTCAGGAAGGAGGCCTGTGTTTAAGGGAAGGGCTCTTTCAAAGGAAACAATGCACGAGACTTGGATGAGAAGCTTCTGGCTTCTTGTTTGTCTGGCTTTAAAAAGCCTCAGGAAAGTTCAGACTTAGTTGAGTGAACTGAGTTACCTGTGTAGCTTTCATATTTCCATGGCGGATGGATCCTGCCCTTTCCGGATTGTGGTGTGTTTTCCATCATTCATGCCCTGCATGTCCTTAGGAGTCCTGGAGCTTCTGTTTGCTCCGGAGTTTCCAAAGGTGGGATTCCATGCCTTCCCCACTGACTGAGGGGTCTCTACACAACTCCATGGAGAAAATGAGCTGTGGTTGCTGCACCTGAGGAACTTGGGTCCATTGTCCCCTCCTCCTTGGGGATTGTCTCCCTCAAATGTATTTGCAGAGAGTGATGGTGGTTTTTTTTTGGAGGTGATGGTGGAGGGAGAGGAATAAGGGGTGGTGTCACCCTCTTCCCAACAACATCTGCTCTCCTTCCTGCCCCCGTGGCTTTTTGCTCTGCCATGAGCCCGCACTCACAAACGCCTCTAAACTCCTGGATTCTTTCATGAGAGGTCATGCCCTTCTCTTCAGAGTCTCCTATGCAGAGCTGGTCATGGCCAAACTAGGTTCTTGGACCAGGTCTTTTCCTCACTAGCTCCGGGTGGGAGGTGGGAAATGGGGCAGGAAGTAAGGTGTTCTGTCAACTACACCTTCCTAAGGCTTTACTTTCTTCACTTCCCCATGTATAAAATCTGGGAATAATACCCCCCCTTAAGGATAAAATACAGTCTCTAAAAAGCCTAGTCCAATATCTGGCAAAAAGTCAGCGTGTGATACATACTTCTTGCCTTTTATTGGACTATTTTGATTAATATTACAAATTATATTATTATGATAATGACTTCCTATTTGGGAGCAGCATTGATTCAGGCTCCTACATCAGTCACATTACAGATGTCACAAAAAGCAGGATTTTTATTCTGTCTGTGCCATATAAAACAAAGAGCTCTACTTGTCTTAATTTAGGGGTGAAGTGTTTTTGCCTCTTTTTGCTTAAAAGCATTCTTTAACAGAGCCCGAAGTGCAGTTGGAATACCTTGTTCAGTTTGTAATTGAAATCAGGAGTCCATTATTAGCTTTCTGGACTTGTGGAGACTAGTTCCTTAACACTTCTCCACCGGGTTTTCTCCATCTGGAAGTTGGGGACAGTGTTCATTTTCCTGATGGTCATTTGTCAGCTGTGTTGTAAAGATGAATAAAAGAAAATCCTTCAAACACTTTCAATTCCTCAAAAAAAAAAAAAAAGTTGCCATAGCAACCCAAAGCATGAGTCGAGGTTTCAGTTCATTGTTGGAAAATCTCTCAAAAACTAGTTTTTGTGTGTGGGAAAAAAGAGAGACATCATGTTAAAATCACTCATTCAGGTAACACTTGGCCACTTATGTACAGATCAGGAAGCACTTCCAGAAGGTTATGGAGTGCATAGGTTAAGAGTAACTTGCAGCAGAGAAAAAGCTTAGCACAGCTCCTTGCAGCTCAGCCATCTGGCCGCCCTACTCCCCACCACCCTTCTATCGCTCACCTGGTGGAGCGCCTGCCCGGGGATGGGGGAGTGGGCAGGTTTGCAGCTCCAAGGCCAGGCTGGTCAGCAGCAGCAAGCACAGCAATCCAGCCACGAGACAGGAGAGCCCATTAATTGGCTAATTTTGCTTATAATGTTTGGTCACTGCTTGGCAGGCCTGCTGTCTCTTGGGTGGTATTGGGCTCATTCGGAGAACCGGCCTGGCTCGGGATAGCGTTTTGAATGGCTTGATGGCATCTTCTAATGGTGCCCATCTCAGAATGCCTGTCTTTCCCTTTGCCCTACTCCCTCGTCTAGATCAGGTCTTCTGGCCCTAGAACATCTGGCAAAGCCTGGTTTGAAGGTGAATCTCAGTCAGTCTGTCAGAGTTTCTGCTCCTTCCTAACCGAAGATTCTCTCGTTTGGGGTGAAGGAGAATGGCTGGGAGCTCTAAGCTGCCTTGCGAATCCCTTCAGAATAGACCCTGTAATCCAATATATCACTATCCCAGGGAAGTCTCAGGTTTCTAAAGTCATCCTAGATCTCCGGCAGCAAAGGAAATGAAGTCCCCAAATGTTTACTACCATCAGGACTTCAGGATTTTTCTCCCGAGTTTTGTGTGTGTGTCTGTGTTCCTAATGCATTTTTGGTTCATCGTGAAAATTTCCTAAGAAATGGCTGAACAAGGATGAGCCCATCACTCCATCCTTTATCTGATGTTTTACTTCAATGCCGGTTACCCCTAGACATTCTTCTATTTCTTTAGGATTTTGTCTTTCAAATTTCTTACAGGCATTGGAAACATGTTCTTCTCAACACAACTTCATCCCCAAACTCGACCCTTAAATTCTTCCTCCTTTAAACTTAGAGAGAGACCAAGTTCCCTATTATCAACTTCAAAGTCCTTAAGGACTCCGTAGCCCTATACTCTTTCCCCTTCTTTTTCTCCTAAGAAAAGGGCATCACTACTTTCTCTTTCTGGTCCTGTGCTGGAAATGCCGTTTTATTCCTTACCGTGTGTCCAGCTTCTGCTTTTACTCGTCAAAGGTTTTCTGAAACCCCACTTTCTTCCCAGTGACCATTCTGCCCACTGGAGGGATGCTGGTGATTCACCTCAACACACAGTGCACGCGTGTCTTTTCATCTTTTCATCCTTCCAGCTCCCTCAGCTTTTGCATAACGAAAATCCCTTAATTTTCCTGCTTGCCAAATGCCTGCCCCTCAGGGTGTGTGACTTCCCAGCGTCCTGGGGTTTTCACTGTGCCCGAGTCCTCACTGTCAGATGTTGCCTTTACCTAACGTCGCTCCCTGGCTCCTGTGGCTCCAGGTACTTGGGGTAATTTAATTTTCTTGCACAGTGATGAGGAGCTTTGGTTTACAAATGGCAAAATGAGATGCAGATAGATTCCTCAGAACAAATGAGTGACTTGATTAGACGTGCAGTTAATCTTCCAGTGCGTGAGTCATTTGGCCACATTCCCTAGAGCTCCGGGTTTCTTTTCGATCCCACTCTGTGTGCAGAAGAGAGGAGCCATTTTTTTAAGTCTCTGTTCTGCTCCATTTCCCCTACCAGTTGGTGGACATTTTATAAATGCTATCTGATGAAAATGAAAACCTCACATTTCAAAGAGTAACAACATTTGAGCCTTTATCTAATTTTTAAACTTCTAATAAGATCTCAGAATGTGACTTGTTTTTCTGAGGGACATAATTTAGTTAACAGTCTGTTACGGTTCTTCTCAAGGGTAAGATAGTTTCATTGAAACCCAATTCCTTTTGAAGTTATCCTTTTTAGTGAAATTGTAACCCTGGAGCTGGTGTGCGTGTGTGTGTGTGTGTGTGTGTGTGTGTGTGGGTGTGTGATGTGTTTGTGCTATAAGGTGTCTGTGTGTGTGATGTGTGTGTGTATTGCGATGTGTTTGTGCTGTGGAGGGTGTGTGTGTGATATTGTGTATGTGTGACGTGTTTGTGCTGTATGTATGTGTATGATGTGTGTATGTATGTATGTATGCTGTGTTTGTGCTATGTATGTCAACGTGATACGTGTGTACACGTGATGTGTTTGTGCTGCGTGTGTTTGTGTGTACGTGTGATATGTTTGTGCTGTATGCGTGTGTGTGTTGCGGGGTTCTGGTGAGAAGAGCACAGCCCCAAGCATCTTGGAGGGAACGTTTGTAACTGAATTTGAAGTTAAGAGCTCTTCCCGGAGCTCAAGTTTCACTGAAAACCCAAAGCATGGGCCAAATTCAGCAAAAGCCTGATTTGCGGTTGTGACCCTTGAGGACTGGGCAAATTTGATAGTTCATCAGGATTGGTTTCTGGGGGACCCCGGGTCAGTTTGTGGGAGAGAGTCTGTGTCCAATTATGACTTGATGGGCGAGGAGGGTTTACTTGTGATCTGAAGAACAATTTAGGGTTCCTCTCAAGGGAAGCCACACAGGCCTGCACACACACAGACAGACAGACATTGTACCTGGGTTTTATAAGATTTGCATGTGAGGGGCTCTCCCAGCTACATTTCACTTAGGTATTTTCAGGCTTAAAGAACTGTCCTTAAAAGTAAAAGGGGACATTTTCTGCGGTAAGAAATTCAGAAACTGGAAACAAAGGAGAGAGTGTGCTGCACCCCGCCATGGGCTACGGCAGCCCCCGTTTTCCTCCTCTAACTAGACCCCTCCGGGAGGAAGGGTGCTAATCACTAGTGCTCACTTCGGAACTCCAACTTTAAGGAAACATTTCTGACACGTAAATAATTTGCAAACATCAGATCTGGAAGAGCTTGGTGTGGCTTCCCAATTATCGAGCCCAGACCAACACTCATGCCTGCTTTGCTCCCAGGGTTCTTTTTTTACAGAAAACGATTATATCTGCCTGTGTGTCTTGTCACCAGTCAAATCATTGGTTGGTGTTAAAGCAAGACAAATGTAATCCTTACATGAGGAAAAAGCATAAGTGAGTTATTTTGAAAATTTGATTGTGAGATATGCCTGGAGAGAGAGAGAGAATATGAAAGAACAGAGTTGAATATCCATCCATGTCCTGTAAACCCCAGCTTACTGAACTAAGCTTCTCATGTTTGCTGATAAATAATGGTCGACAAGAATTAGGCAATTGCTACTTTTTTGAAAGACCGTGAAAAGTAACTCAAAAACCAAACCAAAAAGAAAAGAAAAAAAAAAAAGCCAGTAGGGGAAAGGAATGTAAAATCGTTGCCAGGTAGTAGTTGGATAAGGAATAAGAAGAGCAGCATCTTTCTCCCTCGTGCGCATCCCTGTTTCTCTCTCTGTTTTGACTCTGACCTCAGTTCTCCACGTCTAGTGTGATAGATGGCGAGAAGGCTGAATTCTTCAATGTGGTTGATGTCTTACAGGAAGTTTCAGTTCCATGGTAGAAGTTTAGAAGAGCTTTTTTTCTATACTAGAGGGAAGATAAGGGGAAAACAGTGTCTGTGTCTGTGCGTCTGCTCAGGCAGAATTTGTATTTAAAAACAAAAATCCTGTGTGTCTGGAAATAATTGAGACCCCACATAATATATAAATCAATGAGGGAAAACGCATAAACGATCCTGATAGCAACTGAGAAACAGATTAACATAACATAAAATAATATAATTCGGTGACACGTTGGCTTCTGCCTTCTTCGTAGGTCATGAAAACACATGTTTGTGTAGTCTGGTTTCCAGGACATTCCCTTTAAAGTATCTTCAAAAACATTATCTTATCTCTGGCTCACTCCCCGCTTAACCTTGGTCCGATGTCTGGGATAAGGATGAGGATCCTCCCAAGATCCAGAAAGCAGTATATTAACCATACGGGCGCTCACAACTGCCCATCGGACGGAGACACCGGCGCGTGCATATTCTGTGGCACAGAGCAGAAAGGCTGGACGGAGGGCCTTTATGTTGTCTGATAATGCAGCTCTTTGAAACACTGCTGGCAGACTTGCTTCACATCATGTCACACAAGACAAGAAACGGGACAGGCCCTCTCTGCTTCTCGATTCATCGACCTGCCATACAATACAACAAACCAGCTTTTTTCAAGGCCCCCTGAATGAAGGCCTGTGCCTGCAAGGGAAATTTAATTGGATTTCTTTATGGGTTGCAACAATCCAATGAAAAATTATGTAAGAATGGCGTGATTCAGTTTCAACATGCACTTGAATAATAATAATTTTTTTTTTTTATTTATAACAAGATTTCTTTAAAAAATAAGAAGAAGAATTTTTAAATGAAAACTCCCTGCACAGCACTTTTCAGCTCAACGAGACCAGGCAGCCCAACTTTATCCGAGGCAGCTTGTGTTGTGTGGATGTTTGTGTCATTGTCCCAGCTCAGAAAATGATTTTAAATGCATAGATTATGTTCAGAATGGAGTCGGAGGCTTTCAAAAGTACTTGGTTTGGCTTTCTGGAAGAATAATGTCGTCTCTGACAACGTCCCCTGCTTTGAACCAAAGTGCATTTGTGAATCCTGGAGGAGGAGGAAAATGGCCATCCCCCCGTGCATTCTCTGGAACATCTGTGTGGCATTTGAAGATTAAGTCCCTCTGTAGCGTTTTGACATCTTCGGATTGGTTGAAACCACATTGAGGATTATTTCTTTTCTTCTTCCTGGAAGTGGGCAAGTGGCTAGTATCTGCCTAAAACTCCTTCCTTGATATCCCCCCTATTTTCATGGCTCCAGGTGCCCTTTTTGGCTACTTGGACAGCATATGGAGTAAAAAGGAGCTCATTACACCCACCTCCATCCACAAATAGCCATGCAATTGGAATACAAAGCGGCAGATCATTCAGGCTTATTCCCTTTGTGACCTCAGCTATGCCTCCATTTATTCATCTTTTTTTTAATTTATCAAATCATATGCTCTTCCCACTGCCTGAAATACTGCTTCTTTACCTAGTTTACCTGGGAAACCCATACTCATCCTTCAAGACTGGGTTCAGATGTCTCCTCTGAAAGGGTCCTTACAATCCTTCCCCCATTCCAAAATCAGCGCTATCCCCCTGTGCACCTACCACTCCTTGTACCTCTCCAGTGTAGCTCATACCACATTGTCGTAACTGAGTATACAGATTGGGCTCCCCCAGTAGACAGTGAGCTGAATACAAGGGCCATTGGCCATGTTTATCATTGTCTCCTCAATATTTGATACAGTACCCAGCACAAAACAGAAATTTAATAAATAGTTCTTCAGTTTATGAATGAATTGATGAGTGGATAAATAAAGATAAAATGTGGGTAGCCCACATATACCTGCCCAGTCAAAAAGAAAATCTATTTTTCCAAAGACACCAGATTAAAATGCATGATTTTATACTCCTGAATCAGGGCCCTTGGCTGAATTTCTTTAGAAATGACTGAAAACATCATACTCATTTATGTAGAAATGATATGCCTAAAAACTGTACAGTGGAAAGCTTTTAAAATACATATATAAATTGGTTGAACAGGGCAACCCCGTAACCAATCACTCGGTATTTGCATGATGTCTCACAATAGTAATAGTATCTGACATTAGCATGTGCTTTGCAGTTTTCAAAGTACTTTAACATTCTTGTTCTTGTATTTATTCAGCAAATACTTACTGGAGCCTGCTTTGTTCTAATTGCTCTGCTACAGTGTGCTACACGGAGCAAACTAGGCCTCAGGGTGCTTACAGTCTAGTGGAGGAAGCAGATTTTAAATGAATTATCGCACAGATGATATTTTTTTCAATTTATTTTTCAATTTATTTTATTTTTGGCTGCGTTGGGTCTTCGTTGTTGCGCGCAGGCTTTCTCTAGTTGTGGCAAGCGGGGGCTACTCTTTGTTGCGGTGCGCGGGCTTCTCATTGCAGTGGCTTCTCTTGTTGTGGAGCACAGGCTCTAGGCACGTGGGCTTCAGTAGTTGTGGTGCGCGGGCTCAGTAGTTATGGCATGTGGGCTCAGTAGTTGTGGCACACGGGCTTAGCTGCTCCACGGCATGTGGAATCTTCCCGGACCAGGGCTCAAACCCGTGTCCCCTCCATTGGCAGGTGGATTCTTAACCACTGCGCCACCAGGGAAGCCCTGCACAGATGCTTTTAACCACAAATAGTGTTATGCATAAAAGGAACAGAATATTAGGACAGTATCATTACATCTTATTTTACTTGAGTTTTACACTTTTGTGAAGATTGCAGACAAGTATCCATCAGCATGTGTCATGTTAAAGGCAGAACGGACAGGGTTTACAACGGCTAGCAAGAGTGGAAGCAAGACCAGAATCCAGTTGTACTTCCAAGTGGGAGTAGGCACTGAGAATGGCTGGAGGCTGAACTGCGTAAGCTACTAGAGGGCCCTCCAGAAACTTCTCCATTGAGGTAGAGGGAAGAGGTCCCAGTTTTGTGAATGAGAGGGACTTGGAGGCCAGAAATCAGCTCTTACAAGAGTGTAGCACACTTGGGAGGCTTGGTTGGTCAGTTAAGTGTGTGCGTGTGTGTGTGTGCATATTTGTGTGTGTTTGAGATGGTGTTGGAGGGGGCCATGTTCATGAAGTCTTCTAGCTCCTGTTATGGAATGATAATGGCCTCCATTTGAGCACTTATTACATGTGAGTCATTTACATATATTAATCTCCATTTTACAGACCGAAAGGCAGGAATGCATGAGAGTTAGAGCTTAGAAAAATTAAAGAACCTGCCCAGGACCACAGAGGTAGTAGGTGATGGGACTGGGATTTGAACACAGGTCTGTGGCCTCAGAATCTTTGTATGTTGCTGTCACCTACTCTGTGTCTGCTTCCTGACCTGCAGATCTCATGGTTTTGTAAATTTGGCAGTTGCTATCAAAAGAACTTTTCCATCATCCTTGCTCTTACACTGGAGCATAAATGTTAGAGGAGTCCCAGGACAATCAGGTTGGTTGTTTTTAAACTATAAAGATTCAGGGACTTCCCTGGCCGTCCAGTGGTTAACACTTTGTGATTCCAACGCAGAGGGCACAGTTTCAATCCCTGGTCAGAGAACTAGGATCCCACAGGCTGGCGCAGCCAAAATAATAAATAAATAAACTATAAAGATTCAAAAATGGGTTTCAGACCTTGGTAAGAACCCTCCACCCATGCATGCACGTACACACATACACACATACACTCCCGCTCTAGAGATTGTCTTTACAGCTCCACTTTCTTGTCACCAAGAGGAGACTTCAGATGTGTTTGGGGCCTCTCTGACTTCAGTGGGATGCACACGTGTGCATCAGGAGACAGCGTTTGGCTAGTGGGGAAGAAATGAATTGTTGCTATCAGTGACCGTAGAGGGATAACTTGATCCAAGATCCTCTTTTTACCATGGGAAGTAGCTTTGTTGGTAACAGTCCTAATCTTCTTTTTCAGTGGGTGAGTAGGGTAATGATGCTTCTGGCCAAGGGTCATGGGGAAGTGTGGCACGTGGGGGAATAGTCAAGTGTTCATGGGAAGAAATGCAGTCGCAGGAGCTGTAAAACCACGGCCATTCAACCCCACTCCAGCAGCCCCAGCACCTCACATTTCAGCCACTCATAACTTTATGACAAATTCTCCTTTTGGGATAAAACTTTCCAAGTTCAATCTCTGCTGCCTGGGGGTCAGCTTTTTATGGGAAATTTGTGCTAAATCAGCATAACTCTGTTCAAATTGGAGAAATGCAAGACGTGATACACTTTCCCTCCACCAGCTTGAATGAGACGATCAGCAGGAAGCATCCCCTGAGGTTGCCGTCTCGGGGATGTCTCTTGTTTCTGAAAGTTCCAGGCTTGGATATGATCATAGTGATGACAAGAAACAGCACCCCCAATTTTCAGAGATGTCTGGATCAATGACAGAACCAACAAATGGATATTGCCAGGGAACGGGGGCAAATGTGAGAGAAATTGGGAGGCAGTAATGGATGAACAGAGAGATATGATAACACAGAAAATATTAATTGAAAGGGACGTCTCTGATTAAAAATAAAACTTCTAGGTTTAAATAGGAAAGCGTCCTGTGAGAACACACCCATTTGTGCACCAGAGCTAGTCTCTCAAATTGGGTACCTAATGTCTCCTGAGGATGCACCAAGTGTCAGAAACCACTTGAAGCCGTTGGCATTATGTTCCCTTATTCTCACCACAAGCCTATATGGCAGAAATTACTGTCTCCATTTTACAGATGAGGAAACGTTGTTCGTTTATTTAGCCAATAAATATTTTGGAGAGTTTAGCATAGTTAAAGCAGCAAACAAAACCACGAAGGTCTCATTCTCATGGGCAGGGCAGAGAGTGACAACAATTACATGTCCAGTAGTGATAAGAGCAAAAGAACAGTAAAGCAGGGTGTGAGGTGCCACTGGGGGCCAGGACAAGGCTCCCTGATTACATGTAAGCAGAGCCCTGAGGGCGAGTATCCTTGGTGGCTGGAGCACAGAGAACAAGGGTGAGGGGGATAAGAAATGAAGGTAGAGAACTAGTCAAGGGCAAGAATACATAGGGCTTTGTGGGGCTCGGGAAGGTTTTAGATTTTATTCTAATTGCAAAAGCAAGGCACTGGAGGGTGTGTAGCTAGGGCACATGTTCAGCTGCTGTAATAATGTGATGAGACAGAAGTCTAGTTCTCTCTCATGTGATATCCAGAGGTAGGAAACCCAGAGTTGTTAGGGTGGCCATGGCCATGTGAGTGTGGACATCAGTGCACCAGCTGGAAGGGGGAAAGAAGCAGAGGTGCATCCCCTTCTTTCAGTGCTTTGTCTGGACATTGTACTTGCTGCATCTGCTCATGGCACATAGGGTCCAACCTAGTCACATGACTCCAACCTAGTCACATGACTCCAACCTAGTCACGTGACTCCAACCTAGTCGCAAGGACACACCAACTGCAATGCAGGTGGAAAATAGAGTCTTTAGTCATTATTCAGGTACATTTTGGCGGGTCTGTTATCAAAGGAAGAAAGGGAGAATGGATGTTGGGGGACAGCTAGGAGTCTGTCACAGGAGGTTTTGAGTGGACAAGTAACATGATCTGACTTATGTTTTTAAAAGACTGCTCTAAGCATTGTCTTGAAAAATCATCTGGAGGGGCAGGGATGGAAGTAAAGAGACTAGTTAGGAAGTGACTTTAATAATCCAGGTAAAGAATAATGATGGCACAGGCTAGGGTGACAGAAATGAAGATGGTGAAAAGCATACAGATTCTGGGTATATTTAAAAGTAAAGCTAAAAATATTTATTTTTTAATTAAAAAATTTTTATTGAAGTATAGTTGATGTACAATATTATGTAAGTTACAGGTATACAACATAGTGATTCACAATTTTTAAAGGTTACACTCCATTTATAGTTATTATAAAATATTGGCTATATTCCCAGTGTTGTACAATGTAATCTTGTAGCTTATTTTATACATAATAGTTTGTACCTCCCTAGAAAGATTTCTTGATGGATAAAAATGCGAGGTGTCAGAGAAAGAAAAAGGAGTCAAAGATGACTCTGAAAATTTTTGATGTGAGCACTAAAAGGATGGACTTACCATTTACCAAGACAGGAAAGACTGGGTAAAGGGTAGGTTTTGGTGTGAAATTAAGAGTTTGGTTTTAGACATATTGAGCTTAAGATGACCATCAGACACCAAATAGAAATGTCTAGAAGGAAGTTGGAATTTTGACCTCCAATTTGGGAGGAAGATTAAGGATGGAGATACAAACTGGGGAGTTGTCAGTGTTTAGATGACGTTTAAAGCCACACTCAGAGATATAGTAACCTTATTCCAGTTACTGGTGTAGTTAACATCCCCAAACACGTGTCTGTTTATGACAAAGCCTATGCTTTCCCCACTAGGCAACACTAGCGTTCCAATACTCCATCTCCCAGGAACTGCTGATCTGTCTTTTCAGACCCATTGTGAATCGATCCTGCCCCCTTCTCTCCCCACCCCCCCACCCTGTTTAATTTGTGCCTTCACTATTTCACTAGAGAAAGGAAACAAAATATGTCTCAGTAGAGGAGAGAGACTGGGATGAAAGGGATGTCCTAAAGGCCAGAAGCCCCCACAAGTAAATCAAATGGCTTGAGATGAAAACAGAACTGAAATGAGAAGCTGGTGGAATGTGATTGCCTGGGATAAGGCATCGTGAGTCTCTGGAGGCACAAGGCATAGATAGAATAGCAGGGTGAGGCAGTGGCTGGGGTAGGTGGTGGACCTTGTCAGGACAATAGAATGAGGAATGATGCAGAGCTCAGGAAGTCAGATGACCATCTTCTGGGACTTAGAATGCTGTGCAAGGGGTGGGACTGTCCTTTATTCCAGAGCCCTGTTTACCTGGTCAGGGCCGCTGCTGGAAGGGGCCGTTCATCGTGCAGCTGTTAAGAACAGATATCATGGGGGTTGGGGAAACACTGGAACAGGGTTTGGGGACTTACAGTAAATTTCCTTTAATTTTTAGCATCTCTTTGTTTCTACCTTGTCTATATTAGCTGAAAAAGATGAGCAAGACTCTAAAACAATGGAGAAAGTTGAGAATGCCATCATTAAGCTTTGCTTCTGTGGTCTTTCTTCATTAATTCACTTTCCCAATGACCTGCTTTCAGCTGGCTCATGGTGACAAGGGATTTTTTTGTCCTCCTACACCAGAGGCCTCATTATAGGTTGAACTGTGTCCCCCTTCCCCCCCTACCCTGCCAATTTCAATGTTGAAGTCCTAACTCCCAGTACCTCAGAATGTGACCTTATTTGGAAATCAGGTCATTGTACTTGTAATTAGTTAGATTAAGATGAGGTCATTAAAGTGGGCCCTAATCCAATAGCACTAATGTCCTTATTGAAAGGGGAAATTTGGACACAGAGACATGCATAGAGGGAAGATGATGTAAGTAGACAGAAGGAGAAGACAGTCATCCATAAGCCACAGAGAGAGGCCTGGAACAGATCCTTCTCTCACAGCCCTCAGAAGGAAGCAACCCTGCCGACACCTTTTTTCTTTAATTGAAGTATCGTTGATTACAATGTTGTGTTAATTTCTGCTGTACAGCAAAGTGACTCAGTTATATATATATATATATATATATATATATATATATATATATATACACATATATATACATATATATATATATACACACACACACACATATATATATGTATATATATATATATATACATTCTTTTTTTAAAATTCTTTTCCATTATGGTTTATCCCAGGACACTGAATATAGTTCCCTGTGCTATGCAGTAGGACCTTGTTGTTTATCCATTCTATATGTAATAGCTTACATTTGCTAATCCCAAACCCCCCGTCCATTGCCCCCCCCACCCCCTCCCCCTTGGCAACCACAAATCTGTTCTCTATATCTGTCTGTTTCTGCTTCGTAGATAGGTTCATTTGTGTCATATTTTAGATTCCACATATAACTGATATCGTATGGTATTTGTCTTTCTCTGTCTGACTTACTTCACTTAGTATGATAATCTCTAGTGGCATCCATGTTGCTACAAATGGTATTATTTCATTCTTTTCTTTGGTCAAGTAGTATTCCATTGTATATATGTACCACATCTTTATCCATTCTTCTGTCAATGGAGATTTAGGTTGTTTCCACGTCTTGGCTGTTATAAATAGTGCTGCTGTGAACATTGGGGTGAATGTATCTTTTTGAATTATAGTTTTGTCTGGATATATGCCCAGGAGTGGGATTGCTGGATTATGTGGTAATTCTCTTTTTACTTTTCTGAGGAACCTCCATACAGTTTTCAATAGTGGCTGAACCAACTTACATTCCCACCAGCAGTGTAGGAGTGTTCCCTTTTCTCCATACCGTCTCCAGCATTTGTTATTTGTAAACTTTTTAATGATGACCATTCTTACCAGTGTGAGGTGATACCTCACTGTAGTTTTGATTTGCATTTCTCTACTAATTAGTGATGTTGAACATCTTTTCATGTGCCTATTGGCCATCTGTATGTCTTCTTTGGAGATATGTCTATTTAGGTCTTCTGCCCATTTTTCGATTGGGCTGTTTTTTGTTGTTGAGTTGTATGCCAACACCTTGATTTAAGACTTCTAGCCTCCAGAATTAGGAGACAATAAATTTCTGTTATTTAAGCCACCCAGTTTTTGGTACTTTGTTACAGCAGCCCTAGCAAACTTTTACAGGCCTCCACATACATCACTTCAACAGGTATACACAACAGGATACCAGACTTAGCCTGAGGACAAGGTATTTATGCAAAAACTATTTCCTCCCATCTAATTTGTTGCGAAGTCCTGTGCTAAGCCCCCAAGAATTTGTCTTTTACTGATGCTTTTTAGAATCTGAGAATCATTTTCCCAGCTGCTCCAATGGCCCTAGTCAAAGAGATTCATGGCATACACATATATCTTAAAAAAACTTGACTACACCAGTGTGGGGGAGAAAGAGAAAGAGAGCAGTTTAAATGATGCTGGCAAGTTTGCCCACCATCCCACTCAATAGGTTTATGCTTCAGAATGAGTAGGAGCCAAGAGGCAGGAGTTGCTGCTCCAACCTGCTGTTTCCACTTGCTCTCGATTCTGGCCTGCCTTCATGTGACAGCACCTTCCCAGGCCTGGGTGATTCCTCTGTAGAAAGATGCCTAGTTTTCATTATTTGGGGTTTAAATTACCTTGCCTTATAAGATGACTCTAACACCCATCCCTACATAGGCGGTGACCCCACAAAAATGCTGGCATGGGGCACTTCCAGTGGGCACAGTGGCATGTGGCGTGACCCCCACGTAGGTGCTGTGCTCCATGGCGTGGATTAGAAGAGGCTCAGCAGGCCAATTAGAAGATGCCATGCAGAGAGTGTTTATGAAATTATTTCTTTTCTCATGCAAGTCAAATGCAACAATGAGTGGGTAGTTCTTGTGTGAAAGAGCGGGAAGATCATCAAAGTTTAATTTTCTTTTTAAACATCTCTTTTATACGTAGCAAACCTATGTGGAACCCAATGTAGAAATCAGATAAAGGTGGAACTTTCTTAGGCCAGAGTCACCGGTCAAATATCTCAAGGTAGGTCATGTAGCTGAGAGAATTGGGCTGGGTGCATCTCTGTTGAACTGGAGAGAACGTCCCTGGTCTAAAGAGGCAGCCACTAGGTGGCTTCAGCCCTGCAGGAATGGGTCCCAGCGTTACCAGATCTTCTACTTCCAAGGGAAGCCAGGAGGCTAGAATATGTGAAAACTCCTGATTTCTAAAACTCTGTGAAAGACACTGTTAAAAGAATGAAAAGACAAGCCATAGACTGGGAGAAAATATTTGTAAAACACATATCCAATAAAGGACTTTATCCAAAATATACAAAGAAGTCAGCAGTAAGAAAACAAACAACCCAATTTAAATGGGCAAAAGATCTGAACAGACACATCACTAAAGAAGATATACAGGTGACAAATAAGCAAATAAAAATATGCTTGACATCATATACTATGACCTGTGGGAATTGCCAGTAAAAACAGTGAGATGCCATTACACACCTCTTTGAATGGCTAAAATCCCAAACACTGATAACACCAAATGCTGATAAAGATGTGGAGCAACGGGAGTTCTCATTTATTGCTGGTGGGAATGCAAAATGGTACAGCCATTTTGGAAGACAGTCCGGCAGTTTCTTCCAAAACTACGCATAGTCTTACCATATGCTCCAGCAGTGATGTTCCTTGTTATTTACCCAAATGATTTGAAATCCTTGTGTCCACACAAAACCCTGCATGTGAATGTTTACAGCAGCTTTATTTATAATTGCCCAAACTTATAAGCAACCAAGATGTCCTTCAGTAGGTGAATGGATAAATAAACAGTGATATATCCATAGTGCTAAAAAGAAATGAGCTATCAAGCCATGAAAAGACATGGAGGAATCGTAAATGCATATTGCTCGGTGAAAGAAGCCAATCTGAAAACACTACATACTGTCTGATTCCAACCATATAACATTCTGGAAAAGACAAAACTATAGAGACAGTAGAAAAGATCAGTGGTTGCCAAGGGTTGGGAGGGTGGAGGGATGAACAGGCAGAGCACAGGGGATTTTTAGGGCAGAGAAACTATTCTGTGTGATACTGTAATGGTGGGTACATGGCATTGTGCATTTGCAAAATCCATAAAATGTACAACACAAAGAGTGAACCCTAATGTAAACCGTGGACTTTAGTTAATAATCATGTATCGATTCTGATTCATCAATTGCAATAAGTATATCACACTAATGCAAGATGCTGATAATAAAGGAAACTGGGGGCCAGAGAGAGGTGAGAGGGAAGAGTTAGTATCTAGGAACTCTGATTTCTGGATCAATTTTTCTGTAAACCTAAAAATGTCTATTAATTTAAAAACTCCTGATTTTGAAAGCTTAGCCACTAACTCAACAGGTAAGGAAAACAAAACCACTGTACAGGTCAAGAGAAACTCATCTGTAAGCTGACCATGAGCTGCCTGCTTGATTTTGACTTCTGCCGCAGGCCCCTACGGCAGCCCCGAGGGCACTGCCATGGGACGCCAGGCTCCATGGGACACAGCGTGAAGACCATGTTACTTCTCCAATCTCCCATCTTTAGAGAGGAGGGAACTGAGGCCCTGAAAGGTGAGGGGACTGGCCCAGGGTGACCTGGATGATTAGAGACAGATTTAAGACTGAGACCCCAGCCTTCTACTTTCAGTTTCTTCCCCCAGGGGGTCTTTCCCAAGGCCTCATGCCCTCAGCCTGCTTTTCCTCCATTGCTTAATCGAAGAGAAAGGGCTGCTGGGCTCATTTTTATAGAGGCAAATGCTGAATCCTTGAGGTTTGGACTCGGAAAAGGGAAGATAAAAACGGGTTGGAGAGATTAGCCAAACAGAGAAAGATAAATTCTTCCAGCAGGGAGTTTCCTGCAAAGTCATGATGGCACTTAATGTTTCAACTACAAGTCATAGGTTGAGATTGACTGTATGTTAAAAACAATTGGGCAACACTAAGGATGTAGGGGGAGGGAAGCCTAGCATTTATGGAGTACCAATGAATAGTAATGATAACTACCATTACTGAGCACTAACTCTGTGTCAGGCACTCTGTATGCCACAGGCTATTTTATCCTAAACAACACCAAAGAAGGCAGGCGTCATTGCCATCCCCGCCATTTTACGCAACAACTAAAGCACATAGGGGTTAGTGGTTGGCCCAAGGTCATATAGGCACTGAACAGTAAGGTTGGGATTTGAACTCTGGTGGTATGACTCCCTAACCCCTGTCATAATACCTCCTTAACACCCACCAAGTGCCCAAATTGGTGTTGTGGTGTTTTGACTATGTTATTGAATCCCCGCACAGTCCTTTGAGGCAGGTGCAATCGGTTATGAACATTTGCGGTCATATATTCTGGCTTCATCACATACCAGCTGTGTTATTTTGGGGCAAGTTACCTAGCCTTTCTGTGCCTCGGTTTCCCACCTGTAAAATGGGGCTGATAACAGTGTCAATCTCTTGGGGCAACCATGAGGGTTAAAAGAGGTAATATGCCTGAGAACCCTAGCACTTTTTTTTTTCCATTTAATAAATGAGAAGAATGAGTTTCCAAGAGATTAAGTCACTTGCCAAAGATCACACAGCTGGTCAGTATATTGCCTTCTTGGACAGGAGGGAGAAGGGAGTTGGGGGCTGCTTCTGAAATGAATGTAATTCACTCTAAAATGAATGTAATTTGGACACCAAATGCTGTGGAGAGCATCGGCCTCTAATAGAGAAAATATGATTTAGTGGTTGGTTTTTAAACTAAACAAATTTACTGTGGTCTCTAAATGAGTCTCATGACAAGACCAAAACATTTCTTTTGCCCCAGATTACCAATATCATATGTTAAGGAGAGAAAACCAGATGGCTCTTAAGCTGGTGTCGGTAGAAATATATATAGGTGGGTTGTTTTTTATAGCTGTTGGCATATAAAATAAGTCATTATTCTAAATAGAAAAATATTGATGATATCATCGAGGCCATTGAAAGAACATCAACCTGATCTGATGAACTGGGAAATCAATAGATACTTTCCAAACAAGATGACATGCCTTTTTAATTGGTTGTGTGACTGTGATATACTCTACTTCAAAGTTCAAAGTTAATTCTCACTGGTTTGGGGTTGTGATTGTTGTTTCTGTATGCAGGCACTTCTGGATCCACTTAGTGTATTGTTAATAGCAATAATAGTACCTGCTGTGTGTGTTTTCATTCCAACGGGGGCAAAGTCATTGGTATGTTTTTCAGCATCATAATAAGAAGATTGGCATTTCTGCCTACTTGCTAGGAGGTCAAGGGATGACTGGTGTGGGTTTGGCCTACATTGAACACATGGGACACCAGACAGGGACTATCCTATTTCCCATAGGTTGTTAATTCAGAGGCAGGTGACTTAGTAGATAACCTCAATCGATTCTGGTTGTGGGATCTCTGAGCTATTACCTTGGCCTCAAGTAACACCCAACTGAACTGTGGAAACACACCCTTGTCACTGAAGGGTCGAAAAGGTCTTGGGGTCAGCGTGAGAGAGTTTAAGGGTCAGGGAGGGGGTGTCTCGCTGCCGTGCAGCACAGCTTCTGTTCGATACCCTGTGCAGTATTTTCCTGACGCACCTTCCTAAGAAGCAGGCACTGATAAACGTGAAAAGGGTTTGTCCCCAAAGGACTTGCCATCCCTTCCTGTATTTCTTGGTGCCTTTCCCTGATTTCACATTGTTTGGGGTACATTTCCTTTGGGAAAGTGACTGCACATCCAGAGAGGCCCACATTAAGGAAGAGGAGGAGTGAGTGGATTCTGAAAATTTCCTGGGAAATCAGTGCTGGAAGGAACTTGAGAAATCATATAGTCAGTCCCCCTCTTTATTGACAAGGAGGAGTTTCAGCTTACAGAGCAGCCTAAAAACATGGGCTGTATATCAAGCTAATTAAAAGAATTTTAATGTTTGCTTATGTAATGATGTACATAATTATACAAGGTAATTGGAGTGACAGTAGAAAACAAAGTAAAATAACTTGATCTCTGTGAAACTCCTTTCTGGAATATTCACATTTTGGAGAAAATGATATATGAAAGAAAGGGAGGAAAAGTCAGAGAGAGGATTGGGAGAGAAGAAGAAGAGGACAGGGTGATGAGAGAGAGAGAAGAGGTTGACGAGAATAACAAGGAAGCTCCCACACCAGTATCTTAGTCCTCACAGCGCCTGCCTCCCCAGTACCCCAGTGCTTTGTCCTGGCCACCAGGAATGGTTCCCGTGAGCCACTGTGAAAGCCCTCAGCCCACAGGCAAGGAAACGCTGATGTTTCCCTCTGCATCTCCTCGGCATCTCTGGGTGATGCCTGACTGTTTTCCCTCAGGACGCAAAAGCGATAGACACCCAGTTGTTATGAAAGGAGAGCCGGTGGGAGTCTTGCTTGTAGGGGGCTGAGGAGGGCAGTATATGGAGCTTGGAAAGGTGAGAGGTCGAAGACTCTCTGGCCAAGTGGGTGGGCTGGGAAGTAGGCCTGGACACTCCTATGCTCTCTTCAGAAAGTTCTCCGGCCCCTGCAGAGGGTCCCTGCACATGGAGTACTCACATGAGAAGATAAAGCAGCTGTCATGCTCCAGACCAGCCCCATATTTATAATGACCAACTCTGCCTGAGATTTACAAGCCCGGCCCTTAGGAAGGAAGCGCCTAAGAACACACACCAACCCTGAAATGAAGTGGGTCCATCACTCCACACCTTATCACCTCTTCATCCATCAGAATGACATTTTTTATGGCTGTCTTCCCAGCCCAAGGGCAGCCAGAGGGCAGTTGGGCTTCTCTTGTTTTCCCTCATTCTGAGAATGTTCAGTGACCCCGCTGCACTCTTTCCCACCACGCCTCATGGAGGATTTTTCCTGTCTACTCTTAGCTGCTGATTATTGATGTCTAGTCCTCGCTGTGAAGGCGGCGACCCATCCTGGGGGCTCTTGTGGCTGGTTTTAGTTCAACCAATTACAGCTTCCAGTCAGTGCTTTCTCCCTTGAGGGCACCGGCAATGCCACCTTGGGTGATGCCCTGCCAGAATGTGCCAGGATGAAGCACCCCATCACGTTACAGCAAGGGGCTTAAATGCAACAGTTCAGCATACTTTCTCTCTGGAATTGTGACATTGACTAAGCCTCTGAAGTCCCCTGGAACTGAGTTTCATCATGTTAGACAACAATAACAACAATACTAATCATAAGAAGAAGTGCTAACATTTATGCTGTCCTTCTTATGTGTCCGGGATTATTACCCCCTAAGTGTTTTGTGTGGGTCAAATCTCTCAAGAACCCTGCCATGCAGATATTATCATTATTATCCCCATTTCACAGTTGAGGAAACTGAGGCCCAGGGTGTTTAAATGACTCATCTATAGCTACTCAGCAGGTCAATTAGTATGGCTGGACTTGGGGCCCAGGCAGCACGACTTTTGTTTAGAGACCTTAGAGAGTTTGCAAAGCTATTTCACTCATTCCTTAATATAGCTTCAGGAAGGAAGCAGGATAAGAATGATCGTTCCCATTTTGCAAACAAGAAAACTGACTCTCAGAATTTAAGAGATGTCCAAGGATATTTGGCTGGGGCAGAGTGGAGTCTGGAACCTGTTCTTTTTTGGTAAGTCTAGACCGCTTAGCTCTGAGGCTCTGCAGAATGTAGCTCTCGGCCCGGCGATTCCTGAAGGTCCTTCTGGCGGCTCATCTGAGCCTACGAATTGGAGAGTCACCTCTCTTGGCCATTAGAACAAATGCTCCTTCCATTTTTCTTTAACGGTGATTCGATTATAGGAAGGAATTTCTTCTCACTGAAGCTAAACAAGTTGTTTTATGTAGAAAAATCTTGCTAATACCTCCTTAACAACAATGAAAAAAACCCCAAAACATTTGGTTGGATATTTTGTTTTTTAACAGAACTCTTTAAAGGAGGCCTAATATTTACCCAGGATTGCCCTATCTACAGAATATTCATTAGGAAATGATTAAAGGATATTGGATCACCTTCCATTCATTGCCTCAATTATTTATGAGGAATGCATATTTATGGAAATGCTCATTCTGTAATCTTTGAATCTATTAGCTTTTATACTGAGTTTCATTTTGTCAGGTTGCCCCAAAATCTAGTGGCTAAATAGGACCTAAATCTATTAAATATTGACTCCAGTTCTTCCAGGCAGAAACGTTATTCTGTTAATAATGCAAGTCTACCAAGCATCACTGATACTCCAAGTGAGACAACTTCTCAGTTTGAGTGGCTAAGCTTATTCTCAGGCAAGAGAGCAGAGAGGGGTTTTCCAATTTGATGTCAGCCAGTTTCTTCTACCATGGGATGCTTGTGAAAGAAAAAACTGACCGAATTAAAACTAGCCTGTGGGCTTTATTTTTTATTTCCTGTAGCTAAAAGTGTATAAATTGAACTGCACTAAATAAAGCACAATAATTTGTTCTTGAAATTAGCAAGCACACGTTTCACCCATAAAACCGTTGCTCTGTGATGTGAGACTGGATTTCATTTCAGTGGTCTTGATTTATTGTTTGGTTTGTTTTATTTTGAGGGGGTGGGGATAAGACCACTGCAGGACAAATCTATTAAAATGGTTGACAAGAAGAGATTTGCGAAGGTTTATTAATCTTTAAAAATCTGAGTCAGTGAGTTGAAAATGTTTAAATGTTAGGAAGACTTTTAAAAGACCTTAAAGACGTATATATGAAGCTTAAACCAAAATATTTGATGTTAACTTGGAGAGATATTCTCGTCTCTATTTCATTCTTCTTTTTAAGGTCATTTTCTTTGCCCGGGCTTTTTTTGCTTAAGGGACAGATTTCTTGTCATGCAGGTTGAGAATGTGGTGAATTAGGACACCTTGGCTGGCTTTGAGAGAGCCTAGATGCTACTTTTGTAAACAACCCCCCAACTCTGCTCCTCCCCTGCTCCCCACATCTATATGCATTCTCTGATAGGAGCTAGTGTAAATGGGAACAAAAGGGAAGCATTTTGGTTGGAAGTGCAAACCAAGGGGCTATATGAAGAGAGGGGATAGAATTGCAGCCATTTCCTTGGGCTGGTTGTAAGTTTCTCTGGAAAGACAGGTAAAAAAGCAAAACCATCAGAACAGCTCAAAAGAGACTTGGCGAATTGCTAGACCCAGGCATAGCTGCTTTGGGCCATAGATAATACTTAGTATTACTCTGCCAGACAAATTATTCGGTTAGCATTCTTGGCTCCAGTAACAACTCAACTCGACTCACTCAACTGGCTTTAAGGAATAGAGAAAAAGAACATATTTGTTCATGTGACTGAAAAGTTCAGGAATAGTCTGGTCTCAGCTATAGGGTAGTCCCAGGGGCCCAAATGATGTCACCATCCTCCTTCTCTTGGCTCTGTTCTTTCCCAGATAGTTTCATGATGAGGGTCCATGGTGCGGCAACATAGCTGCCAGCAATTGGAGTCCAGTGGAAAGAATGTGAGCCCGTCTCCCAGGATGCCCAGCGAAAATGCCATTGTATCTTTTTTTTTTTTTTATAAACTTACTTATTTATTTATTTATTTTTGGCTGTGTTGGGTCTTCATTGCTGCACAAGGGCTTTCTCTAGTTGCGGCGAGCGGGGGCCACTCTTTGTTGCGGTGCGCGGGCTTCTCATTGCGGTGGCTTCTCTTGTTGCGGAGCACGGGCTCTAGGCACGCGGGCTTCCGTAGTTGTGGCACGTGGGCTCAGTAGTTGTGGTTCGCGGGCTCTAGAGCGCAGGCTCAGTAGTTGTGGCGCATGGGCTTCGTTGCTCTGCGGCATGTGGGATCTTCCCGGACCAGGGCTCGAACCTGTGTCCCCTGCATTGGCAGGCGGATTCTCAACCACTGCGCCACCAGGGAAGCCCTGCCATTGTATCTTGTTGCCTCTGGTTGGGCCACCTGACCATTCTTGAACCCATTGCCAAGTCTAGGGAATGAATGCTCTGATTGGTCAGGCCTGAGTCATAGGCCCACCCTTGGAACCAGGAGAAACAAAATCCACCCAAGTGCATGAACTGAGGGAGGAGGGTCAGGTGGTTCCCCAGAGGAAAAAAAGATGGTTGAAAAACCAGATGGCAGGACCAGCAGAAAGCATGGTGTTCTCTGAGAAGCAGGTAACAGAGAGACAGAGCCCTGCCAACACCAGACGGCAGCTGCTGTCACAGGTTGGGACATACAAGGCATCCCTTTAGGGACACCAAGAAATAACTGAGAAACACTTCAAGGGGGCTCTGTTTCCGACAATTAACTAGATGGGATTTGAGTATAAAACTAACAGGTTGATATTCTTTCCAAAGCAAGGCCTAGGGCATTTGATTACACTTGGAACTCTAGAGAAGAGAGATGTCACTTAAAACAGAGTTGTATGAGCATATGCAATAAACTCCCCACAACACTCTATTTAAACTCTAGTTATGGTTTGTTTTAGTGCAGTTTTTAAATGGTTCGTTCTGGTAGAAATACAAAGCCATTTATAGACCAATTCTGAGGAGCTGGAGACAAAGAAGTCTTTATCCAAGGCAGTTATTAAGTTGAAATTTTCCAAGGCAACCTCAGCAGCTCAGAGATATGATTGCTTTTGTCTCTTGAAGTGAATTTAGTCCTTTTGGTGTCTGTAATTGTGCCTTTTCTTTCTCATTCCTCATGTTGTATATTTTTGTTTCCTATCTTTCTTAGGCTTGCTAGGCATTGGTAAATTTTATTTGTCTTTTCAAGGAATCCACTTTGATTTTACTAGTCATTTATATTTTGTTATTTAAATTTCTAAAATTAATCAATTCCAGCTTTTTTCCCCCTACAATTCCTCTTCCAGCATCCTTTTAGTTTATTTCTTGCTGTTTTTTCCCCTATTCCATTAAGTTGCATGTTTAGTTTACTTATCTTGATTAATAAAGCTATATGTTTTCTTTTGAATACAAATTTAGCCACAGCTCATAAATTTTTTTGTATAGAGTGTCATTTTTCTGCTAATTTCTGGGTAATTTATCATTCAATTTGACTTCTTCTTTGATTCAGGAATTGTTTAGGGTTCTGTTAATTACCAATGAGTGAGTTTCACTGTTGTTAATTCTGGTTTCTAGCTTTCTTTCATCATGATAAGAGAATATGACCAACATTTTGGCATTTTACAGTTTTATTTCTGGCCAAGAACACTGTCAATTTTTTGTGAGTGTGTATTAGACATAAGAGGAAAAAGTAATTCTTTGTAACATGTATTGTATCTGTGCATATATATGTACATGTGAACACACATGCACAAAAACACTTATACACACGTATACTAGATAGACACAAGACACACATATACTGGATAGACTCTATTGATTGTTATTCTAAACATTTATATCCTTTTTTTATCCCAAAACTTATCCATTAGAATCTGAGAAAGCCAAAGTCCCTCACTATGACTATGGTTTTATCAAATTATTCTTATATGGTTAAAAGTTTTTGTATAATACATTTTACTGATTTCAACAATTCAGACTTTTCCTCTTTACCTAATTTCATGTTTTGGCCTTAAGTTTCACTTTATCTGACATTAATTTGCCATTCTTTCTTTAGTTTGGTTTGTATTTGTATAATATAGCTGCAGTTATTCTTTATTTTTAAACTTTGTTTTTCATTCTATTTAAGGTACATACCTTACAAACCTAGCTCAATTTTGTTTTTTTGCTGGTTGGTTTGTTTTTTTTAACCTAATCTGCGAGTCTTTGTCTGCCAATAAGAAAAGTAAAGCCATTTGCATTAATTGTGATATCTGACATTTTTGCTCATATGCCATCTATCTTATTTTAGATTTTCTTTTTTTTATTCTTACTTATTTCTTCTTTCTTTTTCTGGTTTCATATTTTTTACATCCTTTTTCTATTCTTTAATATGAAGTTCAGTTATGTATCTTACTTTGTTCCTAAGTAACTTCATATTTCTAGCAGTCATATTTAAACATATCTTTCTACCAAAATTAAATAATAATTCTATTCCTGCCCCCGCCCCAAAAGCACAAGATTTTTAGCAGGGTTTTGCTTCCCCACTCTTTATTCCTATGCCTCTACCCCACTTCTGGGTATTGTTTAATTAATATGGCATTTTATTTCCAACCAATTATTAAATTTTTTATTCCAGTTATCTCATTCTTTTCAAATACTCTTTGTTAACACTGGCATTATCATTTATGCCTGCACTATTGTGAGGCTATTTATGGAGGTCTTATAGTGTAGAGGGTAAGTGTGCCGTCTCTAGAATCAATCTGTCTGCGTTCAAATCCTGGCTCCATGACCTTGGGTAAGTTAACCCCCAGCCCCCCCAAAAAAGTAATAGTAAAATGTGATTTTTTTTCCTATAATGTGAGGAAAGTAATAGTAAGTAATACATATAACATACTTAGAAAAATACCTGAGACACAGTAAGCAGGCAAAAACTGTAAGACAATATTATTTTCATTCAATTAGATTGAATTGGAAATTACTGCATTATGGCATTGGGTCTCCTCTAATTCTTGTACTCCATTATCTGCTACCTTGAGATCTGTATTCTAATTTTATTTTTATTTGACTTGCACATTTCATTAAGTAATTCCTTCAGAAAAAGTACAAAAGTCTTTGCATGTGTGGAAATGCCTTTTTTTTTTTTTTTTTGGCTTCCCAATGTCTTGGTCAGGTGGATAGTTTTGAAATTATCATCCTTTACTTACCAGACAGGAAAATCAATGCCAGTCTCATTCTGTTCTCTGTGTAAGTAAATGGTTCTCTCTTTATCCTCTGATTTCAGAAACTTTACCCAGATATGGCTAGATTTTTTGGTCTGTTTTTCTCTTTTTAAATCTGCCTGGCTTTTAGTAAGCCCTGCTTTTCATATGAAAATGCAAGTCATTTTTTAGGTCAGGAAAATTTTCTTCTGTAATGTATTTGATTATTCTCTTCAACCTGTTCCTTTCTCTCTTTCTGGACTCCTATTATTTCACATTAGGTTTCGTGGATATGTCCTCTGTATCATTATCTTTTCACTCATTATTACCATTTCTTTGTGTTTTTGCTCTGTGTTGTGAGACAGTTTGTCCATTTAATCTTCTAAATCACTAGTTGAATATTCATCATGGCCCAGTTTATTGTTCAATTTCCTTGCTCTATTTTAACATTTAGAGGTTATTATTTTTTTCAGAAACTTTTATGCTCTTGGGTTGTTTTATTGCAACATCATTTTATGTCACTTTAAGAGTTTTCATTTTAGTTTTCTATTTTATTTTTGTATCATATTGTATCTTATTTCTATCATTAAATCATCCTTAATATGTGCCACCTCTCTGGTTTCACCTTGGTCTCCTATTTTGGAGGCTACTGATTTCATTTGCGATGTTTCTTTGCTTACTTACATTAGCATATGTGAGTTGTTTTGGCACTTCTGTAGGTAGGGCTACCAGTGTCTCCTGGCCATACACGTATGGTGGAAGGTTGGCAGGTAACCATAGGGGAAGCAAAATATTTTCCCCACCAGTTACCAACAGAATAGCGAACTGAGTTCTGTTGCCCGGGCTACGGGGGCAGCCCTCTAGGATCTTATGAGTCTCCATTAGTGACAAGCATGTGCTGTCCCCAAGCCATAGAAGGGAAGCTGTTCATTCCAAGATTGGTGCTGCCCTTGAAGGCAGCCAGGGTACATGGGATGAGAGGCCTTCCCAGGGCTGTACACCCAGCAGATGGTGCAGATCCATTGTCTGTGCTGAGTGCATCCATGGCTCAGGTGCCTGGCCCTGGGAGAGGTAGTCTTTGCCCCAGAGCCCTTCAGAGGCAGCTCACACCTGCAGTTCCCTTTCCCACCAACCCCCTAGGTCTGAAAACATGGCTCACCCCTCTTAGCCCCTCAACTGCCCCTCTTCTCAAGAACCCTTCTCTTCCCAGCCAAACCCTGCAGATTCCCTCCAGGCTCAGCAGTAGGCCTCCCTTAAGCGGAAGGATGCATCCCTAAAGCAGGGAGTCTTCTCCTGGAATTGTATTTGAAATGAACTCCTAAGACACCATTTAGTGCTAGAAGATCCTACTGGGAAGGAAAATGTTTTTCTTTTTTCTTTTTAAAGAAAAAGGAAGACATTATCTCTTTCTGATTCAGAGAGAGAGATAGATTGAGATGTATAGATTTATAAGACAAAGCTATGCAATTTCTTTCTTCTTCGACACCTGAAGAGAGAGGACTCAGAGGAGGCAGGAAAAGCAAAACTTCCTACCTCTATGTTTTTGAAACTGAATGTGGCAGATGCTATTATTTGCCTATTCAGGGGACAGTGCCACCTCCTTATTCCCAGTTAGCCATACTGGGAGGAGGAGTTAGTATTAGTCTGAGCCAGTCATGGAAAGTCCATTCCCCTTTGCCAGAACTTGCTCTCCTGCCTTCCTTGTAGCTAAGGAGGGTCATGATGAGTTCTGGCCAAAGACACTTTAAGATATGTGTTTTAGAGGACTCCTTTTCTTCCCCTTTCATTCTTGGGATGATGGTGTGAGAAGTGATGCCTGGAGCTTGGCAGTCATTTTGTGATAAGAAAAAGAAAACAAAAACAGGACAATCATAAAAAGCCAACACATTTAAGGGGGTGGATTAACCTGTGTTGGAATGAATCAGGTCCTTGATGATAGAAGTGCATCTCTAGCCATGTGAAGTAATCATATAGGTACTTATGGCTTAGCCCACTGTATTTGAATATTCTGTTATTTGTAATTGAAAGCATTGTTAACTGATACACTGACATTTGGGTTAATGTATTGGGATTATGCAAAGACAGAAAATTAATATTATTTTGTTTTAAAACTAAAACAAATATATTATAAAGTGGAATTCAACACTCATGTGAATTTTTAAAATAAAATTTCGTTAAGTCCTTGCAAGAATTCCAGAGCAATTCACACATAGGGAAAGCAGGAGTTAGAAGAGTTACTTAATTGGCAGAAGATTTTCGTCTGCTGAGCCCACATTCTTAATGCAAAACTATGCCCTCTTCCAAAAGGCAATTTAATGCCACTCTTACCTATCAAACTTATATTTTAACACAGTGCTCTGGGTCTTTTAACCAATGTACCTGTTGATGGTGACATATTTGAACTTTTTACACCTTTTTAAAAATTACTTTCTACTTCTTTGAAATTGAATTGGCAAAATTAAACTAATCAGTTATCAACAGAATGGCATGACTTATTTCTTCATTATCAACCAACCAGTGGGGTGTTTATTAAATAGTCACATGCATACTTTCATTGTATTATATTCTTAAAATATCAAATTAAACACAACGCTGATGGTCCTTGAGCCATAGGTTAAGTGAGAAAAAAAATCAAATGTGCTGTGGGGTATGTCACAGATAATTTGGACATCGTAGAGTCGTTTTCTTCATAAGACAGTGCATATAGTCTCTGACTTTTTTTCTATATTGACAAAAAATAATTCCAATTTTCACACTGTCACGGTACAAATAGAAGTGTGACTTACGTCTCACAATTTGCATAGCTGATTTCATGTCCTTGTGACCATTCCATCATGTGCCTGACAGTTACAAAATTGTTTTTCTTTGGGACATCATTGGTATATGCTTACGCTTCAAGGAGTTTCCAAATTAAACCATGGGTTCATTATATGACACACAGGGAACCTGATCCCACATATATGATAATCGGGTTTAGCAAATAAGTAAATCAGGCCTCACAGAGACTCAGATTTGTAGGTGCATTCTCAGGGAGCTTGTGGATCTTCTGTGAGTGCCAAGGTACTCAGGTGCCCAGTTGTGAATGGTGAATAGACTCAGCACTCCTAAGGCCTGGGGTTAACCAGTCCAGAATCCTGTTCTCCTGTGTTCAGTCAGTCCCAAATATACTTTTTTTTTTTTTTTAAATAAATTTATTTATTTATTTTTGGCTGCGTTGGGTCCTTGTTGCTGCGCGTGGGCCTTCTCTAGTTGTGGTGAGCAGGGGCTACTCTTCGCTGCAGTGCGCAGGCCTCCCACTGTCGTGGCTTCTCTTGTTGCGGAGCACAGGCTCCAGGCGTGCGGGCTTCAGTAGCTGTGGCATGTGGGCTCAGTAGTTGTGGCTTGCGGACTCTAGAGCGCAGGCTCAGTTGTTGTGGCTCATGGGCTTAGTTGCTCCGCGGCATGTGGGATCCTCCCCGGCCAGGGCTCGAACCCGTGTCCCCTGCACTGGCAGGCAGATTCCCAACCACTGCGCCACAAGGGAAGCCCCCCAAATATACTTTTAACTAGAACACTATAAACTTGCAAGTGGTGCCTGATGAAAAGCCAAGTTTGGGATAGCTTAAAGACCTTTACTTTCTAACACTGGGATAATGAAGGAAACTTGAATGGCTCTGGCTTAAGGCCAGTCCCTCTGCCTTAGTCACCTGCCTCACCATGAGTACCTTGGTACAGCGCTAAGACCACCTACACGCCCCCATCCCTCTTCTTAACGGTGCTTCTATGCCTATAGCTCCTGATGGAAGACAGCCCTGGGCAGCCATATTTTATATCGTATGACTTATCCCAGGCACAACGGAGTGGAACAGGGGTAGACACTGACCCAAGGAAGCCAAGCTAAAGCTTGCCAAAGACGCAAGACATAGCCTGCCCCCCAAGAGATGAGCTGAGTCAACCAAGATCTCTATTTCAGCTGAGAGGAGAGAATGAAGTGTCATTGATGGAGGCAAAGCAGAAAGGATATTATGCGGTAGAGCAGGGCTAGACAAGATGCTGGGAAAACAAATTCTGAGTGAGATGGGGAAGCAGACACCACAAGGAAGCAGGAGCTGTGAGGCAGAGAAAAGGTATGGTGTCCAGGGTGAAAACTGGTCATTGAAAGGATAGAAGAGAAAGATGCCTGGGGAGAAATAGAGAAGGAGGGAGGGAGGGAGGGAGGGAGGGAGGGAGAGAGAAAGGCTAGTCCCTAAAACTGTCTAAGGCTAACAGTTTTCCAATTCCTGTGCATGATCCTGTGTATCTTCACATTAAACCCTCATTTTCCTAAGAGTTGGTCTCTTCCCTGCAATCCAAGGGGTCTGAATCACACGACAGACAAATGAGGAGGGGAGGCTGGTAAGTCTAGATGCATCATGATGATGAATCCGGGTAAACACAAACCCCAGGACCTGTCTCCGTGTCCTTTCCTCTACGATCCAAGGCTCTCTGGCCCACTCTTGCCCTAGAAGCTGCCAAACCCCAGAATCTCAGCCCTGGTAGGGTCTGGGGTGCCACATGTTTCACCCTATGCGGACATATTCAGAGGCAGAGACCTTGAAAGGCTCTCTCTGCAATGTGTCTCAGAAGCCTGGAAATTGAAGTTGGCCTCACTTGGCGTGACCCTGGCTGTGGTCTGAAAACTGTTATTACTAAGAACAAACTGTCCTGAGAGGGGGTACATCCCATGACCTTAAATGAAGAGTCTAATTCAGAAAAGCAGTCTTTGGGTTTTCAGGTCTTTAAGGAGAAACTCAAAATTTGCTTGGTTGGGAATCATCTTCTGAATTGCCTGTGACCTAATTCTATGAACAAATCCCTGGAGACCAGCCACTGTTTGTAGCTGAGGGAGGTATCTGTTCACTTAAATAGGGCCCGTCATGCTTGTAGCCAAATGCTTTGACAAGTGGGAAAGGACAAGTGAAATTATCTAAATGGCCCGGGCTATTTATCTATCTATTGTAAGTGCTATATTTCCTGGAAAGAAGCCGTGAGTTAAGAAAATAGTTTTAACTTGTTCTCTCAACTTCCTGGCTGCTTTGATACTCAAACCACATTTCAGTATTTCTGGGTTTTGTCTGACAAAGTAGAAATGCGTGGAGATAGACGTGGGGAGGGGAGGAAAGGAAAGGATGTAGTGAAGACAAAACCATGAAACAGGAAAAATTTCAAGGGGTCAGAGACTACAGTCTCTGTTTGCTGGCAGGGCTGCCTTGAAACCGGGGTAGATGTGCCTTTTGTTTCAAATTTGCAGTGAATATATATATATATATATATATATATATATATATATATATATATATAACCACTCATTTTTCCTCATCCATCTCAAGTCACCAAAAGCCACTTAAGCCAAGAAGAGTTGATCTTACATGGTGTCTAAGTAAGGGGGTACCAGGTATTTGCCCTTCTTTTGACTCTCTCATCCACTGTGGCCTAAAATTTTGTAGATTGAAAGTCATTTCTTTGGGTTACACATCTCCAAGCATCCTCTTTTGATCTTTATTTAAACATATCAAATAACTTTTTCTCTAGAGAAGTTGAGAGTTACTGGTGAATTTGAGATTACTGGGCATCTATGTGAGCTGTGGAGAAAAACAAAACACAATTCTAATATTTCCATAGCACTTTAAATCTGTGGTTGGCTAAATGCTTCATATATCATCTCATTTCATCTCCCCAGCAACTCAAAAGATAGATAAGATAGATGTTCTTATTATTCCCAAGTCTCAGATGAGAACATTGAGGCTTTGGGAGATTCTATGACTTTTTTGAAGTCTGTATATAAGAAGCGGAGTCTAGATATGACTCACGTCCTTGGGTTGAGTGCTTTTATTTTTTCTACTCTAGGCGGACTCTCCAGGGAACTGAAGATACAAACTGTTCTAGGTCAGCTTTTTAGCCAGTGGCCAGCAGCCAGGAGGGTTCAGGGCCGTAGCAGGCAGTGGGCCCTCCCATCCCCATAGACAGGCCAGCTCCACTCCCTGAGGATGGCCTCCAGGAGCCCATGGTGCCCCCAGGTGAGTGGCAGCCTGGCCACCCCTAGTGGGTAACGTGAGCTGTCTCTGTCCCCAAGACAGAGAACTTTACAGGAAATTACCACCCCTCTTCTCTGCCTTCTCATTTTCTACTCGAAGGTATATCACTTTGAAACAGAAATCTCATCCAAAGTGTATTGCTGATTTAGTCACCGTCTGTATTTGTTACCTATTGCTGCATAATAAATTAACCCAAAACTTAGCAGTTTAAAGCAGTAAACATTAATTATCTTCCTTTCTGTGGGTCAGAAGTTTAGAGCAGCTTATCTTGGTTCTTCTGGCTCAGGGTCTCTTCGAGGCTTCAGCGTCTGAGGTTTGCCTGGAGCTAGAGGATTCACTTCTGAGATGGTTCATTCGCACAGCTGTTGGCAGGAGGCCCCACTGCCTCACCACATGGACCCTCCATGGGGCTGCTTGAGCATCCTCACAACATGGCAGCTGGCTCCTTCCAGAGCAGGGGACCCAGGAGAAAGCACAAGGAGATCGCCCCAAGGCCCTTCATGTCCTAGTCTTGGAAGTCACACCATCACTTCTGTCATGCTCCATTTGTTACACCCGAGTTGCTGAGTACAGCTCACATTTAAGGGAGGGAATCAGGGTCTACTGCCCTAAGGAGGGAGTATCAAGGTATTTGTGGTCGTATTTTACACCCACCACACAGGCCCACTAGAGTACTGAGGAATCTTAATGACATTCAAGAAATACCTGACTCTTAACAACACTCAGGTAATGGAAGCAGAAGGATGAGGGTTTCTTTTAGCAATGCACTGAGTCAGGGGTGGGTTATGGGATTATTCTGATGGAGTGCTGAAAAAGATGCGGTCATTCTTCTAATAAGCACACAGTCACAAATACAGCAGGCAGATAATTACAGTACATTGCATCCAGTGTGCTAACAACCATGACTAAGATTTATTGAGCACTTACTGTAACCCTATCATTATCAGGAGGGCTCTATGTGTATTAAGTCACCTAACGCTCACAACAACCCCCTGAGGTAGGTACTGATTTGACCCCAAATTGACTTATGAGCTCAATTAGTAACTGGTGGAGCTGAGATGAAAGGAACATGAGCCAAGAGCCAAGGGAGCCCAGAGAGGAGGAGCCTCCTTTTGCCTGGATGGTGGGTGATGGGTGGTAAGAGTCGTAAAAGTCATCCTGAAAGAGGAAATATTTGAGTTGGGCTGTAAAGAGTCGGAGTTCTTTAAGAAGACAAGGTAAAAGTGATATAAGAATACAGTCTGGATAGTGAATTGTGAACGCTAAGTCTAGGGTGTAGAGAGCTGCTGGAATTTTCCCACAGTCCTCTCATATGTTCTGGTGGCTATGAGCAAACTTTTTGTAGAATTCACATCTGAGTTTTACACAGCTCATGCCCACGGTCTGGTTTTGGTCCATCCCCAAACAGAAACTCCTGCGCCAAATAGATCCTTAAGGGGACAGTTGTGGGTGTGTAAGAAAGAGAAACATGTCTACGTCTTACCTGTGTCTAGTTAGCATGTTGCTCAGAGCAGGCAGGGAATGAGGTTGCCCTCTTAAGTTCATTTCCTACATGGTCTAGTTTGCTCTTCTTTGATCCATGCCACAGACAGTGACCATGGCCAGCTCTGACTTGACCAGCCGTCCCACTGGTATGTCTGGCTGGTCACACTCAGTGGTTAAACCTCATGCACTTTATTAGGGGTGAATGCGAAGCACATCTTAATGCACGTCTTAATGACAGGAACCATCCTTCTGCATGAAGGAAACTCATGATGAAGCACATTATTGCCAGAGCAAACTACTGTCTGGCCCAACTAAGTCAGGTTGTGGTGGTTAGTTGAATATTTTGGTTAACAAAGGATTACTACAGAAATCATCCATACATTACCAATTTCCAAAGAATTAGAATCCAGTAAGGCACCACTTTTTTCTAAAATAAGTCTGTGCATGATTTAATATTTCTATGAAGACTCAAAGGCACTACAGATGTTGTGGGTTCTTAAAGTCCACGTTATGATGGTAAGGTTAGGTAGATGATGTTGAAAAGGAAAAAGAGGGCAAAGAATATTTTCCTGTGGAAACCACCAAGCTTGCTCTGGCCTTTGAGTGTGGAGGTCAACTTAGGAAATCATGCATCTTCCAGGTTGTTCCTGGAATGAGCAGACCTTCAAAGAGGAGCACAGGGCCACGCTAGAGGAAAGATGCCACCGCAGATAGAGTCTTGGAGCTTCCTGACCCATAATTAGAAAGACATCTGTTGAAAACTTCCCTGCTAATCGAAACCAGCTTTGGAGGTGGGTGAGAGCGCGATTTCTATAGGTGTTGCTTCCTAAGAGCGCTAGAGCATTGTTGGGGTGCTAGATCTTGCTGGAAATATAACAAGATGGAGAAAGTTGTATTTATCAGAAGTATTTGTGCACTTGAAATATTTAAAAGAAATATTGTTTGAAGGGGTTGAGGTTTCATAATAGTCACATGATAATGTCTTCAAAAGAGGGAAGGTCTGGTTTGCTGCCGAGCTTTTCTTTATCTGAGTGGGGTCTGCAAATTTGGGACCGAACAGAATTGTTCCGAGAACAGAGGAGGTGCCTAAGGCTGTTATCAGTTATCCTCTCCCTCTCCTCCCGCCCCTCCACATAATATTGAACAGATATTTAAATAAATTTGGAGGAACACTGAATTATGAGGCTTCCCACTGAGGTTGTCATGTCTCTGTCTGGCTTTGCTCCTAGTGCATTGATTGTCTAAAGCTCACTGGGTTACTTATCTTGTGACCCCAGTCACCCCACTTTCTGCTGTTTCACTGTTGATTATGCTTTCATCAGAAAGTGGGAATGATTTTAAAAAAGAAGAAAAGGGATCAAAAGCAGTCAAGTATTCTACTTTTTAAAAGCTCTAACTTTTTTAAGAAGGGGGAAAATGAATGGAAGAGGTTGCAACCGGTGTTTAAAATGAGCTTTGAAAATGCCTGTATCTGGTTTTAAAATAAATCTGTACTAAAGAGGATCTTAAAAATGATCTAAGAGCCTTTGCAGATGAGGAGACTGCTGTCCAAAGTGACTTGCTGCAGGTTACAATGCCATTACAACATATATTGGGTTGGCCAAAAAGATGTTATAGAAAAACCCGAATGAAATTTTTGGCCAACCCAATAATTAAGAGATAATCAATGAGATCTAGGAAAAGGATTCCCAAGATAGAAAGAGTCTGAAGGATGTGTCCATCTGGTCATCACCTTTGTTTGTGTTCTTTCTCTTCTTTTACCTGGTAAGAAACAGGGAAGAGGAATTACTCATGATTACTTGTGATTACCCAGGATTACTCTTGAGAATAACACAGCCAGCCTGGATTATGCACCTTTGTCTGACAAACATTTATATAGCAGTTATTACATGAAAGGCACTGTTCCAGGCAGATTCTGAATATGAACCCATTTCATGATGGTAGCAGCCCCTTGGGGCAGGTACTATTGGTATCTCCATTTTGCAACTGGGGAAACTGAGACACGCAGCTTAGCAACATGACAGAGCTGGGGTGCACCCAGACAGTCTGACTCAGACTCTGTGCTGGTAACCACTAAATCAGCCTGACTACAGAGCTCTGCCCCTTGTTTTTCCAGAAGCCTTTATTGTAATCCCGTGATCCACCTAAAGTAACGAAAACGTGGTGATATGGTGCTGGTGAGAGCACAGAGCCTTCGCTGGCTGGGAAGGGGTCCCTGAAGGGTCCTCAGGATAGAACAGTAGAGCAACACAAGACACCCAGATGAGACTTTTTTCCACAGAAACGTCAGGTTTTTTGGGATCAGAGGGAGGAATGTGGGTGAGGGCGAGGTTGAGGATGTGAAGACGCAGTCCATATGGGATTACATGAAGACATGTGTATATATGTGTTTGGAAGTCTGCACACGGGGTTCTGGTTGTGTGTGAAAGTGTTTACGCATTCATGTTTTTATACCCGCTGTGTGCATGTGTACGTGTGTGTGTGTGTGTGTGTGTATGCACCCGTGGGCTTGCTAATGCACACGGAAGGTGCTAGAATAAACTCCTAAAGGGGCTTGGTTTCTGCCTGCTTAGTTCGTTCGTATCCACGTCTGGGTTCATTCTGCCTCAGGAGCGCCTGGTCCTCCCCGTCTCCTGAATGACTCCGATCACCCTTCTCCTTGAGCCAAGGGAAAGTGAAGCTGAGAGGAGAAGTAACGAGAGAATTTTTAAATTAAAACTTTTTTTTTTCCTGAAAGGGCCATTATTTGCTCAGAAGTCCATAGCACGAGCAGTACATTTGGGGATTTTTGCACCTCTTTAAAGAAGCTGAGGCCCAGTTGCAGAGGACCACAGAGTTGGTACTGGCCCCTCAAACCCACAGCCCCTCCTGTGGACAGCCAGGACTTTACCCCCTTGGCTCATGGGGACTAACCATCTGGCCAGGAGCTAGGAACCTGAGAGGGCCCTCCAGGTCCTATTTCCCCAAACCCTTAAAATGTGAAGATCCTGTTCAAGACCAGCCCTGCTGTGCCCAGAAACACTATGTGTACGAGGCTTTTCAAGTTGCTGCTGCCTACAAGCAGACAAGCAGACAGGGGAAAGGAAACAGAGAACGCTGTTGCTGCTGCCTTTTAGCACACACTGTGGGCATTTGTCTGTTTGCCCAAGTGTCAGTCCAGGCTTCTCTCCCTGGAAGGGAGATCTTCCCGGGGTGATCTTCCCCAGGAAGGGGCGACCAGATCGCTGGGCAGCTGGGATGATAAGCATGACCAGCAGAGGGCGCCACCGCGCTGACTCTCATCTCACTGCGCGGTACAGGCAAATTGGGGGAATGCTCAGGAAGGCCAAAGATGGATCGGTTCAATACCGTACCCCCTCCTCTGTCTCCCTCCCGCTCCCGTCTCTTCTCTTCTCGCCGCCCTCTCCTGTGTTTCCTCCTTCCCTCTCCTCTCTCAGTCTTTCTTTCTTCCCACCTCTAGCCCCCCGCCCCCTCCCCAAGTTGAGCAGTTCACCCCAGGGAACCTCAAGTCTAGTAACTGAGTGTTAATTATGTCTGAGTGGATTCTAGAGAAAAAGAAAACCATATACTGTATCAGCAGAGAAATGGTTTCACTATGAGGAAACTAATGATGCTTTTATCAGGAACAATATAAAGATTGCTTTTTTACTAGTGTGTATCCCATAGGGTTCAGGGCTATGAGATATTTCTGTATCTGGCTTTAGGTTCCTCTGAGCTTTTACATAATCAAATCAATATAGCCATGATTCACCCTCTGGCAACAACTGCTCCCTGCAAGTTTGCTGTTGTTTCTTTAGCAGCTAAAGAGAAAATAAATAAATATATGGAAAGGAACTTATTATGAATCTGTAAACATTGATTTGTTCGGTCTTTGGACTTCCTTTTTAATTGCTCTGCCTACACAAGCACACATGCTCACACAAAGCGAGGGTGTGAGTTCATGGTCAGAAAACAAGGTGGAGAGTGCTACCCAAGTGTCTACTGCTGTCTGGTTTTCAGAGTCAGAGATGTCTTGCTTGCTGGTCTACCAGCGTCCTTTTCATACATTTTCTTTTCATACATCTTCTTTCCCATCCCCGTGAATTCCCTACATTCTGGGCGTGATTTTGGTTCTTGCCTTTCACTTTGAGTCATATTGTTTTTATCAGGAATTTCCCTCCCCTCTGCCTGGCAGAAATGATCCCCCTCAGACCTCTGTCTGGTCCCAGGGCCATCGGAAGGAGAGAGTGCCCAGGGCAACCTGAAAGCGGGCTTACCATTTCCTTAGGAAACACACCTTCCCGTCTCGTGTCTCTGAGTCTCAGCCCAACCTTTACAGTTCACAGAAGCCCAGCTCAGGAAAAGCTTGACATCCTTCACAGGGCGTGCGACATGCCCGCCTTTGCTTCCCCTCCCTTTCTCTAAGTAAATAAACGCCGTCTTTCTTTCACACTAAAGCATGGGGGAGGGTCCTAGCCCTCTGTCATCCACTCTTCATAGATAAATCGGGATGACAGGGGCCTCTAAATAGGGCTTTTTCAATGTCACTTGCTGCTTTGGATCCACAGAAAGTCAACTGAGAAAGCTGGTGTGTTCAGCTGGGTTTGGGGAATAAAGGTGGAGCCTCACAGGCCTCTGGTCCCAGGGACAGGCGAGGATTGTTTAGTCATTTCTGTTCTGGTCCTGAGCCTTCGAGGCCTTGTTCATGATGTGCTTCCTTTTTCCCCCCCAACCCGTCCCTCCGAAGAAGATAAAACCTTAGAAGTAATAACAGAGACAAGGCAGGAGAGAAGACCCACTTATGTAATCAGGTGTGCCGAGCCCTGGGGCTGATGGTGACCACAAAAATAATATGGCTCCCTAATTACGGGGGAGTCTGATCACTGAAGCCATGTTTCCGTGACAGGGGTGCCATACTCCTCTGAGAGGACAGCGAGAGCAAGATTCTTCAAAGCTCTTCCTTCTTTGGGTAAATATTTGCCACTGAAGTGCTATCAGTGGTGCTGTACTCCAGGACTTCCAGGCCTCCAGGCGGAGGTGGTCTAGCCTGTAGTCAGGGAAGGGAGGGGATATTCAAACAGAACTGGGTGTGGTGGTGCTGGCAGCACAGCACCTTAGCCTGTGAGAGGCCCAGTGGCTGCCATTTATTGAACATCTCACTATGTACCAAAGACTTGCTTTGTGTGCATTATTGCGTTAAATTACTTCTAATCCTCTGGACGGTGCGGCAGAGAAAGTCATTATTCCCATTTTATGAAAAAGGAAAGTGAGACTCAACAAGTTAAATATCTGCCCAAGGTTGCAGAGCTGGCATATGATGGAGTCTCTTGAACCCCAAAGTCTGTGGACTTCCCACCATCCTGATGTCCCAAGAAGTGAGGAAAACATACCAAAGACAAACTTATAAAAATTATATAATTACGTGTTTTTTTTTAACCAATATTCAAAATTATACTGCTACCACATTAAATCCCCTATTTCATGAATATTATTCTTAGAGAAGGGCTATTTTTTGGTTAAAAAGAAAGGGAAGCAATGTCAAGCAATTATGTAAACTATATTGAGACGGTGGAGAGTGCAGACACGGCAAACATCACAAAGGAGGCCAACCGAATGACTGGAGGTTGGCGAACTCTGCTGTCAACCACACGGCCTCACAGAGCAGGAAAGCAGGGAGATTGTTACTGGCTGCCTCGAGTTTTGTGTTGAGAAGGATTCTGAGGCCTCATGTGTTATCTGTTAGTGATGCCTGCCTTGGGGCACCAGGCAGGCTTGGGGGAAACTAAGAGTGACTTGTGAGGCCTCTTTGATCAAGCCAACCTGCTCCTTTCCCGAAGGAAGATGAAGCCCAGAGAAATTAACTGAACCATTCAAATGTTTTAAGTCCGTAGTTCTACCACGAGAAGCTTTCTTCTAACAGGTCCAGACGTTTGCTCATCAATATCTTTCGTCTTTGGGGAAGGGACGGGGGTTATGATATATGCATAATTTCTCCCAGTTAAGTTATTTCCAGTAGACAGACAGGACTGGAATCGAATCCTGCCCTATTCCACATGTGATTAGAAGAAGTGACCTTTTATTTTTTTTTTTAACATCTTTATTGGAGTATAATTGCTTCACAATGGTGTGTTAGTTTCTGCTGTATAACAAAGTGAATCAGCTATACATATACACATATCCCCATATCCCCTCCCTTGCGTTCCCCTCCCATAGGAAGTGACCTTTGAAGTTTACTCCTCCACAGAGTTGAGACCAACATCGTTATGGTGCTATTGCAAGGGTTGGATGAGATAAACTACGTAAAGCATCAATTATGATAAGCAGAGTAAAAGTTCAAGAAACAGTACCTAGTATTCAATTATTCCCTTATCCAGACAATGGATACTTGTTCAGTGCCTACTGTGTGCATTGATCTTTAACCAATAGGTTTGCACAACAGTGAAAAGAACAAGGCAATTCATTTTTCGGTGCACACTTCGAAGGCTCAGCTAACACTTCCCCAGGCCCTTATGGACATCATCTCTTTGGCACCCAGCCCTCCATCCTCACCAACACACGAATGCACAGATCCGGACCACATGCTCTCACACCAGGAGAATCAGAAAATACACTAAGAAAAATCCAATAATACTGACTTGAGGTTTTTAAACTCCTTGGGGGTAGATAGATACAAGGCAGTAAACCAGCATAGGGAAAGAAAAACAGTTAAAAAAAAAAAGCTAATAAAAAAATCCCATAGGAAGGAAATGGAAACCCCCCACCCCCCAAATGGAACTAAATTGTGTTGTTGCTGGAGTTCCTTTCCTGGAAAGGGGGCCAGAAGCTGGGAGCATGCAGCACTTACACTGGAATTGTTTTCTAAACAGATTTTTTTTTTTTTTTAGCGTGTATTTTTCACATATTTTAACCTTTCTCAAAACGTCCTGGCCGAAAGCAGTAAAAATGCTGTACTGTTAAACTTAAATTAGGGGCCTGTGTCGGTTGAGGCACCCGGCTGGGTTTTTTCTGGCAACGGAAGAAGGGCCCGGGGGGAAAGGCATACGGCAGCCTGTCCCCCTCAGGTGCTCGCTGGGTGCAGAGGTGTGCTTGGCGCGGCGGCCCCCGGCGTATGGCAGCGAAAGCAGGGGCTGGGGGAAGCGTGCGGGAAACTTAAGAAAATAATAAAGGGACATGTGTATGTTGAGAAGGTTAAAAAAAGAGAGTTAAATCGGCCTGTTGTCAGAACCAGCAAGAGAGGGTATGACTATAGTTTCATTTTGGATTCCTAGTTACAAGAAGTGTGTGTGGGGATGGGAGTTAGGACTTGGCAGGAGGTGCCTAGAGGTAGCATATTAAAGGGGTGGAGAGTGGCCCAAGTTTTATTCAAAACAGTAGGTTTTAGCTGAAGCCAAGTTGGGCAAAAGAGACATGTTCACAAGTCATCACCAGTTGTGGCCAAAGAAAAGTCACTTTCCATCTTATGATTTTCCACGGTCCTTGGGGACCAAATGGAAAGCTTTAGGACTTTTTTCTTCAGGAAAGCACAACCTGGGTGAAGTATAAGTCTTGGGTGACACATTGGGTCACCTTACCGTTGTAAGAGTTCAGCACAGCCTGACTTGGTCAGAAGGTACCTGAAGATGTACTTTGAAGAAATTTCTATAATCAGGGATGAGTGGGTTTATTGATCTTATTGGAAAATGGGCACTTCAGCTTCTTTCCAGGGAATCAGCCGGGACGTGTCAGCAAAGAGTCCCTTTGGACACATCGACCCAAACTGAAAAACGTGCTTGAAACATTTCATGTCTCCTGGTGCTGGTGCTACTGGCTGAATCGTCTGATGCGCCATGTGGGAAGAAAGCGGGGGGTGGGGGGGGCTGGCATCACCTCTCTCTGCAGACTGCTCTAGCACCGGCACCTCACAGCAGGCCTCCGGGCAGTTCAGGGACCCACTGAGCCTCGGCACAAAGATCCTTGCAGTCGGGAAGGGCCTTCAGCTCACAGATGTTCTGCAGGAGGGTGGAACATGCGAAGTGTCTGCTGGTGCCACCAGGCCTTGTAGTTGGGATCGGCGCTCGGGCTGCTAGGACATGACCAAAGGAAACAAATATTTGACCAGACAGCTGAGAACATCTGTTTGGTTTTGCTTGTGTGGATGCAGCCTGCTTGGCCTGAGGTGTCTGCTTCTGGCTGAGATGCAAAATGGACGCCCGTTTGCAAACATGGGCAGTGCCAAATATGGGCAAAGTCAACATAGGTGACTGCATTTTCCCCCGTTTAAATCCCTCAATAAGATAAGTTTCTGCCTGGTTTATTCCAAATGTAAACACTCAGTGTTTGAAGGGAGAAGACACAAAGGGACCTGGGTGTCTTGGGCACCAGCTGTTCTCTGGGCTTGGAATGCCTTTTTTCTCTCCTTTTCCCAACTGGGGATGCTAATGGGCCTCAGGTCACTGCTGCTTGGACCGCCCCACAGACCCCCCTTCCTCCCTGACCAGGACAGGAAAGGTGATGCTGAGGGAGAGGGTGTGTAAAGGAGCTGTCCTGGGAGGAAGCACGGAAAAAAAAGAAAAAGGAAAAAAAGAGAAGGAGCGGTGACATTCTGGTCATGCTGCCATGGGCTTTTTAAGAACCCCCAGGCTGCCAGCCAGGGGTTGCTGCCGTTGACCGGTGGCAGAATGATGCCCGGTTTATTCTTAGTAAAGTGCTTGGGGAGCGTGAGCCTAGGGGCTCAGGAATGGAAGAGCAACCACCAAACAAAACAGAACGAGGCTCGCTCTGCCTGCCTTCCGGAGCCGTTCAGAGCTGGGGAGGGAAGTAGATGGAGGCGAAGACCCAGACATTGTTGCATTTTGAGTGCCCCCGGCCCCCGCCTGCTACCCCCCCCCCCAAAATCATGATTGTTTTATGTGGTTCTTTTTCCCTTTGGTGAGGAAAATGGGATGTGGTGTCAATTACTGGGAAAAATATACAAAGTCCTAATGGCTAATCTATTCTTCTAAGTATGAGGAGGGCTACTACACCTAAGAGAGTTGATCTAATTGTATAATAAAACTCGAATCATTTCAAGCGGGATGGGACCTGCCGGGTCTGTTCAGGAGAGCTCGGGCTGCTGCTCCTGCAGCCCGGGGCAGGAGAGTGGTGAGCTGACCCTGGAAATTGCTTGTGGGTAAAATCCGACGGGGGACTGAAGGGAGGCGGGAATATGGCTGCAGGGAGCAAGGAGGGAGTGTAAAGATGGGGCCGTAAACAGCATCTTCTTGTTTTATGTGTCTCCATGGTGGCAGTTGTTTTCTCAGCTCGAATGTCTATGTCAAGAGTCTAACCTTGGAGCAGAATCCACATGCTGCCCCATGATGTTCTCTCCTTCTTTCCCCCTTCCCGGCTCTCATCTTTTGTAGACTGTTGTTTAGAAAACTCGCCGTGCCAAGCCTTTTCACATAATTTACTTGTTTAATTTAATCCTCCTGACACCCCTCGTTGGAAAATCCAATTATCATTTTACTGATGAAGAAAGCCAAGAAAGACAGAGTTGTGCAAAGTTACGTTGCTAAAAAGTGATGGTGCTGGGGCTCAAACTTGGACTTTCTAACTCATTTCTGGCCTTTGCCATGTCCCTGTTTTGGGGCAGTGCGCCCTCTCTGCAAAGCCCACTAAGTGATTTGGGTGTCAGGGCACAGTGGGGAGTTTGGGAAGGGGACGTGTACACGGGAAGCTAGTGACAACACAGATCCTAAAATTAGCTTTTCTCCTTTCCACTCTCTCTGATCCGATCTAAAAACATGAAAAGGCTTGCAATTCCCTTGCATGTAAGTCCAATGACAGCTTCTAACGCCACCACAAAAGGCAAAGCCTCTGTTTATTTAAGCATTGGGATTTTTTTTTTTTAAAGAAAAATACATCTGGGAGTAGAAGTCACTGGGTTATAAATGAGCTCTCACACCACCAAAGAAAAAAAAAAATAATTACAATAAAAATAATGGCACCATATTCTCTGATAAACCAGTGCCAGAAAAGCTCTTGGGGATCAAGTTTTGTCAGTCCCCAGCTTTTACCAATTTAAATTCTTGGCAGAGTATTAAAAAAAAAAGTATAAGGTATTTGAAACTCCAGTCCCTCAGGTACTAAATCTAGTGTTTCCTGGCACTAGATGAATGTTACTGAAGTGAAAACCTAGCACCACAGGACCATATCTCCATGGCTGTTCATATTTATACTTAACAGACAAATATGTCATTCTTTCGGGATCTCTTTACAGGGCCAATTTTTTTTTTCTCATATGTTACCCACCCTTTTCTGATAAAAATGAAGGCAGACCAAGGCCAGGACACAGACGTTGAGTTGTGAGATGCTCTTTTAGTATCAGAAACCATGTTTCCCCAAAGCTGCCTAATTTCCTAAGCCACAGATCAAATTAAGGAATAGGACAGGTGGGACTCCATGGAGATGGTGAAGGGGAGCAGGATGGATGTGGCCTGGTGGCATTTACTCCCTGGTCACTTCACTTGTCCTTTTTCTTTATAGTGTGACTGTGATCCACAGGGAGAGTTGGAACTCTGTGGTCCCTCAGATGTTTTTGCCAGAAATTTGGCTTGGCAAAAGATGTTCAACTCTCTCTGCACAATTATCAAAAGGATCCTTTTTTAGTATCAGTGCCTACTCCACTCCATTCATGAACTAGGGGTCATCTTTTCTATCCTGGACTCCTGCAATTTGACCCCATCACAGAGTCCTCTAGTTACCTTTTAGAATTTGTTTTCTACTCTACCGCTACTAACCAAGTTTCTTCTCTCTCCTCTCCCCTAACTCCAGCTAATGAAAGTTTAGTCTAGAAATAGCTGGAAATATCTCAAATGACTCACCTCCCCAAGTCTGTGGACCACATTTTAACCTTCATCATATAAGAAGGGAAGAGGACATGTTTTTATTGAACACCTACTATGTTTGAGGCATTTAGTCCTTACTCAATTTTAAACTTGTATGACAAATCTTATAAACCTCATGAATAAAGGAAGGGTATTAATATTTTAAGTACCCTGAAACCCTGAGAAGCACTGCATAAAATATTGCAATGTGCCACTTCCGTTGCTGTCTAATCTAGAGGTTCATATTTTTGCAAGTGGAAAATATGTCCTTTAACTTTCAGAAAAACAAGTTTTTAGTCAAAGTGTTAAGATATCTCAAGTCTCTGTACTTTGTAAAATATTTATATCCTAACCTGAGAGACACAGGGATGTCTCTGCAGGAATGGAAAATAACCGGGGTGAGGATTTTCAGCAAGAAGTTGCCACAGGAACTTTCCACATGTGCCGTGGGTGCCACTTAAGCTTTAGCCCAAACGGCAGGCTTGCCTTGGCCCGGGCTGGTGAGATGCTACTCAACTGTCTAAAGCAACTGAGAACCACAGCATCAACTGGTAATGACAATGAGGTCGACTTTTTCTTTTCATTCTCCTGCTCCCAAAGTAAGGCAGCTGCCCACGGCAGCCCCCTGCTCTGCGCCCTTTCTTTCTACTCTCCCTTTGGAGTTGCTCATCAACTCTAAATTCAGTCATGATTTGTTTGCTGATCTCTATGCCCCATGCTGACTTCTCCTTAGGGCATCCGTCCTGTGTGCCCAGCTGCCTGTGGGACATTTAAACCTGGTGGCCGCACCTCAAACTCAGCATGCCCCCAAATGAACTCTTTCTCTCCCAGCGTTCCCTGCTTTAGCCAATGTCCCCATTTTCCCAGTTACCCATATCTGAAGTACTAGACCATTCTGACTCTCCAGTCTTTAGTCTTTTTCAGTATAAACAATTGCCATGTGCTTTGCCTTTTTTGGCTTCATAGTCTCATTGAGTCTTTATCACAATTCTATGAAGTAGATATTATTGTTATTTTCACTTTATGGATGAGGATTAAACGCAGAGGTGGGAAGTGATTGGCCCAAGGTTACACTGCTGAGTGAAACTACAAGTAGTGGGTTTCCATTCAGATCTTGGTCTGTCTTTCTCCAGAGCCCACACGTAACGCTCTATATTATATGGCAGTCAGGTAGAGTCTGACCAGAGTTCCTAAGAAATGTCTCTTGAAGTCATCAGTCCTGATCTATTCCCAGTCTACCCAGCTCCTCACCCTCCTTCTCCTAGACTGATTTCCTAAAACCATGATTTCCCTGGATTCAGGCTTTTCCCATCAGAAACATTATCAAGTGCTCACCTCATTAAGATATGTGTTTACTATTTCGAGCAAGAACCAACCTCTAGTGGTTCTGCATGAGAGCAGCCTTACCCAAAATGTGCTCTGGGACATTCCACATACATCTCCTCATTAGAGGGGCAAGAGTCTGCTCTGGTCCAGGATGGGGGCAAGACAGCTTTCAGTCTAATAAAAAAGGTAGACATTAGACAAAAGTTACAGAGGTGATGAATGTTTTGAGGAAAGGCACAGAATGCTTATGGGAACCCCTGAAAAGTGAGCTAATCTCATCTAGTCTGCTGGTCAGGGAGGCTCCTTTTAGGAAGATCCATAGGGTGTTTATAGGTGTACATAGGGTTAAAGGAAACTAAATACATTTCTTTATTCCAGGTATTCTCAAAGCCTGACAGTGTGCTAAGTGTAGCTGGCAGTCAGCTTCATGCTGACCAGGCCTGCCTTGTCCACCTGTATCCCAGGGCTGGACAGTACCTGGAACAGAGTAGCCTCTCAATAAGCATTTGTTCAAAGAACACATGAATGAACAATGAAATGCTTTTGGATGAAATTAATGTAGAGATCATGCCATTTACAATATTTATTAAAATTTTCATCATGCCTACACTTTTGCATCTCCTGAAAGGTAAATTCCATTAAAACCTTATTTCCTTTAGGTTCTTTACTCCAGGTTAAGAGTTTCAAGGGATCAAGGAGGGAAGTCAGGTAGACCTGGATTTGAATCTTCCTCCATTTATTAGCTGTGTGAACTTGGGAGACTTATTTAAACTCTCTGTTCCAGTTTCCTTATCTGTAAGATGAGAATTATAATCCTGACCTTCCAGGGTGACTGGGAGGAATAAATACAATAATGCATGTAAAATCCTTGGCATAGAGCCTGGCACAGAGTAATCCAATAAATGGTAGATGTCACCGTTGCTGTTGCAGTTGCGATGGGTGGCTTGTCTCCAGCCTCAAAGGGCTGGCAGTCTAGAGGGGAGACACGGAGCACCTGCTCACACTCATCATCAGATGGGCCCTCACTTGCCTCGTGCTCAAGTGTGACCAGCCCACCAACCTGAACTTTATTCAGACCCTTCTAGGGTCGTGTTCACTGTCTACCATGGAAAAGAACTGACCTTACTCCATTCGCCATGCACCTTTTAGACCCCAGTTGGAATTCTACCTCCCCAGTTGCAAAGCCAAGTGATCCTAGTAAAGCCACTTTACCTGTTCTCCCTTCTGGTTTCTGTTTCCGTGGTTATAAAATGGTGCTAACAATGCACATCTCATTGGGAGGTGGTGAAGATTCACTTAAAGAAGATAGCATTCATGAACAGGCCTTCTGCAGAGTAGGTGCATAATAGCGGTCAGCTGCCTGCCCTTCTTAACACTCCTCCTCCCCCCCCACCCCCCCTTCCCCTACTGGCAGGAAGCAGTCCTGCAGAGAGGCCCCAGTCCTCCTCCTGGGGCTGGGATTTCACGCTCGCCCTGTACAAAATTGCCATGCACTATCCAAACGTCCTTATGAGTTTCTGAATCCCATAAGAGGTAAAAGGACTCTTCTTAGGAGCACTTGTTCAGCTTTCTGGACCATCAGCATAGGGGCCAAAAGCAGACCCCGCCTCCCCCAAGTCCTGACATCCTGTCTTCCCCTGTTAAGTCTGCGTGGTGGTCCCAGCTCCTGAGAGCCTGCAGTCAGAAGGGACCAGCATGGCCTGTTCTCTCTGCCCACCACCAGGCTCCTTTCTGGCTCTCAGAGCCAACAGTGCGCCTCTCTAAAGATCCAAAAAACCCCACTGGAAACAGCCCCGCTGGTGCCTGTTCTCCAGGCTTTCTGAATCCACACTCTTGTTTCTCTGCGCCCAGCGAGCCTGTGCAAGTTCTCCTCACCGCTGAGAAGGGAGAGGAGAGAAGTGTTTTCTTCCTTCCCCAGCCTCTTATTTCTGGTTTCTTCGGTGGCCCCTCCGCATTTCTTACTGTACGTCCTTGGGACTCTCAAGGTCCTGAAGAAGCAGCTGGGAAGAGCTGGAGGAGGGTACAGACACTAACTGTAATGTGACAACATTCGGTTCTCTTAGAATTGTGCACGGCAATGCCTCTGGAGGACGGGTGTGATGTTGTGGAAGCAGTAGGGTGACAGCTTGAGAACAAGAACAAGAAGCTGAAGAATGTCTTCAGTGGGCGGAGGCTGCACGGGGGCAGGGGGGAGAGGAGAACCAGAGGTGGCACGGAGGAGGGACAACAGAGACCAGAAATATGGATGGAGATTTTCACTGTCTGCTGTAGAGTCCCTGTGGACCCTTACCAAATTTTCAGTAAGATCTGCACTGCTCACCAAAGCACTGTGCCAATGGATTCTTTCTTGGGAACTCCCATAGGAGCTGAATTCTGCACAGGGTTGGTGCAGGACAACCATAGAGCTTAAGGAGAGGCAGGATCTGGAGGATACCTGGCTTCCAAGGTGACCACAGCTACAATAATGAGGACAGGAGTCAGAGCCATGGCGGTTTCCTTACAGCCTGCTCATTAAGAAATTCAACACGCTCTGAGAACTACCTACCTTCCTGGCAGTCATGAAGAACTTTACGATGCCTGTTCTCATGGAGCAGGTGATCTAATGGAGAAAACAAATAAGCAGACACCCAACTTGAATCCACACACGATGACCTCAAACCAGTCATGGCGGGGCCGTTAACTTCTGACCAGGGAAATCAGAGAAGGCTTCAGGAGCCTTAAGAAATGACGTAGGTGGAGATGATTAAGGCTTTACACACGGGGGTGCAAAGGAGCATGTTGGTGCTGGGGCGCGGTTGAGTACTATCACGAGATTCATATCGAGAATGGGGGCCTCCACCAGGCGGAGTCTTGAAAACACTCCCTGTAGCTGGGATTTTATTACCCAGACAGACATTGAAGGTATTTGACGACACAGGTGACATAATCCAACAGAAGCGGACAGCCAGTGTAGGATAGATTGGAGGAGGAGTACAAGAGGAGCTCAGGGACCAGCTAAGAAGTGACTGTAGCCATCCAGGTGAGAGGATCAAGGCCTGAATGAGGGGTCCTAGCAGGGCCCCCTTCTCAGCTAGACATGCTGGAATTAATTGTCCCCTTGGATGTGCCTATGGAAGAATTCTCGACACTGAATAGTCAATCCTAAGAGCCCAGCTTGTGTATCCAAAGACCAAATCTGGCTTTGGTTGTTCCCCTCAACCCTGCTTTCTCCATTCCCAATGCATCCGTCAAGGAAACGAATCAAAGAAAGTCCAGTAAAGCAGATAATTGGCAGGTTGGAAATGATGCTGGGAGAGGGCGTGGTTGGCCTGCCAGTGTGGGAACTGGGTGCTGGGGGCGGAGGACTCATGTGAATCCACGTGTGAGATTCAACTGCATGTTGATCCAGCCCATTTGCACGTGAACTTCGTCATCACCTCCTGCCTAAGCCCTCGCTTCCCCGGTAATTGACTCTCGCATATTGATTAAGATGTTGAAGTGTCCCAGCATTTCTCGGTGGTGATGCCGGGCTCTCCTCCTGGCAGGCAGGGCTGGCAAAGCTCTCACTGTACGCCTGTCACCGAGTGCTCCTTAATGGATAAAGCTGTCATCTGAGAGCTGGAATGTCTTACAGGCACAAAGACGAAATTAACTGTTCAATAATGTATGGGACACGGAAAAAACTTTACCCAACAACTTGAATTGATTGCTCTAAGTGTTTTGACTGCACTTGCCTGCTTTGCATAAAGTCAGCGACTTTGGCTAGCCTGATTTTCACGCACAGCCACTTCTCGGCCTCTTTCAGAAGAAGAATTGAGAGACTTCTGCTGCTGCCAGGAATGGGCTGTCTGGAGGGGAGGGGATGGGTGGGGTGGGAAGCAGGTGGGCACAGCCGACACTCACCCCTTGGGACTCTTGAGTGATCCCAGGTCTTTAAAGCGATGGGTTCTGGCAGTTCTGCGGAATCTTGCTGGAATTGGTCATCACGGGTGAGGTGGGTGAATCGCTGGGTATGGAATTCCTGGAGTTCTGTGACCTCACTTGGCCCGTGGCTCACGTCCTCAACTCCAGCGTAAGGCTAAGGCCTCCTGCAGAGAGAGAATGTGTGTCAGACCCATGGGTGGGGAGAGGGCAACTGGGTCACACGTTTAACACTAGTTTGATAACAATTTCCATATCACTTAAATTGGACTTTGCTTATGATTTGGGATTCAGTTAAACACATGCTCTCGAACTATCCCGCAGGTACTAGAACCCACTGTGAGATTCTCCCCAGTCTGCTCCCTTTCTAACCTGGAAAAGGGGGAAAATAGCGAGGTAGCAAACCTATACTCTACATCTTTTCTGCCAAGCTCAGCCTTTTAAAAACATAACAAGATCCTTTGAACATAGCTCTGTTTTATCACAGGATCTTTATTGAAGTTTTAATCAACATAAGCAGCTGACAAAATAGGAGATTGCAGAGTCGGCTGTATGTTATGTATCCTCCTTGTGAGTCTGAAAAAAAAAATCATAACATTAAAAGAAGAGAAAATAAACAGCCTCGTTTAAAAAACAAATGAATCCCACCAAACCAAGGAAATCCTCTTGCACCCAGAGGAAGACCTGCCGTGTGGCGTGCCGACGGCAGCCCCGGAGTTTGGAGCCTCGTGGAGATCATTACCATAAAACAAATAACCATCTCGTTTTTGTCACCCACTATGAGTGAACTCAAAACCTTAGGCCCATGTCCAAAGATTCCTTCTCCACAAGCCCAGCCAGCTCTGGATCAGGCTGACACCACTATAGAAGGCAAGGAGGGCACAGCCCCTGTGTCCAGATCCAGATTCTTTTCTTGGTCCAGCCGCTGTGCCTTGGCCCGTGGCCTCATCTCATCACCACTGCCTTCAACTTCCTTACTTGTTTACTTTCTTTCCTTACCCAAGGATGGGACAGACACCCCAGTCTGAGTTTCTCCACTTAGTGTGTAAGGGAGAAATCACTAGATGAGAAGGGATGAATGCTTCTCTTCTTCTATCCCCATCTAGATCTCTTTTTGAAGTTGGGCTGCTGTCTTGCACTCCAAGAAAGGCATCCCCTGGGCCTGCATAGCGATTTCATTTCAAAAGTGGTGCATGGTAACTATTGAAGAGAGGGACCTTGGGGACTGTAAGACTCCTACCTTTATGGCCAATGCTACCTCTCTTTTCACTGAGACAGGAAGTAACTGCCAGAGCAAGGGGAACAGGGCCCATTGTCTCAGGCAGGGCAAAGTGGTGTTGCGATGGAGAGCTGGGCTCTCCAGTTGTTTAGACCTGGATTTGAATCTCAGTTCTGCCACTTAAAATGTGTGGGCCCAGCATCCAGTGGGGCTCACTAAATATGCATTGACAGAAGGAACGAATGAGGAAGAGGCAGATGGTGAGGATATGGTGCCGATGGGGCAGCAAGGAAGGAGGGGATGCAAAGTAGCAGGAAGGTCCAGCTGGATTATGGTCCCTTAGGAAGGTTTCTAGAAAGAATACTTCAACTGGGTTATGAAGTAACAGATAAATACCCACTGGCAGAGAAGACTCAAGTGGGACCAAGCAAGACGTGATAAGAGGATTGGCCTGAGGGGCCTGAGGGAGTCTGCAGAGTTGGATGGGGCCGCTAGCAATGTCGGAGAGCCTTGAATGGCAGATGCAGCCCGGGAGTGAGCATTGGATTCTTTCAGTAGGAGACTGGCAGGATCTCTCCTTTGGGAATGATTCCTTGGCCACAATGGAATGGTGAGGAATGAGCCACAGAGAGTCCGGACACGTGATCTGTCTGGGGCGGCCACCCTGGTGTGGAGTAACGAGGGCCAGAGCTAAGGCTCTGGGGATCAAGACAAGGAAATTACACAATATTGGCAGATCTCCGGGGAGGCTGCCCAGCCGTCCCGACCCTCCCAATATTGGGGTGGCATTCATATCAGAGTTTCTAAGTTGGAATAGAGACTTTCCAGGCAGCTTTCCTGGAAGTTCTATTTCTGTGCATGTTCTCACTTTGCAACCAGATCCAGAGAACCGGATCACTAAGCCAAGACTTTTTCCCATCGTCCTTCCCTCGTTCTTGCTTCCTCAGATACCCATCCCATGCACGCTCCGGCAGGTAGTGGGCACACAAAGATGCAAGGCACCAGGTCCCTCTTGCCAGCTGTTCTCAGACTACAGCAGACAGGCAAACTGATACACAGACATGGCTAAGGTGCTGAGGAGGCCAAGGGGACAATGTCACTAACTCAAATGAGAGGTACAGCTCACGGAAGCTCATACCTCTGGACTGGTCAAGTGCACACGGGAACTTGGCCTCTGCAAAAAAAGGAAAAGAGAGGTTCCAAACCTGATTCCTTGCAATGGGATGAGAGAAAGCTTGGGAGAAAGTGGGGTTAATACACAGAAGCGCATGATTGGGTCTGATCAGGCACTTGGTTTGGTAGAAAAACCAGGCTGGCCCAGCCACAGTACCGCAACTGCGGGCTCAGGCTTTCAAGAATCCACACCACTGCCTCGGGGCGGGGGATTCTTGGAGAGACTTCACAATTATTCTGGTCACCTTTAGCTTCTAGACTTCCTGAAGTACAGAGAATACTTGCCCCTTAGCCACAGGGAAGAGCAGTAAATTAGGTCAGAATTGCAATTTATCTCCATAGGTAACTAGGGGGAATTGTCCCAGAGCCTGGGTGACCAATAGCCAACTCCCCAAATCTGTCTCAAGGCCATCACAGTAAGTGATTTGCAGTGGTGGGAATGGAAATGATTTATTCTGAGAACCCTGTCGGTACTGCTGTTAAATCATTTGTATTTCGTTATGGGACATGAGTGGGCTAGCCGTTCCCCAAACGACATTCCTTTGCTTGGGGCCCCCATGCCATTTCCACAACTGGTTATTTCAGGTGACAATTAACAGGAAATGATGATAACCGCCCCCAGGGTGGTCACTTTTCCAAGGGAGGCTGCGTATTAAGTTTCAATTACTTATAGTCTCTGATCTAGATCTCCAAAAGGAAATGAGCTGCTTCTATAGTTGTCAGAGAAAATCAGTTTCTTTTTCTTCTCCTTCCCATTCTCTGTTTTGTCAATTTTCAGGAAGTTAAACTAAGAGTTAAACTAAACGTTCTCTGGGGTCTCATCTGTAAGAAACACATCTATTTCTCTCACAGTCCAAACTCTAAAAGGCAAAGTAGGAAACGGAAATAAGAAGCAAATAGTCAAGCCAAATGAAATAACGTTTATTTGCCCATTTCCCTTCAAGAGGTGAATCCTGTGTTATTGAGAATGCTCCAGACAGGGTCCCCAGGTGGCAGCGTGACATCCCAGGATCCCCTGCCCTGATGGATGACAGGCTCATTCATTCTCCTCTGAGGAACTGTGCTTCAGGTCCATGGAATAGTATGTGCTGGTTTCCAGGCGAGGTAGCAAACCAGGGTTCAGCCCAGACAGGCTGAATGTGCAGGGCTTCTGCTGACTGCCGCCGTGGCTGGCATGGTGCTTTTCTGCTGCCTCTGCTAAGGCGGCGAGCAGTGTCTGTTTGAAGTCTGGTCTTTGGGAAGGAGACCCAAGAGAACATGAGCTGGGCTTGTCTGGATATCAAAGTCCAAATTAAAAATTTATTCCAGTGTTTGAAAAATTCCCGACCCAAACCTTCGTATGGATTAAAAAAATACACACTCCCTTGTTTCTGCAGTGTCTCCAGTTGAGGACTAAAGGATTTATTCTGAAAAAGAAAAAAGCCAGGTCAAATAGTTCCATAAATGGACTCTGGTCAGACAGCTTCTTAGCTAAATCTGTAAGGAAAGTAATCTGTTTAACCACTTTGGGCAGCTGGGAAGCGCTTGTTTTAGTTATCATTTTTGAATCTTCTTTTTTTCTCTCTCTCTCTTTTCCTATTACGTGTCAGATCACCTGGCTCCTCACTGCTGGAGCTGGAGGGTAAAGAATGAGAAAGAGCTTCTCCTATTCAAACCTCCCTCCCCGCTTCACCCCATTGGACAAAAAAGTAGAGATGAAGCCTTTTTTTCACAGTTGTGGATTTGAGGAGGAAAATGATGGCCAAGCAAATAATCTAATAGTAATTATGAAATTATAGATAAAAAGAACATAAAAAATCATTAGTAGAAACAGGAAAACATTAAATAAAGAAGGAGTAAAGATTTAAACAAGGCCTTAACAAAATTTACAAAAGAAGAAGAACTAACCTGAAATGGGGAATTATTAGTGAAATATTGACACAGAAGTTGAGAATGAGAAATCAGCTCCAAGGGCAAAACACCTAGAGGGGGATCAGGGTCAGTATATCAAATTCCGGTTGAAAGCAAAGGGCAGAATAGAAGAAAGTGCTAGAACCATGTCAACAGACAGAAGCAATGGAAACCATGAATGGAGACAGTGTCAGAGCTACAAAGACATAAAGCAGCCTGCAGAAGATGCGTGCTAGGACGTAATGCATTTACACAGTTCCTCCGGTCCAGGGTTTTTGCTGTTGTTGTTTTGATAAACTCCGGTAAAGTGAAGTGTAACTGATATACCTATCATTAGTGTACAGTTGGAAGATTTTCAGAGTGAGCACCCCCTTTCAGATGTGGCCGTGGAGCAACAACATTATCCCTAAAACTACTGTCTTTACTCCTGCTCCCCAAGTGTGACCTCTCGTCAGATACCCGTCATAGATTAACCTGCTTGTTTGTGAAAGTCACACAGAGTCTCACAATATTAATTTCTTTTTTATTTCTTCTTCTTTCATTCAATTTTATAAGACCAATTTGGTAATCTTTTGTTTTAGGGCTAGTGAATTTAATGTCTTGTTCAAATTTACCTTCCCCAAAATGATGACGATATCTTCATGCATTACATTCTAGAAGCTTTATTGTTTAACTTTTTACACTAAAGTCTATGATCCATATTTTATCTATATTTTCAAATATAAACTTATTTCTAATATCCACTTAATATTTTTTAATGTCTGTACAGTGTGTCTTGGTAATTTATGCCAACTCTCTTTTTATCTAGTTCAGTCTTTCCAGAGATTTTTCTATTAGTCTTCCTCTAAAGGATACAGACAAATACACAGAAACCCATTATACAATAAAGAATTAAGAGAACGCCAACTGAAATATATATAGTGAGTTGGTAGTTTAAAGCAGAAGAAATTATAATTGACTAGAAAGCTCAAGAGAGACTTATAAAGTGGGAAGTATTTGAGATAATCCTTGAAGGAAAGGTAGGATTTCGACAGTGTAAATAGAAGCATTTGGGCATCGTTGGCAAAAGGGAAACTTGGAGATAGTCATTTGGGTAAAATGTAACAGAGAACTGGGGAAAGTGGGAAGTCTGAAAGATGGGAAGGTCCAGACTATCAAGAGACTTGAGTCACAGACAATGAGAAAACAATATTTTCAATATTTTGTTATCTTGACTATTTGTAAACATGAGGAATGATGTTGAGAAAAGACTCCAAGTCTTCCGGCCTGGTGATTGGGAGGATGGTGACATTTCTAGAAAAAAAAAGCAGGCAGGAGAAAGAGCATTTCAATGTTTAGAAATGTAGATTCATGGGTACCAGCATAAAGCAGAAGGCTGGAGCCAAGACTGAATGAGATATCAAGGGAGGGAGCAGCTCAAGGAGATGATCAGGCTGAGTCCAGAGTCACTGACTAGCTCCCTTTAAGAAGCGAAAAGAGAATGGAGTCAGGGAGCTTGGGAGAGAGACGGGAGTACAGAGCCCTGGAAGCCAAGAAAGCAGGGCTTCCGGTTGGGAAGAGTTCATTGTATCAGCCTCCACAGAGGGGCTGAGTGATGAGGAATGAGAAAGCTACTGGGCTTGGCGTGTGGGAAATCACTGCTGACCTTCGTGGTATTTAAGGAGATTGCAAATGTTTGGTGTCAATGGGAAGAGAAGGGAGAGCTTCATTTGAATGGGCCTGTTCTTCCTAGCTGTGCAACTCCCTCTTTCTTACATTCAGCAATTCTTCACTGGCTCCTTCCATTTGTCAGGCCTCGTGCCAGGTACTCATTGTATGGCGGTGAACAAGATAGACATGATTCTTCTACTGAGCTCACATCTATAAGAGGAGCTAAACGTCCCACAAATATAAAGAAATGATTTAAAAAACCATGATTAGTGGTCAGGGCAAAAGAAGAAAGGATTATGGGAGAGAATAAAAGGAGCTTGATTTAGAAAGCAGGGAGGGGTCTGGGAATGTTTACCATGGATGGCATGCAGGGGTGTAAATGGATTGTGACGGTATGGAAGTGACCTTGAGAACCTCATTCAGGGGCCATGTAGACTATGAAGGTCTAGAACTTACAGAACGTCACAACTCCCCATCATATGCCTGTCTTCAAGAGATAGAGATCAATGGGGAAATTTTATAGTTTGAGACAAATTTTTCTTCAAAAACACATGGGGTATATGAATTTATCAGCGTGAGGTTATAATGTTGGAAGACTACGAAAGCTAATATGATTCATTGTAATTATCATTTATAATGTATACTCATAATCACATTGCTCTTAGCACATCTACATTATCTTTCACTTTTGAAATGCTTGTGTTTCCCAACAGACTTGGGAAGGGGCTTTTATTAGGTCCATCAGTCCAAACCTTTTAATGTAAGGGTGTTGCCACCTTAGAAGCCAAAGACGCGTTTGCTAACCTCGAAAGAGAGCACTAAATAGTCATTAGCTTCTTCAGTCTGTTTACCAGCCTGCCTGTCATTGAGGTTAGACTGGCCTCCAAATTAACACTCCGCTCCGTCCACGGGCATCGTTGTCTCACAGAACGCGTTCTGTAGCGGCTGCACATGGGCAGGCCAGAGCTAGGTTCCCAGGGAAAAAATGTCTAAAGGAAATTTAGTTTGAAATGAAATCTGTGTTTAAAAGAAAGCTCCACTCAACCCTTTTTAAAGCAAGTGTCCATCATTTGCACTAATTGGTCTCAGAAATCCTGATTTGGAAGGGGTTCACACCCTTCTTTTACCACCATGGTAACTTCATACTCAGAATGTTTTCTTCTCACCTCCCATGCTCCCTTCACAGGAGCAAAGATGCTCCAAGGAGCCCTGCCCTCCCCGCCGCCTGCATCGAGCGGCCTCTCTCTGCCATCTCCAGCCGTCCTCTTCCTGTCTCAGCCTTGTGTCACTCGTCCTCTGGGCTTTGGGTCTTGTCTCCCTCAGGAACCTCTCTGTGGAAGCCCTTGTCCCTGAGTGTTGTGGCACTGGCCCATGCACCTTGACCTGTCAGTGTCAAGAACCTTTGGAACACACGGGGACAACTCACCAGTGACTAGGGGCAGAGCAGCTGTATCAACTCAGCTTGGGGAAGAAGCTCAGGTATCCAGTGATCTTGGCTGTGTGGAGTTTGAAATTAAGCCCAATATATTACTCACTGCAAAACCAGGGGCCGGCCAAGTTAAATAGAGCTCTCCCCAAAACATTCACGGACTGAGTGGAGAAGGAATCTCCGATGTGAAGAGAGGCTGTTTTGTGCTTGCTTTTATTTTTTTGAACAACACGCTTTCCACAAGTGAGATGAGAAAAGTAGGAACCTCAAAGAACAATATTTATTACTTTAAAAAGCTTGGGCCTATGACCATATGCCACGTCCCTCTAATTTTATAAGCTTTGCCACAATTGTAGGGGGGTCTTCTTTTGTCCAGAAACTGTGCTAAGGCACATTACAAACATCATTTAGGCTTCCTGATAATTCTGTGACGTGGGTACCGTTGCTATCCCCCTTTGCAGATGGGCAAGCTAAAGCCCTGCGGGAGTACGCGCATGCTACTCTTAAGTGACGGAGCTGGAATTTGAACCCTGGCGATCTGCCTCCATATTGGTACCTGTCTGCAGGTACCAATGCAAACAATTGCAAGTACCCAGGAGCTTTCACGAAGAGAACACTGCAAGAGAAAGCCATGATGCCACCACTTGGGTCTGTGAATAGAAGCTGTGTTTGAGAGAAATTGGAAGTTCAAAAAAGTTGGGCATGCCCCGTGGAACTAAGCAGGGCTTGAGTCCGCAGAGTATTTTCTAACCGGAGGGAGTTCATTAAGCTGGAGGAAAAAAGAGGATCATTTAATGGACATAGAAAATACTTTTATTTTCACCTAATTTTTCCCCTAGCAGAACAGTCTAATCTTCCCAAGTCATGGTTCGTGCCTTCTTCTGGCCTTCCTACCTGGGGTTATTTCGAGAGGCCTGAAGCAGAGGCCTGGGCCCCCCACTGGCCAGGCCTGCCCCTTCGCGGGATCGGGGTACCCGCACCGCACTTTGCAGCTGCTCATCCACATAGACGTGTTTATTCGAGCACTGAGAACCTCGCTTCTCAAAAAGCCTCGGGAATTAGACTGTTTTCCACACTGAAAGTTTTCATTTGAAAAATAACCCTCTTTGTTTAACTAATGAAAAGGAGGGGCTGCTTGCTTCTCAGGCTGGGTAAGAATTCCATGGGCAGTAATTCTGTTTCTCGGTGGAAAATGTTTCGGTTTCCTAATGTTGTTTTGCAGACTGGCCCCTACCCGGCCCTCGCTCCACGGACCACACATACACACATGTACGCACTCTTCCCACCCTTCCCTGTTGGCTGGGGATGGCTGCGTCCTCTTTCCAACACCTGCAGAACAAAAATAAGGTGGGTCCGCAGCTGACACCCAGCCAGAGGCACCCCTGCCTGTTTGGGAACAGAACGCTTTCCCGGGCCGCGCTCTCAACCCCAGAGGCTGGGTGGGCCACAGAGGAAGGAAATTGGACTCCAGACATCTTCTTGTTTCTGTGCATCTCCATGTCAAGCAATTCTCTCACACCACGGAGGGGGTGGTCTGTAACATTCCCTCCTCATTAGGTTAGTATGAGACGGCGATAAACACAGTGCTGTCGTCGTTGGCCTTACAGCGTGGCCGGCATGGTACTGAGTGGTCTGGATTGTGCAAAACCTATCAAAACATGGCCCCAGAGGCAACTTAGTGGAGGGAGAGAAAGCGTGGATGCTCAGATCAGACAGATCTGCTCTGTCACTTAGCACCTCAGTCCACGGGCAAGTGGCAGCTGAGCCACCCTGAGCCTGCGTCCGCGACTGTGGACGAGGAAAGTTATCTCACAGGGATGTGCAGTGCCGGGGACGGGGTTCATCTCATTGTAAATGTCCAAGGAACGTCGATCTGGTTCGCTCCTTTGTTCTTTGAAAACCGCCCATCTCTAGTCTAGCTGAGGAGACAAACCCCATTCCTGTGGAATAAGCTACAAATAATTGAGTGCTGTCCCAGCAGAGGTGAGCACAGAGCAGGGTGTCCTTGCCGAGGTCCACAACACAGTTAGTGGGTGCTGCCGAGGGGGTGCTGTTTGCACGAGGGACTTGAGGGTCTGTCACCGGTGGGAACTGTTACATCTGTTATCCAGGGAATTTGAAGAATTCCCTCTGTCTATGGGAAAGATCCATCTGCCCTGAGAGGCGTGGCTGAAACACTGTTCTGCTTCAGGCAAAGCAAAAGAGATGGGCAAGATGACCGCTCTGTGAAAGTGGACATTTAGAAGATCCACATGCATAAGACGTAAAGAGAGAGTCAGCTGTTAGCACGGAGTAAATGAATAGCTTTGAAAGGAGATATAATACGAAACAAGTGTATTAGTCAGACCACTTTGGGTTTTAAGTGATAGAAACCCTCTTCTAATATGACCTTAAGCAAATAACTAACTTAAGGCATTCATATAACTGAGACATTCTGGGTTAGATCTTCAGCTGGGGCTGAATAAACAGTCATATTATGTTGTTAGGACTAGCTCATTTGCTCATCCTCTCTCTCTCTCCCTCTCCCTCCCTCCCCCTCTCTCTCCCCCTCTCTCTCACTCACCATCTCTTCATTTTGTCTGATAGCCTCATCCTCTTCTCTTTGTGATTAACTTCCTACTCTCACCTTAGCAGTTCGGCAGAGAGAGAAATTCTGTCTCTCAACCTCTGTATATCAAAGCCAGGGAAGACTAATTGACCCAGCCCCGAACTTATCACTGGCTAGAGGATAAGGTACTATATTTTGCCAAAGTCAACCAAAACGTTGGCGGAGCATCAGCTCTGTGCTAAGCACTGTTCTAGCCACTGGGGACCCACCAGTGAGCACGAGAGCTCCCTGCCCCCAGGGAGCTTACAGTCTTGCGAGGCCAGCGTTTTAGTGGAACCCTGCTGCCTCCTGCTATGCTCTGTCAGGAACGGAACAGAAAGAGGGTCCTTTCTCTTCACCAAGAAGCCAATTCCTTGGCAAAACTAACAGAAAGTCACCAAGTACCATTCTGTGTGCTAAAGGTTCCCACACATTAAGGCACGTGTGCTGCGGCCTCTCCACACCCCAACCAGCAGGGCAGCCTCAGCGTGAAGGGTAGAGGGGAGCGGCAGGCAGCACCGCCAGCCAGAGCGGCTTAGGTTCTGAGCAGACGTCATGGCTTTGGGGTTTCTTGCAGAAAATTCGGACAAGGAATGCAGATGGTTTCCATCATTGGTAGGGGCAAGCAGGACGACCCTGCCGCTCGTGGCATCTGCCCTGCTTATCCAGCTGCAGGAGGTTTCCAGAGATAAGAGTCATGCAGCTTCTGCTGAATTGTCAGTTTCTCCTGAGGAGCTCATGAAGACCTTAAAAACCAAGTATTCTTTTTAAGGGGGAGGGCAGAATATATATATATATAAAGGGGGACTATATATACACACATATATGTATGTATATATATAATTATTTGCTCTCTGGTCAGAAGAAGGTGGGATGCTCTATAATTAGCAGCAGAAATGGACTCAACCCTGTGCCCTGGTGGAGTGTTCTGTAATGGGCACTGTGGTTTTAGGTTAGGGGAGAAAAAATGGCTTCCCAGAATGTTTGTATGTGGAGAGACCAGTAGATTTGTGCTTCTTAGTGGCTTGGATGTATGATAGGGTGGGAGGGAGGACTCACCTCATATAAGTTATTCGGTATTTATTGAGTAGCTACTATGTGCCGATCCCTTGGTGTATAGAATCCAGCATCGCTGCTTCGTGATAAGAGTGACAAGCGCAAGGACCACACTACGGCGGGGGTTGCGTCTAGCGGAAGCGGCAAGCAAACGACGCTCTCTCGTGTGTCCGAGACGCACGGTGGGTGTTAGGGATTATGGTGGAAACAGATGGTTTTCCCCCTCACCTCAGAATGGCTGCCTGAAGCCCCAGCAAGGAGGCTTGACTGGAAGCCAGGAGGTATGGGAGAAAGGTGAAGACGGGCTTCCGTGTCAGGCCTCGGAGCCGTCTGAGGCCACCGCTCACTAAGCACGCTTAACCTCTGCAGGCCCCAGGTGCTGTGCGACAAGGCTCTCCAGGGCCTGTGGACAATCATTACTTTTATTATGCTTCCTACTGTCAGGGCCTCCGAAATCCACATGGACTGCTCTTATGATTTCAGGTTGTCCCAAAAGAGAAACTCAAGAATCGGTGATGAGCACGGCGGGAGAGGGAGCCGGCTGCCCATCTCAAAAGGGCACATCACCATAATCACGGGTACGCGGCGAGCATACGCAGAAAGAATGAATGGGGGAGTGTGTGTCAGGAACAGCCAAGACGATACATAAGCCAGGTGTCCCCACGCTGCATGCCTCCCCTCTCCACCACCAAACGGTGCCTTTAAAACATGTTGTGGGTGCCCGCGTCTTCTCCCTGACCCTGCAGGGCCCCCTCCCCCGATAGCCACCTTTGCTGCTATTCCACTAAATCCACCCCGGGTCTCCCCTGGGCTGGCTGTTGCCTTCATATTTCATGCGGAATGTGCAGCTTCCCAGGAGCCCGGGGCATGCCCTGCATTCTGATGCGGCGGCCGGCTCTGACACCCGCCAGCTGCGGAGCATGCCTAACGAGGAGGCTGACACGGAGGCAGAAGAGTCAGCCGGGCTGCTGCGAGGGCCTGCCGTGAACTTGGAGTGGGGCGGCAGGAAGGCAATGAGGGCGGCCTAGGAGGGAGACCACCATTCCATCGCCAGATACTACAAACACGGGCCCATTTAAACGACACCAGGAATGGATCGGAGCCTCCAAAGAGGAGCAGTTCAGATCAGGAAACGTACTGGGGAAAAGCTGCGAAGACTAAGAGGACGGTGGTGCTCTGAATCGCGCACGTGTCAGTAGGCAGGGCTACTGCCTTTTCGGTGTTTCTTCCAGCGTAGGGCTTCTTCTGGCTTCCTTAGAGACCACTTCATTATCTAAAAGATCCTGCTGCACAGAAGTTTTCCCTTTCTTTTTTTTTTATTTATTTATTTATTTATTTATTTATTTATTTATTTATTTATTTATTTATTTTTGGCTGTGTTGGGTCTTCATTCCTGTGCGAGGGCTTTCTCTAGTTGCGGCAAGCGGGGGCCACCCTTAATCGCGGTGCGCGGGCCTCTCACTATCGCGGCCTCTCGTTGCGCAGCACAGGCTCCAGACGCACAGGCTCAGTAGTTGTGGCGCACGGGCCCAGTTGCTCCGTGGCATGTGGGATCCCCCCAGACCAGGGCTCGAACCCGTGTCCCCTACGTTGGCAGGCAGACTCTCAACCACTGCGCCACCAGGGAAGCCCTCCCTTTCTTTAAAGCTTCATCTACCTTAATTTCATGCGTTACGCCTCCTTTTGACTGGCTCTGTCAGGATAACTAGGCCCTGGCTTCCTCTGGGATTTAGGGCGTTTACATCGGGGGCAGAGTGAGCGCCTACAGTCACCCTCCCAAAGCTACACGGATGCAATGCTGACCCTGCCCCCTCCCTAATACTTCAACCCCGCCTGCCTCCATCTGGTCCTCCCACGCTGAGGAAGTAGGTGAGGCTGGTTCCAGTTTACAGACAAGAAAACCAGGAGTAAGAGAAGGCCACACACCAGACCAAGGTCTCAACCATGGGCCAGCCTTCAGTGTGTACTTTCAAATGAGCTGGTCACCCCTAAAATCTTGTCTACCATTCTACTTGAAGTGTATGTGGAAGGAGGTAACAAAGCATGATTCCCAATAATTTAACTTAGATATATCATCAGTAAGAGTGAGACATTCCCATTCAATCGGAAAGATCATTTTTTAAGTCATGGATGTAGCAAAAAATTTCCTTTAAAGCTTTGATTTTTGTCATCCCTGTTTCCCTGTGTGTGTGTGTGTGTGTGTGTGTGTGTGTGTGTGTAATCAGCCTTCTGTTTTGGTGCTGGGGACAATAATTTCATAACAAAAATAGTAATCCCTTATTGAATTCTTACTGTGTGCCCCACACTTTTCATTGATTATCTCAAGTCATTCTTCTGACACTGGGAGCCAGGTGATATTGTCCCACTCTGCAGGTGAGGAAACTTGCTCAGAAGAGTTAAGCAGATAAGCCAAGGCCACAAAGCTCTTGAGTGGCAGGAGAGGAACCTGTCTGACTTGCAACTCCATGCTTTTAACCCCTACAGCTCATGCCCAGATGAAGTCACCCTGGTTTGCAGGCACATCACATAAACACATTTTTAATGTAATTCAGTGCCCCTTTACTTTCAGCATCACTGTTCTTCATGTACTTCCTGCCTATTGTGTTCTTAAAATATCTCCCTTGTTAATACCTGTACTTCTTCTCGTGTGGAATACTGGTTCTGATTTTAAGATTCTTCAGATTCTGTCCTTTCTAAGAAGAGAACAATTTCCAATTTTAAATTTTAAGTTAATTTTTTGTCGTCATTGAATACTTTTAGAATTAGAACCATAGAATTTTTTTAAAATTAATTTTAATTAATTAATTTATTTATTTATGGGTGTGTTGGGTCTTCGTTTCTGTGCGAGGGCTTTCTCTAGTTGCGGCGAGCAGGGGCCACTCTTCATCGCAGTGTGCGGGCCTCTCACTGTCGCGGCCTCTCTTGTTGTGGGGCATAGGCTACAGTCGCGCAGGCTCAGTAGTTGTGGCTCACGGGCTTAGTTGCTCCGCGGCATGTGGGATCTTCCCAGACCAGGGCTCGAACCCGTGTCCCCTGCATTGGCAGGCAGACTCTCAACCACTGCGCCACCAGGGAAGCCCCAGAACCATAGAATTTTTGCAACTGGAGGAAACCTCAGAGGTGATCCATCCCCACATTGCTGCCAAGGCAGGAATTGCTCCTACGGTATCCCAGGCAGGTGGTCATCTCTGCTTAAGCACCCTCAAAGCTAGAAAGCACACTGCACCAAAGGCAGCTCAGCCTGCTCTTGGGCAGCCTGAGTTGTTAGAAAGGTCTTCTTTCCACTGCCTCGTGTTGAGTGCCTGCCTACCACACCCATCAAGATTCACATCTACCACCAAAGGACCTCGTGTTAGCTTCTTGGGGCTGCCATAACAAAGTACCACAACCTGGGTGATATCTCACAGTTCTGGAATCTGGAGGTCAGAAATCAAAGGGTTGTCAGGGTTGGTTCCTTCTGAGGACTGTGAGGCAGAATTTCTCCATCCCACTCTCCTAGCTTCTGGTGGTTCATTGGCAATCGTTGGCATTCCTTGGCTTATAGATCTTTGCCTTCACTTCACCTGGCATCGCACCTGTGTGCGTGTCTGTCTCCAAAATTCCTCTTCTTATCAAGTCACCAGTCATATTGGGTTGGGTACCCTCCTTACTCCAGTATGACCTCATTTTAACTAATTACATCTGCAACAACTCTGTTTCCAAATAAGGTCATATTCTGAGGTAAAGGCGGGAGTGGGGAGGTTAGGGCTTCAACATATGAATGTGGCAGGAGGGGGCCACAATTCAACCCATAACAGTCCCTCTTCTGCACATCAGCCTTTCAGACATAAGAAGAAGGCCCCTGTGTTTCCCTGAGACTTCTCCTTCTTGTTTAAAAACCTCCAGCTTTTTGCCAGATTCTTCAGTCCTGAGAGTCTCTTCCGAACACACCCCCCTCTTTGTCAGTGGCTGAGAGGGTGGCAGTCTGCCAGCTGGGCTCTCAGGACCTGCTTCCTCGGCCCAAGACTCTACTTCATGTCAGCTCGGTGAGTCCACACTCCCGGCTGCCTGGGTATGCAGAGCTTGACTCGTGTTAACCACAGACTGTACTAATCCTCCCCGGTCTCTATCACACAGATTGCTCTTAAGCCTCGACTCCTCCACCCAGTAAGATGCTGATTCCCTTTCCAGAACATCAGTGAAACAACCCTGGCCAAAGAGAGATCCTTTTGGCACTTTGCTGGAAACTTCCTGTCCAGGTCTGAGGCAGTGCCACCTATTTGTGAGTCATTTAGTCACCTTCCAGTTCCCATTACTGCAAACCCTTTTCTAGTCTTCATATCAAGTCCATCACAAAAACAAAGATCTGGGACTTCCCTGGTGGTACAGTGGTTGGGAATCCGCCTGCCAATGCAGGAGACACGGGTTCAATCCCTGGTCCGGGAAGATCCCACATGCCACAGAGCAACTGAGCCCGTGAGCCACAACTACTGGGCCTGTGGGCCAGAACTACTGAGCCTGCACTCTAGAGCCCACGAGCCACAACTACTGAGCCCGTGAGCCATAACTACTGAGCTCACATGCTGCAAGTACTGAAGCCCGCGCACCTAGAGCCCATGCTCCACACAAGAGAAGCCACCGCGATGAGAAGCCCGTGCACCGCAATGAAGAGTAGCGCCTGCTTGCCGCAACTAGAGAAAGCCTGCGTGCAGCAATGAAGACCCAATGCAGCCCCCCAAAATAAATAAAAATTAAAAAATATAATTAAAATAAAATATAATCAAAAATAATTTATAGCAAACAAACAAAAAAAACGAAGATCTGTGGAGTGCTTCGAAGCCACCTCATTTGCTAATCCTGAAGCTGAAATGTTAGAAGATATCCAGTTTGTTTGGCAAGCTCGGTTTTTCATAAACACTCTGTGTTAACTTCTCATTGCCCTGTTGTCTTTCTCTCTTAAGATTTGTTCCATTTTCTTGCAAAATAGTGAAATTCCCAGTTCTCTGTTTTCCCTGGATTATTTCCAGGGAGATAATGCTTTCCTATTTTGGAAATCGGTCCCACATGTCTTGTTTTAATACTTCTGATAAATCCCCTGATCATGATTCATAGTTTTCAGTCCTTTAATAAGTGGGCTTCTTAAGCAATTGTTTTGATCAGTTTTCTAATTTGGGCTTGGGGAGGGCAGTTACTTCAAATCTACTGATCTGTACTCTTTCCAAGGGCACCCTTTCCTGGGTAGGCTTCCTTTGTAGATATCAAAGAACTAAGGCAGGGCCAAAAGAAATCTGGGAGTGGAAGTAGAGTAAACCAAGTGGCAGGCTTCAGAGGAAAAAAAATAGCCAACTCTGTTTTCCTGAATTCTTTTGGGGAGAATATGAGATAGGGGAACTAAAAGGGGTTCAGAGTGGAAAATACTGGGGAACAAGAAGGAGAAAAGTAGAGAAGATATGGGATAAGGGAAGCTGAATTGCCTTGGTGTATGAAAATGAGATAACCCCACCAACCCAAGCGACATCCAGGCGGTGAGTTCAGGCCCTATCCTTCCAGGACAAGTTTTGGAATCTCTGGAGAGCTGTGGTGTCCCTTGTGTATTTGACATGAAGAGCAGGGCATTATTTATCACCCTCTCCTCTATGCTACAACATCAATTTTTTAGGAATCAGCGTGTAGTATTCAACAGTAATTATTTCTATTTCTCATTCAGTTTTAAAACTAGCAATTAGCAATTTAAAAAGGGAAATCTCAATTTTAAAGATATTATTCAAAGTCAGCAAAATACTTCATGTGTGCACTAAAATGTACGTGTATAAAAGAAAATATTACACCTCACAGTTTGCACTCTGTTTCATGGCCTTGAATTTTTAAAACAAGAGCTCTAAGAGGTCGCGTAAAATAACAGAATTTTGTTGTTTCATCTTTGCCATCTTGTCCTATTGCTGCTTTTTTCTTCTATTGTTTAAATGGAGGGATATGTTCTATCACAGGAGTTGAACACATAAACAGCACCCAGTGTGAACTCAAAGGCTCCGTAACCAAGAATTTACTCCCAAAAGGAACATGAATGTGTGTCTGCCTGTATTAGAGGCTGCATGGATGAAAATTTCTGAATTAGCTTCCATGAAAAATATGATATTTATTAAGTGATAAGCAATAAAAATGTGCATATATATGTGTACATATGTGTATATATATATATATATATATATATATATTTATATATAAAACTAAAACTCAACAGTAACTGCAACAATTATTTAACTTAGACCAACAAAAGACTTTTGGGGGGTGGAAGGAGGAATATTTTGTCATTGGCACTTTTTAGAATCACTGGCACATGGTGAAAATAAAAGTTGACCAGCATCACACCTGTAGCTGTGCCGTTCTGCTCTTGCTACCCTCTGCTGGCCCATCATGGGGGTGGTAAGCAGGAGAGCGTACTCAGATATGCCCAGAGGACTGTTGCAGGCAAGGAAGAATTAGGGCCTGAAATAAGGGTCTATGTTGTTTGAAGGGTAAAATTACGCATTGTTATTTTGTTCCACATATTTCTGCTTTGTCTCTTTAGCTCTGCAGGTATCTTCAGGGCGCTGCCTTCTAGAGACGTTTGGAGGGCCCAGACCCTGTTCGTGCTTCTCTGTATTACCCGCCTCCTCTACCTGCCCCCTGGGTGTAGCACAGTGCTTGCTTCACTTTACTGCTCTGTAAATGTCCACTGATAATATTTCTCTAATCAGTATTTTCAACAGTTTAAAAGCAACTCGTCCTCTCTGTGCTATGTGAAGTGAATCGCACCCTCCTCCTCTTGCGTTTATTACCTACACCAGTGGGCTTGGTCTTCCCTTACACCGTTATGTAAGAGTCTTCATTCTCTGCCACCCTATTAGCTCAGTTTCACTGCGTCAGCTTCCACTGCCTTGGAAGACCGACGCAGGGGAAAGAAGAAAGAAGGCAGGAAGTGGAAAGAAGACCCCCAAAGATTTCACTGAGTTGGCTCCACCTATGATCATTTAGATACAGGTTCTTAGACCCCCAGGCCTGGCGAGGTTCCCATTATCTTTACAAAATGGAAGTGACATATCCATAGAGGTATCGCGGGGCCCACGTGGGAGTGCTTGAGGGAGCTGGAAGATGCAGCCTTTCGGAAACTTTGCAGGCCCTTGTCTGCCTTCCCTGAGGGAGGAGATTCAGCTCTGTGAGTTGGAGCACTTCCTCCTGCCCACCTCCAGACCCTGCAGTTTAGTTCTTCATTAAAAGAAGGTCCAGAGAGGGGCTTAAACACAAAACTCCCCGTAATGGTGAATACTCAGAATTACTTTCCACCTGATACTGCTTCATTTAATTGGACTAAAGCAGGCTCCCCCGGCTCTGGGCTCCCTTGAAATCCTGCCCAAATTTGTGGGGCTCCTGCGTGGGCCTGGGTAAATATGAGGCAGGTGTGCCGAGGGGCTGCGAGCTGGGCTTGCGTGAACTGTAATGGGTGCTGCATGACTGATTCCCCAACTCCTCCACCCGCCCGCTAAATCCCAGGACCCTCCCTACTTATGCACAGAGCAAGCTCCCCAGTGCCGCCTCGTGAAGAAGTGGTAGAGCAATTTCATTTGATATCGCTAGTGCCTCCATTAACCTGACGATATTACTCTCCATCCTCAATTTAAGACTCCCTCTTTCTCTTGATTATCACTGTATTTCAGAGCATCTGAATGTCCTCCCCAGACCTCTAAGCCAGCCTGGAATAAGTTGCTGATTGAAAGCTCCAGTTCCTTGAGGTTTCCTGGCTTTAGAGTAATGTGACCTTCACGTGCCCCACCCCCAGGCCTTGGAAACCAGCCTGGGTCTCCATTTTGCTCTGAATGGGGCTCCCTTTAGTGTGCTCTGATGTTCTCTGTATTCACTCTCCCCTCTATTTCTCTTCCTGCCTCCCTCCCTTCCTCCCTCCTTTCCTTCCTTCCTTCCCTTTTTTTCTTTCATCATTCTTTTTGTCATTAAGGTTTGCGCGATAAGGAAGTGTTTCAGAGTTTTGTTGGAGGTGGGTAGACAGAAGTGTGTTATGAACTATTTTTACTCTATATGATTGATTGATTCAATTGCTAATTCAGTAAGTGTGTATTAAATGCCTACTATGTGTCAGGCACTCTTGTAGGTGCTGTAGGTGAATCAGGAGCCAAACTGGTAAAGGCTATGCTTTCATGAAGCTTAAATTCTAGCAGCAGATGATGATAAATGATGTGAAGAAAAATAATGCAGGGTAAGGGGCTGGAGAGCAATGGGGAGCCCCCCGCCATGTGTGCCCTTGTGTCCATACCTGCTCCTTTGAATGGCAGAGGCCTCTCTACATTTAAATTCTATAATAAGGGTGACGGTGGGAGTGAGCTAAGAATACTCTTTCTGGGGAGAGTACAACAGGCAGTGTGCCTGAGCCAACAGCCCCCTCCCCATAGCTGCGCAGCCATGGCTTAGCAGGAAGCTGAGGCCGGGCCCCCAGGGGCACAACCCCAAGCTTTCCTGTGGAGTGCAGCCCTGGGAGGATGAGGCATTGATATGACTACAGAAGACAAAACGGTGAGACATCCTGCCCCATCCTGTCACTGCATCAGAACCCTCATTCCATCACCACTCCCTTGCCAAGCTCTGGGAAAAGGTCACTGCCCCCATCCCTTGCATGCTGTGGGCAGCCTAGGATTGAATGAAAGTTGGCGTTTCAAACCTATGATAATTGGGGTGCAGGCTGCAGCTAGATGCCTCCTGGCCCCTAATGTCTTCAGGGAGTGGTCCACTGCAGCCTGGCCAAAGGAGAGCACAGTTCTCTGACCTCAGCAAAGAATGGGAACCATGGGGTCAAATGCTCAGAGGAGGGGATGATTCTCTAAGAATAAGAGGCCAAGATAAAGATATGGCTCAGAGAGGGAGAAGAATTATATGCCTTCCATGACGATGGGTCTCTAGGCCTCTGTGTACAGCTAAGGAGGGATGGACGGAAAGCTATGGAGCTGGTCAGACTTGGGGTTGGGTCCTGGATCCACAAGTCTCTAGCTATCTGGTTGTGGATAGCTTACTAACCCTCTCCAAGCTGTAGTGTCCTCGCTGGTAGAATGGGCCAGTCACACCTTATTCATTTCCTGGGATTTTACTTAAGTAGGAATACACCCTGATTTTTTGAAGCCTGAAGATTTTAGGGGTGAAATAGCATGTCTATAATTTACTTTTAAAATCCAAAAAAACATATTGTGAAGTAAATGTGGTATCTTTTTCTCTTCTCCGGAGAACCTCTAGCCAGCACAACATTTACCCACTTTTATTCAAAATCTAGGTAACGTCATTCATTGTCTTGGTTTAAAAACCATCTACTAGCCAACAATGCTGTATTTTTATCTCCAAGCCAGACCTCTCTTAGGAACTTCAGACTCAGATATTCAACTGCCAATTTGACGTGTAAAAGCTAGCATGTCCCAAGCGGAATGCTTGATTCACCATCCCAGACCTACCCCAACAAAAAAATTTCACTGCCCTTCACAGATGTAGAGAACAAACGTATGGACACCAAGGGGGGAAAGTTGTGGGGGTGGTGGTGGGATGAATTGGGAGACTGGGATTGACATATATACACTAATATGTCTAAAATAGATAACTAATAAGAACCTGCTGTATAAAAAATAAATAAAATAAAATTCAAAGATTCAAAAAAAAAAAAAAATTCCACTGCCCTTATTCCAAATCTCCATCTCTGGGCCCCCTGGTACCTTGCTTCTCAGTCATAGGTACCAGGCCATTCCTTTTGCCAACCCCTCTGTGGCCTCTTTGTGAGGCCCTCACGCTTCCATCTCTGCCCATCACTGCCCCAGCCTCCCCATTGCTCCACCAGCATCCCAGTGCCCTTGAAAGGCAGATCGGCTGACCCGGGCATGAAGGGTACCTATGCTCCAACACAGTGTTCTGCACATGTGTGCATGTGTTAATCACACGTTTCATGCTCAGTCTTTTATTTCTCTTGCAACAAATGCTGCCTCTAGTTTGCCCATCCAACAACTCCTGCAAAATGGGATGGTGCCAACCTTGACAGCAGACCATAGACCATTGCTTGCCATGTTGGGCCCCATTAGAAGCCTTCTCCTTGCACTTTTTGAGGTGGTTTCTTGCTGTTGCTGAGGTCAGCATTTGGACCAGCTTTGAACATGGAAGCCTCGCCCATTCCAGGGCGATTCTGGCTTTCTTATCAGACTCTGCCCTAATGGGAAGTGAATGCTGCAATCACAGGGCGCACTCCGAGGTCACAATTACGTAAGGATTATTAATGAAGCAACAATGTCAAAATTGTGTGAAATCAAACTCAGATTTAAGTACTTAAAATAAACAGATATAAAGTAACAGATGTCCCATTTTGTTCTCAGATGATTTCATCCCTTGTTAAAAATAAATGTCTGGCTTGAAAGGAGAAAAAAAATTAAAGGGAACTTTACTTCCATGTTAAAAATTAATTGAATCCAGAGGTTGGTAAAGTAACTAAGTGGTGTGGGTTTTTCTTTTTTTTTTTCTTAAGGCAAAGACATATTTGTGTTGATTTTTATTTCAGCGAGTAATGAATTCATTGCACAGCCCCGAATTTGATAGACCAAACTCACGTCCTTTGAAACCCAAAGGGAAAATTTCTCCATAGTTATTATGTAGATAAGAATGGGGCCCAGTGTATCCATCTGAGGAGAGTTTAGTTCCATGCTAAACCCCAAAGGATGCAACAGCAGAGGCTTCAAAAATCACAGGTCCTGATTGTCATGCTTGCAGCCTTCAGAATCCCATTGAGGTGATCTTGCCTTGGAATTTTAGTGTGGAATTCCCAGAGAAGACTCCTACTGAAATTAGTAATGGGAAAGGCAAATTAGGTCATCTTGTCCGTCCCCCTGCCAGCTTCCTACACTGTGGTTAATTTTCTCCTCCTTTGATCAGATACATTTTAAATGTTTCAAGAGATGGAAATTGCACCAGTTGGCTCCCTCTAGAGTTCCACGGTCTACTGAAGTTACAGGACTCGATTTTCTGCCTGTGAGACTCGGTGGGAATTTTTCCAAGAGTGGAAGATTGTTTGTGAGCTGGGGGCTGCCTTTACCTGCCCCAAATGTCTCCTCATTGTTCTGGTTATGGCCCAATTTGGAGGGTTTAGAAATCCAGAGAAATGTTCATCCGTCCAAAATCACAAAATGGCCCTGGGAACATTCAAAGGAAATAATTTATTTGTAGATTCTGAGTAAGAACACAGGGGGATTGATACTGATGCCCTTGAATAAAAGATGGAGCAGCTCATAGCCCTGATGCTGGCTCTCTGTGCAAGAGAATTACATGTAGCAACATTTATTGGAGGGGATAAATAATCCAGATAAAAAATCGTATGTTTCCAGGCAGAAAATACATGTGTTACTAAACTGTTAGCCACTTTGAAAAGTAAAAATACTTTGTATTTTTCGATCAGTTAAAATTACATTGCCTTTATTTCCAATCCCCATCTCTGAACCCCCATGCCGGAACAAACCAACATTAGATTAGCAATGAAAAGTAAAGGATGGGATAGTGGTGATGGTTGCACAACATTGTCAATGTACTTAATGACACTGACGGGTACACTTAAAAATGGTTGAAATGGTTAAGAAAAGGGGGGAGGGGTGGTAAAAAAATGAAGCCATTCTAACTCTGTCAGAGGTAAGCATTGGACACTTTATGCAATGGGTAGAGTGAGCAGAAGGGGAGGGGTCTAGTTTTGCTCAGACTCGCTTCACTTCTCTGCACTTGACTCTGCAGCTTCTCCACAGACTGTGGGTGAGCCAAGATGTCCCCTAAGTCTCCCCAGCTTCAGCATGTGCCTCCTTTGTGGCAGACACTTCTATTGCCAACTCCCCATTTGTTCTCCTTTCCGACTGACTAACAGAACCTGAATTGGGGTTTTCAGCGTCACTTCACTCAACCATTATAAATAATTAAAAACCGAAAGCTCACTTCCCGCCTCCCCTGCAGCTGGCGGCTGGCTGTGTGACTCACTTCTGACCAATGAGATGCAGGCAGCATCCCTGGGGAGGGTAGCCGCCTGTGTCCCGCTCTGTGTCCCTTTGCCTTCCGCCTTCTTGCTTTCGCTCCTTTGTGGTCGTGATGCCTGAAGAAGCATCAGCATCCTGCAACTATAGGGATGACACAGAAAGAGAGAAGGCAGGTGGTGACATTACAGAGTTGCCATACTCTGCCACTTCTAGGGGCAGAAGATCCTCCCTTCTTCCCTTCTAGGTTCTTTGGCTGGTCTCATAATTAAATTGACATAAAATGGATTAACAGGAGAAAATCAAATTTAATTTCATAGGTACAGAAGTCCCAAAGATGTGAGACTCAAGGACAAATCAGGCAATTGAGCTTATGTGCCATCCTAAGCTAAGGAATGGGATAGGGGTCTGTGGCTTCAAAGGCGGGGGGAGGGCGATTCACAGGACAATAAGAAGAGCAGGTGTTTGGTAATTAGAAATTTGCTGTGCCATGCAAATAGGCCTTTCAGATAAAACCGTTATCACTGGTAATAGCTTTTTTTTTTTTTTTTTTTTTTTTGGTATAGGCCCCTATCTAAATTCTTTTAGGTAGTTAAGGGAGAGGTAAAAGTTTTCCCTGAGTCTGCTACATCTTGATTGTCTTCAGCTCAAAATAATCCACGTGCCAAAGTGGCATATTTTGGGGCGGCATGTTCTGCTCCCCTTCACCCTGGACAAATCAACACTCTGTGCGTGTGTGTGTGTGTGTGTGTGTGTGTGTGTGTGTCTGTGTTTTCCTGGAACAAGTAAACACCTTTACTTGTTTAAGCCAGGGCAGTATGGCTTTCTGTTATAGCCCAATGCATTCTTAATTGATGCAATTTCTATGTTATATGTTATATGAAATTCCACGTTACTCACTCCTTTGAATGAAGTGCTAAAGGACAGTGTTAAATACAAATGCTCTTTGAGAGAAGAACATTTTAAGTTGGAACAAGCCACTGACATCTTACTGCAAGTGAGTTCATCGAAATAGCTATCTGGTCCAATAGCAGGGGGCTAAAGAATAGCCAAGGGGACAGATGGGCTTTGATGGAAGGGAGGGGATTTCTGTCCCCACTGGGTCACTATAGTGATGGAGTCCTGGGGTCTGGGGGTTGGGGGTCTTGGGGGAGGTGGGCAGTGCTTGAGGAAAGACGAATGATTGGAAAGGATGTGGGAAAGGCCAATTTTGTCCTTGAATTCATCTCCCGAAGAGGACACTTCAACTCTGATCAGTACCTGATGGCATTGTGGGTCCACAGAAACCGCCTCAGACATTTAGAAGGGAGATGGGAGAACTGCATAAATATTGCCTTGAAAGTTGAGACTTTTAACAGGAGATACCTCTGATTACAGTTTCTTTTCCTAAGGAAAAGGTACTTCCCTCCCCCGTTGCTACCTCTTCATACCTCCCCCGCTTTAAGAGCCTGCGCACACCCCTTCCCTTCCCCAAGACCCTGACAACATGCCTGTGCTGGCTTCACAGCCCCTTCCTCCCACGTGTCTCAGCCTCTCCTGGTTGAACGTCCCCTAGGGCTGGCCTGGCTTTTTTTATTTGTCGTAGTATCTCTTGCAGTGCCTTATGCCTGGTGGCCTTTTTTTAAGCTGACATTTGTTGAGTGCTCACGGTAAGCCAGGCACCGTTCTAAGCCATTTACAGGAACCCCTCCTTCAGTCCTCAGTCCTCGGTTCATCTCCATCCGCAGCCAGGGACGAGGCCCGCAGTGCTGGCCTGTCAGAGAAGGGCCTGTCTGCTGTGTAATCACCCTGGGCCTCTTCATCCTACCCCCTTCCTCTTCTCTCAAACTCTCACTCAACTTAATCTCCCTGCTCTCCCAACGACAGCGCCATGCCCTTAGCTACTCTGCTGCTAAAAGATATACCATCCCTATAAAGCTTTTAATGGAGGAAATGACTTCATCAGGCTCAAGTTAAGAGGTAAGAAAGCAAGGGTCCTGGAGAAAGAGCATTCTAAAGAAGAGGGCCCACCGAAATCAATCCTGCACAGCACAGGGGAGGAAGACCCCATCGCTGAGCCCCTAAACAACCTCAATAAAATAGTCTGCTGGGGGAAGCAGGGTTGCTCTCGATGGTGCAGAGTTAAATACATGGATTTAGGCATCAGATAGCCCTGGTCTATGTCCCACCACGTCACCATGGGATCGTGGGCCAGTCACTTAGTGTCTCAACCTCAGTTTCCTCCTTTGTAAAACAGGAGTATAGTCCTAAGAGCTCACATCTCCTATGTTTCTATGAGAATTCAATGAGAGAATCCAAATGAAGCACTTGGGGTTGTTCATCAGGGGAGACTGAATACCAGAGATTACTGAGGTTGGGACGGGCTGTTGGAGCAAAAGCAGGGAGGCGGTGTTACCCAGAGAGGTTAGGAACTGCAGGAAGACCCTACCCTCTGAGACAGCAGGAGCAAAAGAGCAGGTGGGGTTACCCATGCCTGCAAGCGCTGTGTCACGAGGCCACTGCTGCCCTACTGCTGGGACCTCCGCCGCTGCCGCAGCGAGGAAGCAGGAGGCTGAGCCCTTGCAGAGGCCGCGGGAGCCCAACAAACCCGCCTGTGCTGCCGCTCACCAACCAGGTACGGCGGCCGGCGGTCACCTGGTCCAGACAGTTAACTAGTTAGCATATGGATGTAATGCCTTCTCCCTTGTCCCCGCTTCCCAAGGTGCTGTGAGTGCTTCCCCATGACAGAACCTAACCCAAGCTGGCAAGGAAGTCTGGGAAATGTAGTTTTCAGGCTTCCAAATCCTGGATGCAGAGGAGAAAATAAAGGAGTGAGTACAAAGCGAAGAACCTACTAAGAAATCAGCAACGCCGGCAGTCACACAGTTCACGCACTTGATTCTGTGAATTATCATCATCCTCGTCATTCCTGCTATTCCTGTTCCTGCAACCGACAAGCAGTGGGACCTCAGTCAAGTTATTTCACCTCTCCCGGCTTTCATTTCCTTATCTTTAAAGTGAAGGATTTGGACTGGATGAGTACTGGGTCCCTCCCAACAAATAATTTTCTTCTTTCCTTCATTTATCCAATCAACAAACATTTGCTGAGGACCCAAGTGTGAGCTGGGCACCAAGGTAAAATCAGCAAGATCAGGTTTGTACTAAAGGTCACTGTCTAGTGACAGAGACAAACAAATGAGTAATCATGAGCTCTTCCAGCTAGTTAAGCGCAAAACAGACTGACTCCCAGGCCAGTGCTCTTTTCTGTTTACTTCCTTACTTCCCTCGTTTTCTAGCAAATTCCACAGTCAGGGAGAATTTCTTCTTCTGGCTGTGGGTGTGCACATAACAGATAGTCCCTTTCTCCAATAAGCTCCATATCCCACTGTCCATCCTCTACCCCCTCCCCCAACCTGGGCCCCAATATCAACTTGTCAAGGATGTAGCAGGGAGGTGAGCTGCAGGGAGGTGAGCTGCAGAGTGGGTCGTCTGCCCGGGGCCCTGGTCTGCACCTGCAGAGCACTCAGGGTAATAAGGGATGTAAAAATATGAATGCTCTGGGTCTCCATGATTTCCCTGTTTGCCCAATCTGTCACTGTGCTACCCACAGATTTCCCACTATTGCTCATGACCCTGATGTGGAGTGGGAGACCCTGTGTATTCCATCTCTTACTCCTGCTCACTCTGAATGCATTTCGGATATTGCCGTGGAAACGTCAATTCCCCAAGCCAAGAAGACCCCTGTTTCCCAGAAGCTACTTCTCTACAAACTCTAGAATATAGATGAGCCTGGCCCAATCACGCGCTACATCTCGACCCAGTGGATTTGCAGCACACCTGCATTGGAGGTAAATCGATTGGTGCTTCTTAATCCTGCATACTACCAGGCAGGTTCTCCCCTACTCATTGAAGCTTAGTAGCAACATGCCCTTCACTGTAAAGAGAATTTTTGTCCTCTCACTTGGGACTAAAGGTCAAAGTTTAAATCTATATTTAATGCCATTTTCTGAAAACTGGATTTGTGATTCCCTTTATGTTGGTATTACATATCTTAAGGGATTTCAAGGGGAGAAATCTGGGAAGCCCAGTTTCTGAGAGTGACCTTTACTTTAAATGTGTAAATAGGATGGAGCTTGTATTTCTGCTTTTTAAACCTTTTAATTGTGCTTCCAAAGACAGTTCTGGAAAGCATGGGCTGTGCTGAGCGGTTACTCAGAAGCCACTTTGAAAAGAAGAGACTTTGATTTTTGTCTTATACAGATGAAAGGCCGAAGGTTAATGGCTCCTGCTCTGTTGGCCTGCTAGGGACAGTTTCTTCTGAAGCGTTGTACCTTGAGCTACAGTGATCCCACATTAGAATATGCAAATAGTACGGCCTTTCACTGCCTCGGAAAAGGGAAAGTTCAAATTTACTTAATTCTATTTTTCCTCTGAATTTTATAAGACATTATTGAAGTGGTATCAGAATATCATTCAGAATGTCAGTTTTAGAATATTTCAAATATTTACCTACAGGTTTTTTAAATGGCTGCTTTCACAGTCTGAATGTGGCACTTAAGGCAGTTACAAAATTGACTTTCCTTGCACTTCATAAGCTCAAACTTGCATGTTTAAAAGGTAGCAATTGGGATTTCTCAGTTTGCAAACAGTCTCCAGGCATGGCCAGATAGATAGATAGATAGATAGATAGATAGAATTCCAATATTTAATAAATATACCATGATAAGCTTATTTTTTAAAAAACAGATGGTCATGTTATTATCACATAATCTCCAACTCTCAGACTCCTAAAATTTGGCACTTGTTATTTTGAAACTAGATGTGATTTGTCCTTCATGGTTGTTGTATGGTCAGGCCACACAAGATGGCTGTTCTCTTTCTCTCTGTACATCCCCTGCTGGACCAGCACCTGCTTCACCTACACCCTACTCACAGGACGGACCTTCCTACATACTTGCCCTGGCCCCAGCTAGTGATTGTTCTAACCGTTGGAGCAGAACATCTCCACCTGTTAGCGTATCGAAGTGATGGTAAGGGGCGTGCCCCGCTGCTGGTTTCCCTGGTAACTGATGAGCCAACCTGACATCAATTCCCCCTATAGCCTCCCCTCCCCTCTGGGAGCGAAGCCTGCAGTCCTGTCCTGCCCCTTATCTGCGGCACACGGTGAGGTGTGGCTCCAGGACCTCGCTTCAGACGTGTAAGTCCCTCATCCATTAAATCATTGATGGCTCTGTCGCCGACTCTGGGACCTTTCTTTGGTCTTGAGGCTGGGCAAGTACAGGGCTTGTAGGCCCGTGGGGTGCAGCCCAACAATTGGCGGAGCAGCCAGGAGACCGAGGGAACTCCCGTGAGCGCCGAGATGTCAGGAAATGAGGATGGGGGATGGGAAGTTGGGGGGGGCATCTATGAACATGTGAGGCCTGAAAGTTGCAGGGGGTGATCCTGGAGTGGCCATCCACGTGCATGTGGGGCCCAGAAGTTCCAGGGGTGATCCCAGAAGTTGTGGGGAGATCCCAGCGTGGATGTCCACTAGTCTGTGAGGCCCTGGGTTGGGGGCTGCCGAGAGAGGGCAGAGGACTCCTAGAAACCCCTAAGGCCGTTGCGGAGATAGTGGCCACAGCTGTGGGCTGGCTGTTGCTTTTTGTATTAAGACCCCAGAGGCTGAGCTAAGGGCCGAGGCAAAGGTTACCTTGAGTGCTGATTCTTGTTCCTCTGAAAGTAAGGCATGTGAATATGAGTGAATATGCGTTATTGTCTCTCACTGTCATTTGTTTAAACTGAATTGGCTATTTAGAAATGGGAAAAAAAATCTCTGAAAATGTCCAAGATGGAACTCTTTTGACATTCTTAAACTGGTTTTTCTACACATAGGAGAAGTTAACTTTCTAGAAGGAATTGGTATTTCTCTTCTTGTGCCTTTAAGATGTAAATGATCTACCTGGGCTCTCAGGAACTTTAACCTAATCCCTACTAGTGAAGGAAAAAAAGGAGGCCTCTTAAACTCTAGCAGGAAAACTGTGAGATCTCTGTCTCTATATAGATACATATATGTCTATATGTACCTTATAAATATGAGGTGTCTCTGCCTGCAAATGGCATTGCCAAGATTGGTTCGTGGATGAGCTCTGTTTCATTGGCTTAAAAAAAAAAATTAAGTATGATGCCAAAAACTTGGCCTCTGTGCACCAGTGCCAAATCGAAGTTCAGAGACAGAATTTTGAATGAAGTAGAAAAGAATAGCTTATTGCTTTGCCAGGAAAAGGGGGCCACAGCGGGCTCATGCCCTCAAAACTGTGTGTCCCAACCTGGGGGGATTTGTCGAGGAGTTTTATAGCAATGGTTCAAGGGCGGAGTTGCTGATAAGGATCAAGGTGTGTGCAGGGCCTGCATTCCTTTAATCTGGCCTCAGGTGGTCTCCTGATGAGCTTCTGTGGTTCTCGAGGTTATCAAACTGTGACCTTCTCTCTGGAATGAAGAATGCTTCATCAGGTAGATAATATCTTCCACTTGTTGGGGTTTTAGTTCTGCAGAAGAGTTCAAAGATATTGTTATGTGCATCCCTGGAGGCGGAACCAGGATCCTGCCCCGAGGCTGCACTATTGTTTCTTGGCTATTCCTCCCTTGTCTCTGCATCCCCTTCCTTCCCTGATTAGCAACTGTTTGAACCTGCCCTTTGGAACTCAGGGAAGGTCACGGAGGCTGACGCCTATTCCCTACGTACAACAAACAGGGGACACAGAAAGGTTTCTGTGCCCAGGAGCCCCACAGGGTCCTGCTCAGTTTCATAGTGCTTACATAAATTCTCAGAATTCAGTCTTGAAGCTGGGCGAGTATAGGGCTTTAGGCCTGTTGGGTGCAGCCCAACAGTCATATTGATAGAAGGGTGGCTTTGGAATTAGATTTCTCATTACTCAGCAATGTAACAAAATCTGACTCTAGGAAGTTCCCTCTCTGGATCCTTCCAGACTGTTCTGCCCCCGTGCCCTCCTGTCACTCCTACAGCTGACTGGCCAGCCCATCTCCAGATGCTTTCTCTCTGCACAGCATCTACCCATGATGCCCTCTCAGCGGTTGCTTTTCTACAGATGAGGCCCAGGAAAGGGCACACCTTGACCAGATTCAATTCAAAAGTGGCAGGACCAGGTTTCAACCCCTGGCCTGTCTGACCCAGAACCCACACCCTCCCCTTGATTCCACTCTGCTCCGAAATGAAGTTCACTGGGCTCTCCTGAAAAAAAGGACAATCTTTCCCCCTACCCCTCCCCCGCCTTTTTAAAAAAGCCGTTTCTTGTAGCATTTATTTTTTTACTTTCATCCACACCTGTCCCTCGGGTGCCTCCTCCCAGCCCCCTGCTTCCTCCCTCAGAAAGCAAACTCAAAGACAGGTCATGGCAGAAATGCGCTGGTGTTTTCAGCCGCTTTAACGACCAGATCAGGTGTCTCTGTGGTCAGCACTAAGCTAGCCAGATGTAACAAAGCGGTACATGCCTGGGGCAAGTTTGTTCGATTTATAGCCACGGTGAACTTCAGTTTTCCTAGACACATCTAAATATTCACTTTATGATTGCCCCAAACTTTCCCCTGCCTCTCGCGGTCATTTATGCCTTACCCGTCCCCCTCCTGCCAGCAGCTAGCAACCTGCAGCCCCTGAACACCCCTTCGGGATATGGCAGCTCTCCTGCCTCTGTCCCTTCATCATTTTCCTGGTTGATCTTTGTTACTTCATTCTTGCAACTGGGCTCCTCCCATTGTCTCCCCACCTTTGTCCTTTTGCCCCCAAATAGCTGTCGCCGAAACCACTGTTGACCCTCGCCTTTCCAGCACTGCCGCTCTCCTCCGCCCTGCATCCTTTGTTTAACTGCGGCTGCCTTAGGCGAAGCTGATTAAACTCGCCTCCACTGCCACGCTTCTTCCCTGGGGCTTTGTGCTACCTCTGGCTTTCTTCTTACCTATCCTGTGATCTTTTACCTTCTGTTCTCCCAGCTCCCTTCAATTCTCCCTCTGCACTTTGTTTCTATCTGACCCCCTCTATCCCTTCACTTTTAACTGTAGCAGACTTGAGGGAATGTCTTAAAAAAAAAACAAAAAAAAACCTGAAACACTATCTTCCCTCTATCCCTTCCATCTCTCTCCCAGCTCCTCCTCTCTCTTTTAAGTCAAGTTGCCACCATGTCAAACTAAAATCGAGTTTTATTGTTTTTGCCTGAGGCCCTTCCCTCTCTCATTCCTAACTCCTAATCTCCAAGCCTAAAGTACTCATTCGGTTTCCTCGGATTGAGACCCTCTTTTCCTTTTTTCCAAAGGATCTCCAGAGGTCATTCTTCTACTCCATTCTCAGCAGGAATGTCTTCATTTAGGGTCTGTGTCTCATACATCTGGGTTAATGAGATTCATGACTTTTCATCATGTAGCCCAAGACGAAAACCAAGACTGCCACCTTTGAGGCCCTCTTGGATGGCTCGCGTAGTTGTAAACACGTGAGAAGTGTCTTGTTCGTGGTAGCCATGTAATAAATACTGATGCAGCATAGAACTAGGTCAGCATAGAACTAGGTAGGAGTGTGGGTTCTGGAGTCTGGCAGATAAAGGTTCAAATCCTGCTAGATTCCTTAAAAATCTCCCCATTCCTTCTTCTGTGAAGGATACATTATAGTAAGAGTACCTATCTCATGTGCTTGTTGTAAGGAGTAAGTGACATAATGTATACAAAAGTTTAGCCACTAGTCTGGTACAAAATACTGCTCAAGAACATTAGTTGTTATTAAATACTATTTAATAGACAAGGAACAAATTCCATGGGACAGAACTGTACCTTCTTAAAGCTTAACTTCTGACTCTAATTTAAAAAAATAAATCTCTGCTTATTTCTGGGTTTAATTGACTGAAAGTGGTTCCCGTTGTTTCTTTTTTTTTTTTTTAAACATCTTTATTGAAGTATAATTGCTTCACAATGGTGTGTTAGTTTCTGCTTTATAACAAAGTGAATCAGCTACACATATACACACATTCCCATATCTCCTCCCTCCTGCATCTCCCTCCCTCCCACCCTCCCCATCCCACCCCCCCAGGCAGTCACAAAGCACCGAGCTGATCTCCCTGTGCTATGCGGCTGCTTCCCACTAGCTATCTATTTTACATTTGGTAGTGTATCCGTTGTTTCTTAGACCCAATTTCTAGTTCTTGCCTATGATGCACATTTTGGGTCTGAACAGTTCAACATGAAACAGGCAGCCTCCCAGCTTTGTCTAAAACTCCCTAAATTCCCCTCTTTACTCGCTATTTGTGGCCACTGTCAGAGAGCTTTGAGGTGCCCAGGGGTCACTTGAGGGGACAAGTTTATACCTTAGGAAAGAATTATTTTTAACTTGCTTGACCTCCAGCCCAGCCCCATGCGTTATATACATGTCACTTAAGGGCAGTCACAGGAAAGGCATGGGCACAATTCTTCCACAGGGGAAGCTGTACTCTTTTAGCACTTTTAATTAAGTTGGCCAGTAAATTCAATAAGCACTTTAAAGAAGGGTCAATTCAATCAAAGAAACAAGGCATTCAGTATAGCCACAGGTTTTGCCTTTTTTTGGTTGTAGATGAGCCATCATTGCAGCTGAGAAAAAAAGGACTGCATGTGGATTCTATCAACTTTTTAAATTTTAATTTTAGTGGAGTATAGCTGATTTACAATGTGTTAGTTTCAGATATACAGCAAAGTGATTCAGTTATACACATGCATATATTCTTTTTTAGTTTTTTTTCTCGTATAGGTTATCACAGAGTATTGAGTAGAGTTCCCTGTTCTAGACAGTAGGTCCTTACTGGTTGTCTTATATAGTGTGTGTATGTTCATCCCAAGCTCCTGACTTATCCCTCCCCCATTGCACGTTTCTCCTTTGGTACCCATAAGTTTGTTTTTGATATCTGTAAGTCTGCTACTGTTTTGTAAATAAGTTCACGTGTATCTCTTTTTTAAATTAGATTCTACATGTGAGTTATGTCATATGATATTTATCTTTCTCTGTCTGACTTAGTTCATTTAGTATGATAATCTCTAGGTCCATCCCTGTTGCTGCAAATGGTATTATTTAATTTTTTTTATGGCTGAATAATATTCCATTGTATATACGTACCACATCTTCTTTATCCATTTCTCTGTCGATGGACATTTAGGTTGTTTCCATGTCTTGGCTATTGTAAACAGTGCTGCAGTGAACATTGGAGTGCATGTATCTTTTTTGGATTATGGTTTTCTCCAGATATATGCTCAGGAGTGGGATTGCTGGATCATATGGTGGCTCTATTTTTAGTTTTTTAAGGAACCTCCATACTGTTCTCCATGGTGGTTATACCAATTTACATTCCCACCAGCAGTGTAGGAGCCATCAACTTACTTTAAAGCACTTTCAAGGAAGTTCCCTTGACCAAAGGGCTAAGAAGTCAGCATTTCACTACCTTCTCAACAAATGATACTTTTTTTATCACCCCTGTAAAGGCAAAGTCTGAAGCCAAAGCGTTAGCCATTATTCCCACGAGCAGAAAAGGGAGCCCAGTGCCGCTGTCTGAGCCAAGCACCAGCAGCCAGGACCCTCGGAGCTCTTGGTTCTGGTGCATGATTAGTTCTCTATGAAGATGCTTAGTTTCCTCTCCCTCTTCTGCGTGTATAAAATAGGAATGAGTGGTGTCTAGAGTGGCCAGAGATTCATAGGCAGGAACAGGTGTCAGCGAGGCCATACATGAAATATTCGGTGAGATTCTTGGATAAAGAATTACCAGGGATCACTTAGGTGCCTTCCCACTTCCAGATTTACCAAATCTGTTATGTTAATGCATAGTAAAAAAAAAAAGGATAGCAAGAAGACCAAATTTTATTTGAAGAAATTTTATTTCAAGTGCAGCCAGCTGGGAAATGTTCTCTGAGTTCCCAGCCGCATCCTACTTGCTCTTCTAACTCAGGCACGAGCCTGCAGTCTCAGGGTCACCCACTCCATGCTTCCCCCCTCCTCCCCCGGCTTTGCGCTGTGGCCTCCAATCTTATTTCACAATAAAAGATCACAAGGCTGCCTTTTTGCTGCTAAGTCTCAAATATGCCCTGACATTAACCCTTAGAGGCTACAAAATAGTGTCATTTTTTTCCAGCACTGTTCTGCTATTCATATCAGTGGGTCATCTAAGGTGCAAGAATACGCACACATACACCGGACCCCATCCCCACCACTGGCTTCCATAAAGCCTTTGAATGAGGGAGTAAGATGTCTCCAAAAATATGTTTGTTTTTTTCCCTTAATTGACATTTTTGTGAAGAAAGTTATGTAGTATTTGCGCGGCTCTCAGACTGTCTCATGCAGTGAGCCATCTTGTAGAGACAGCTTTTCCCAAACACCCTCTCACATCTCACCCCGTCCCCTCTGAAAAACGAAGGTGCGTGTTCTAGACTTTGGGGAATGGAAAAGGTCTGAAGGGACCGCTTCACTCAGAAGGCATCTGGTCTTCAGGCTCCCCGAACCTCATCCTTACTCTCCTTAATGTTTTTCTTTGTCCTGTTTCTTAAAGGAGCCAATTAGGAGCATGTGTGGAGCTGGTCTCCAGGGAGTAGCATGCTCTCACTAGTGAACCCAACTAGGGGGGAAGCCAGACAGGGTCACGTCCCCCTGATCCCCTTGGTGGAACCAAGCCAGCAGTCAGCTTGGAATGTCTGAGGAGGACGACTCTGGCAGCCAATCTGATTGCACAACGCCACAACTCCTCCGGGCCATGAGTCACCCGCCCCCCGTGAGCCCACAGCGCTTTGATGCAGCCCTTCTCAGATCCCTGGTCCCACTGCTGACATGCCTGTCTAGCCCATTTCCCTCTGAGTCCAGGCAGGCAGCATTATACTTTTCTCTGTGTCCCCCTGTGCCTAGCACTGTGCCTGATGCTTTGGAAGCCCTCACTAATTGTCTGTCAGATGAATGAACACAGATAAAATATAGGTTGACAATTAACCCGCTTCAAAGGATGGAGAACTCTATTTCTGGAAACTGTATTGAAGTAATTGGTTCACAGATTAAATTATTAAACTGCTTACTGGACAAATGAGTGAGTGACTTTCTTGGCACACTTTACAACAAGTGACACATCTTTGACCAGTCACCAGAAATGTGAGTTTACCTCTCAAGTGTTTATTGAGACCCATCTACGTGCCCAGGACTGTTCAGCACATGGAAAAGGGGAACAGGGAAAGGGAGACATAATAGAAGGTGAGATCCCAGCCCCGTCCTCAAGAACATCTTAATCCTAATGAAGAGGGGCAGATTCAGAAAACTCTCTTCAGAATCCTTTTGACATCTCAAGCTGGCCCCCGCATCCCGGGACAAACTTGCTGGGATTTAGACATTGCTCAGCCAGCCAGATTGGTTCCGGTCACAACATCTCAAGAGCACGTCGTGTCACAATGTACTATGGTCACATCACTAAAACATCCAGACAGGCGTTCAACCATTATGAAGCCAAACCAGAGTCTGTGGGGAGATGAGTGGTTCCAGTATAATCCCAAGTCTGAAAGCAGAAAAGGCAAATGGAGAACTTCACTGGACACACCAACTGAAAAAGAAAAGGAGATGTGCCAGCCTCTTCCGTCAGAGCTGTTGTCTCTTCCTCCTGTCTGTTTAGGTTTCCTAACCTTCTCCTAAAAGGAGAGTGTGGCTAACTTTTTTTCTTTTTTTTTTTTTTTTTGGATAACTCAACACCTATTTCCAACTCCCTTTTCTTTCACATTCCTCCACTCTAGCAGCTGGAAAAACTATGACTTTTCTCAGCCTGCCTTATGAGGAAGGGTGGTCATTTGATCTCTGTGGCCAAGAGATGGAAGTGTGCTAGAGGGCTCTGAGAATGCTTCTGCTTTCCTGACACCTCCCCTATGTAACCCCCCTTTCTGTCTTGAATACAGACATGATGCTTCATGTTGGACAAACTTTTTATGAACATGAGAGATAGATCAAGACAAGCATCAGTCCTGATATCCTTGAACCACCAAAGCAACCTTCAGACTTATTATGTGAGGAAAAAAAATCCAGTTTTGTTTAAGCCACTGTTAGGTTTTCTATTACTTGCAGCTAAATACATTCCTAACTGGATTAGAAATTTAAATTTGTGCTTTCAGCTTTCCATGAGGAAGAATCAACAAAACGTCCACAGTGAACAATAACTAGGAAAGAGAAAAATGGTAGCAGAGGGGCTGGTATCTCTGGGACCCCTAAAGGCATTTGTGAAAGAAGAGCCCATTGTGACTGACTGTGGATATGCAAGGGGGCCCTTTTCTTTTTTCCCAAATAACACATCATGGAAACTTTTATTTTCAGTTTTAATACTTTTTTTTTATTGAAGTATAGTTGATTTACAATGTTGTGTTAATTTCTGCTGTACAGCAAAGTGATTCAATTATACATATATATATATATATATACATTCTTTTTTTTATATTCTTTTCCATTATGGTTTATCATAGGATGCTGAATATAGTTCTCTGTGCTATATAGTAGGACCTTGTTGTTTATCCATTCCATATATAATAGCTTACATCTGCTAACCCCAACCTCCTACTCCATCCCTCCCCCAACCCCCTCCCCCTTGGTTACCACTAGTCTGTTCTCTATGTCCATGATTCTGTTTCTGTTTCATAGATAGGTTCATTTGTGTCATATTTTAGATTCCACATGTAAGTGATATTATACGGTATTTGTCTTTCTCTGTCTGACTTACTTAGTATGATAATCTCTAATTGCATCCATGTTGCTGCAAATGGCATTATTTTGTTCCTTTTTATGGCTGAGTAGTATTCCATTGGATAAAGAAGATTCCACCGCATCTTCTTTATCCATTCATCTGTCGATGGACATTTAGGTTGTTTCCCTGTCTTGGTTATTGTAAATTGTGCTGCTCTGAACATAGCAGTACGTGTATATTCTCAAATTATAGTTTTCTCTGGATATATGCCCAGGGGTGGGATTGCTGGATCATATGGTAATTCTATTTTTAGTTTCTGAGGAACTTCCATACTGTTTTCCACAGTGGCTGCACCAACTTACATTCCCACCAACAGTGTAGAAGGATTCCCTTTTCTCCACACCCTCTCCAGCATTTGTTATTTGTAGACTTTTTAATGATGGCCATTCTGACCACCATTTGTGTGAGGTGAGGTGGTACCTCATCGTACTTTTGATTTGCATTTCTCTAATAATTAGCAATGTTGAGCATCTTTTCTTGTGCCTACTGGCCATCTGTATTTCTTCTTTGGAGAAATGTCTATTTAGGTTTTCTCCCTATTTTTCAATTGGGTTGTTTGTTTTTTTGTTGTTGAGTTGTATAAGCTATTTGTATATTTGGGAATTTAAGCCCTGTCAGTCACATCATTTGCAAATATTTTCTCCCATTCTGCATGTTGCCGTTTCCGTTTGTTTATGGTTTCCTTTGCTGTGCAAAAACTTGTAAGTTTGATTAGGTCCCATTTGTTTATTTTTGTTTTTATTTCTGTTGCCTTGGGAGACTGACCTAAGAAAACGTTGGTACAAGTTATGTCAGAGAATGTTTTGCCTACGATCTCTTCTAGGAGTTTTATGGTATCATGTCTTATGTTTAAGTCTTTAAGCCATTTTGAGTTTATTTTTGTGCATGGTGAAGGTGTTTTCTAACTTCATTGATTTACATGCGGCTGTCCAACTTTCCCAGCACCACTTGCTGAAGAGACTTTTTCCCATTGTATATTCTTGCCTTCTTTGTCAAAGGTTAATTGACTGTAGGTGGGTGGGCTTATTTCTGGGCTCTCTATTCTGTTCCATTGATCCATATGTTTTTGTGCCAATGCCACACTGTTTTGATTACTGTAGCTTTGTAGTATTGTCTGAAGTCTGAGAGGGTTATGCCTCCTATTTTTTTCTTTTTCTTCAAGATGACTTTGGAAGTTCTGGGTCCTCTATGGTTTAATATGAATTTTAGGATTATTTGTTCTAGTTCTGTGAAAAATGTCATGGGTAGTTTGAAAGGGATCACATTAAATCTGTAGGTTGCTTTGGGTAGTATGGCCATTTTAACAGTATTAATTCTTCCAATCCAAGAGCATGGGATATCTTTTCATTTCTTTGAATCATCTTCAATTTCATGGAAACTCTTAAATAATGTTTTTAACAATAAAACCTCAATTAGCCAACTCACTGTTCTCAAGTATCTAATTAGAGCTCTCAAAGAATTGGCCAAGCTCACATCATTGATGACTAATAGTTGGACAGATGCTTTCAGGTATTAGAAAGCACTTTCACCTATGTCATCTGGTATGATCACCACCTCCTTCATCAGCTCCATGGATACAGATGGGCAGAGTCATGCCTGCCTGGGATTAGAAGGGCAATTGTTGAATCCTCCAGGAAATAGACCTATTAGCAGATTAGTCACTGCATGTGAAATGCAGTGCATGCTGGTTTTATGTTTTTAAAAATTTGTGGTAGCCCCTATATTGTGCTGGTCTATAGTACCATTACTCATAATAGCCAAAAAGTGGAAACAACCCAAATGTCCATCAACGAATGAATTTTAAAAATGTAATATTTCATACTGTGGGATATTATTTAGCCATAAAAAGTATTTAAGTACTGATACATACTACCACATGGATGAACCTTAAAAACATCATGCTCAGTGAAAGAAACTGGGCACAAATCACATATTGTATGACTCCATTTATTCTATTTTTAAATTCCATTTATATGAAATGTCCTGAATAGTCAAATCCATAGAGACAGAAAGTAGATTAATGGTTACCAGGGACTGAACAAAGAGAAGAATGGGAAGTAATGCTCATGCATACTGGGTTTCTTTTTGGGTGGTAAAAGTGTCCTAAAATTAGATGGGGATGATAGTTGTACTAGCCTGGGAATATACTAAAAACCACTGAATTGCACACTTTAAAAGGGTGATTTTATGGTATATAAATTATCTCAATAAAATTGTCATCATGTATATCTATATATATCAAAGCTCAGACTCTGGAGTCCAACTTCTTGGGTTTGGATTCCAACTTTGCCACATACTGGCTGTGTGATTTTTGGCCAAGTTACTTAACTTCTCTGTTAAGTTTTCTCATCTGTAAAGCAGACATAGTAATATTCCTGCCTCACAGGACTGTTGGGGGAATTAAATTAATTAAAGTATATAAATTGCTTAGAATCATGCCTTATACAAAGAAAGTACAAAGAAAGTACTATGTATTATAATGAGTATTATTATTATTACTATCAAAACCCGAATGTCTTATTTGGCAGGAGGACCATTATTTATACCAAGCTGTAGATAAATTTATTTGAAAAATAGATAACTTTTTGTGTGTAGATTTTGTTTCCCTTTCTTCATCCATTTACTACCTAAATGGGTATCTGTTATGGGCTTGGTTGCTTGTAGATACAAAGGTAGTAATTTGGAGAACAAATAAATATTCCTCAGGTCTCACCAGCTGGAGATTTTATACACACACATACACACACACACACACTATGATTTTGAACTCCACATATGTTCAAGTATAGAACTTCAAAGCATCCCTCCTTTTTCTTCTGGAAGTCCCAACAAGGAGCTTACATGAGCCCATAGTCTGTCAGTCAACTTCCATGGGTATCAGGTGCCCATATGTCCTTTATCTCCCACCCTGGCTGGCGTAGAGCTGCCCGAAGGAGCCCCTGCTGCCCTGGGACAGTGAGCATCTCCAGTGCCACTTCCCACCCAGGCTGCTGTCTCCAGTGCGCCCAGAGCAGGCAGAGGACCCACGCAGAAGAGAGAATAGAGACGTTCCCAACCACACTGTCACACAGGCTGCAAAGCAGCAGGTCTGTGCTCAGAATCTCACAGACATTCTCCGGAGAAGAGTTCTCTCCTGCCCGGGCTCTCCTTCCTCTGATCGTGAGTTTAAACCTTACCCACCAGACCATACTCACAATAGTTTTTCCTGCAATTTTAGCCAACATCTTCCTTTATCTCCTGCTTCCTTCCCCTGTTAGTTGCCAAAAAAAAAAAAAAAAATGTTCCCCATGCAATTAAAGGAAGGATCACAAACAGATACAAGTAGCAAAGAGTAGGCTTCTCTGTACTAGCAGCAGCCAGGAACAGGGATCCAGTTTGGCCAGCAAAGTGCTCCATCCCACTGCTGGTAGAGAACTGCCACCTGAACCCCTCATGAGGCCGAGAGCCAGTAAGGCAGCCTTTTAAAAGGTCAGGCCATGCTGATTCATTCAGTTAATAGTTACTGATCACTTACTAGGTGCCTGGCATTGGGATAGTGCCAGGGGTACCATGATGCATAAACACAGAATCTAGCCTAAATCACAGTTTCCAGTGAGGTGAAACTTGGGTGAATTTGAACATGTTTCCTTTCCCATTGAAACATCACTGATGTGCTATCACATTTGGATGAATAAGACACATTCCCAGCCTGGACCCTCCAACTCCCTCCATAGAGAATAGAAAGATAAACATTCTTTTATTTGCAGTTGACATGGTTTTATTTTCATGAACTAGGAGTGGCCTTAATAGACAACAGGCCCTGCACTCCAGTTACTGCCAAAAAGAAGAGCTATAGAACATCTTTTCCAAAACCACGTCTCTGAACATTTAACTCACTTGGAGCTCACGGTCCGATACAGTTACCTTTTGGTCTATAATGTAAATACACATATCTGATACCTTCTAATCTAAATTTCCAGGATAGCTTACTAAGAACCTAGTCTCCAGGTGCTCATTTTACAGTATTCCTCTAGGGTAAAGAAAAGTCCTCCTAGGAGAGGCTGTGTAACTTATCTAAAAAACAAACAAAACATTTGGGAAGAATTTCAGCAAGAGTGATTGGAACAAAAATGGAGAAGTCTAACTAACCCTCCATTAACCAGGCTCTCCTCTGCCTATAAGCATTCCGGTTAATCAAAGTTTTATTATACTCTCAAGGATTTAGAGTAAGTCCTTAGGGGGGCCGCTTCAACATCTGATGGTGTGTACTTCCACCTCCAGGTATATACCCCAAAGAATTAAACGTGGGGGCTCCAACAGATATTTGTATCAACACGTAAGCACGTGAAAAGATGCTTAACATCATTAATCATTAGGAAAATACAGATCAAAACCACAATGAGGTACCACTTTACACCCATTAGGATGACTACTATAAAAAAATGCAAAATAACAAGTGTTGCTGAGCCTGTGGAGAAATCAGAACCCTTGAGTACAGTCGGTGGAAATATAAAATAGTGCAACTGCTATTGTGGTTCCTAAAAAAAAAAAAAAAAAAAAAAAAGGTAAATCTAGAACTACATGTGATCCAGCAATTCCACTTCTGGGTGTGTACCCAAAATATTTGAAACTAGGTTCTGGAAGAGGTACTTACATATCCATATTCATAGCAGCATTATTCACAATAGCCAAAAGGTAGAGCAATTTAAATGTGCGTGGGTGGATGAGTGAATAAAGGAAATATGGGATATACATACAGTGGAACATTATTCAGCCTTAAGAAAGGAATAGAATTCTGATACATTCTAAAACATGAGTGAACCTTGATGATATTTGTGCTAAATGAAATAAGCCAGACACAAAAGGACAAATACGTATGATTCCATTTATATGAGGTACCTGGGGGGAGTCAAAATCATACAGATGGAAAGTAGAATAGTGGTTCCCAGAGGCTGAAGGGAGGCGGGAAGGGGAATTACTGTGGAGTTATTGTGTAAGGGGTACAGAGTTTCAATTGGGGAAGATGAAAAATTCAGGAACTGGATGGTGGTAGTGATGCACCATGTGGATGTATTTACCTAATGTTATTGAATTGTACACCTAAAATTATTAAAATGATATATTTTATGTTATTTATATTTTATTATAGTTTAAAAATTAAATTAAGGGAATTCCCTGGCGGTCCAGTGGTTAGGACTCTGCACTTTCACTGCCAAGGGCCTGGGTTCAGTCCTTGGTCGGGGAGCTAAGATCCCACAAGCTGTGGTGTGGCCAAATAAATAAATTTTTAAAAAATTAAATTTAAAAAAAAAAAAGAGAGAGAACGGCTGTATTTAGAATACCACTTGCATGTCTGTGCGTGAACGATCACAGGCCACTTGTTCTCTTCAGAGTCTGAAGACCTCTCCCCTCCCTGGCCTGTTTATCCTGTAGCAGGATCCTTTGCCTTGGCCCTGGTTTCTACTCCCACCATCCAGTAAGGAGTGTCTGAAGTAGCATTGCTGTATCCACATGTGATTTACAAAAATAATATTTCATCCTCACCATCAATACTGTGTTGTGACTGCACACTGAATAGGAATAATTTCAGAAGGTTCCAGCTGGCCTTCCTCAAAAGGTAAAGAAAACCCAGCATTTTTAAGGTCTCTCTAATCTTTTGTTGTTTCAAGTGAATGCTTCCTCTGAAGGACTATTTCAGCATTTCTGGGATCTATTAAGAAGAGCATAATGAATGTTACAGAAGCAGCCAACTCAAAAATGGGGGGAGAGGGGAGAGAGGGAGAGAGAAGAAACTATTGCCGACTTACAGAAACCTCCCCTACCCCCTTTATACCAAAGGAGCCATATCTTCATGCCATAATAAATGCAAACTTGGAAAGGCTCACGAACCCGCCTGCCTCTTCAGCTAATGACAGCCTCAATTATGGGGCCTAATCCTGCATTCCTGACACTCCCCTTATGCCTGCATAACTTCCAGAGGAGTCAAAGGGCCCTCAGCCCTGGCCCTGGCAGGGAGACATTAGTTATGCAGGAGCAGTGCCTGGGGCATGGTGGCAAATTTAAGGGTCTGTCCACATAATGACACACACTTGGAAGCCTTAAATCCTCATGCTTTGACTCTTCACCTTATAGTGAAATAAAAAGCCACAGTAACTCCATTAAAAAAACATAAAATTGCTCCACAGGAAATGAACATTAGTTTGCTTCCAGTTTACATCAGTTTTAGGTTTCTTCTTCCCCGCCCCCCTCTTTACTTTTAATGTTAGTGTCCAGTTTTATGGAAAATATTTTCTTTAAGGAGAAGAATAAACACAAGCCTCATGCTGGGTCTCTGCTTTTTATTTACTGAACTGGGCAAAACAGCTTTGATTTGCTGTCTCTCACCCTCCAGTAAATCAGTGGGAATTCCTCGCAAATACACCCACAGGCTCCCCCCTTATGTCACCCTCTGAGGACACCTAATGACCTCTGGCTTATTGAGAAGTGGCCTTGTTTTATATAAGCTAATCATCCATCCAGCTATATTAATAACGAGACTATAACTCATTTTCATCCTAGGCACACGCTGTACATTATCAGTCTCCTAATTAATCCCAGGCAATTCAGGGGGCAGGGATTATTACTTCCAATTTTCCTCACCACTCCTCATTCCCGAGACTCGGCAAACAGAGGGTCATGCCCTGTGTCCTGCAGGCACGGCCCTGAGTCCCAGCCCAGAGCCCACCCCACCCCAGATGCGCTCCCTCCGGCCTGGGGAAGCCTGGGAACTAGCACACCCCTCACCCCTGCTGATCTTGGAGGCGGTGGGGCTGCCTCTGGGGAGAAAGAACCTGGGGTCAGCAAACATCTGGCAAGCCTGCTGAACGGACAAAGTCAACAGCTGCTCCCCCCGGTCAGAAAATAAACTCAGAGATTTGGTGCACTGAGCAGAGCTGGGCCTGTGCTCTGGGCAGCTGAGACCCTTCACCACCCGCCTCAAAGCCCACCTCGCAGCCACCTTCGTCCTTTCTGGGTGCGGGTGAGGGTAGCTCCAGGCACACCCCGCCTGCCACCCCAGGCCAGGCTGCTAGCTGTTCAAAGTGGAGACCTGGGGCTGAATGTCCAAACCTCTCCACCTCGTCTCCCCACCTCACACAGGCGAAATCAGAATCCTTGTGATGACATGGTCTCCAAAGTAGATTCGTAGGTTTGCTGAAAAAGGAGTTTCCCTTCCTCTTCCTCCTCAGAGTCTGAGTCCGACAAGGTGAAGTGTTCAACCATGACCATGAACATCTCTAAACATCTTCAAAGGCGGACCAGCTCCCTTGACTCCTGGGGCCCTTGAGCACTGGAAAACCTTCCCTTGTTGCATTGGAAAGAGCTTAGGGTGCAGAGACCTGTGTTCAAGTCCTAACTCTCCCATCAACCTGGTGGTTACTTCACCTGCACAAGTCTTGGTTTTCTCATCTTTCAAGTGCGGATAATCCTCCTTCCTTTGCAGAGTGGTTGTGAAACAAACACCTTTTCAGACTCCTTTATAAGCTTCTCTTTGGATCAGTCAGTGATGTTGAAGTTCCTCAGCACAGGGGCCCTGACCCTCCTCCCTTCTCACTCTCGCTCCCTGGGCAATCCTGTCCACCCCAGTAGTGACCACGTCAGCACTACACCCGGTGGGCCTTGGATCCCTTTCGAGGGTTCTGTGCCTCACCTACAGCTCTTAGGACAAGAAGGAGGACTGCCCTCAGGCTAATTGCATGGCAGAGAGAGGGACATGCCTGGGGTTTGTATCAGCCATGAGTGTGGTTCCTTCGTGGTGGGTTGGGAAGCTGTGAGGCTTAATGGATTCTCCAGAATTCCCCTTGCAGATCAGGCTGATACTGATGCCAAAAACTCGGCCTCTGTGCACCAGTGCTGATTTGTAACTCGGAGAAAGAGTTTGGGGTGAAGTAGAAAAGGAAAACTTTATTGCTTTGCCAGGCAAAGGGGGACACAGCGTGTTCAGGCCCCTCAAAAACTGTGTCCCAACCTGCGAGGATTTGGTGAGGAGTTTTATAGCAGTGGTTCAAGAGTGGGGTTGCTGATAAGATTAGGGTGTGTGCAGGGCCTACACTGCTTTAATCTGGCCTCAGGTAATCTCTTGATGAGCTTCTCTGGTTTCTTTAATTTGGCCTCAGGTGGTCTTCTCTGGAAGGAAGAATGCTAACTCCATTTGTAACGGGTTTTGCTTCTGTAAAGAGCTCAAAGATATGGTTATGTGCGTCCCTTGAGGCAGAACCAGGACCCTGCCCCAAGGCTGCACTATTGTTTCTTGGCTGTTCCTCCCTGTCTCTGCATCAGCTCCCTTCCCTGATTAGCAACTCTTTGAATCTGCCCTTTGGAACTCAGGGAAGGTCATGGAGGCTGGAGTCTACTTCCTACAAACAAGAATCAGGGGACACGGAAAGGCTTCCATGGCCAGGAACCCCACAGGATCCTGCTTGGTTTCAGGATCAGGCTGACGCCTCTCCTCTGCAAGGGTTTGCCCAAGATCAAACCCTTGCTCACTTCTTCCCCTTCCCTTACCAGGCTCCCAGGGAGCACAGCCTTAACGAGTAATTTGCACACAACCCCTCATCTCCGGGTCTGTTTCTGGGGACTCCTCCGATAATAAAAACCATGGTTTCACTTATACCTCCAGCGAGACTTGGATCCATATCATCAGACATGGATCTAAATCTCTCTTTGACATCTCTTGAATTTCTCAAAGGTGGTCTCAAGGCCAACATACCCAAAACAGAATTTATGGTTTTCCCACCTCCCCAAGTCCAAATGCTTTCCAGAGTTCCCCAGCCCATGAATCTCGCCCTCTCACCGCCCCATCCACTTCACAAGGTAGAATCCTAGGAATATCCCAAGACTCGTCCTCCTCTTTCAATTGATGGTCCCCTCTATCCCCCATACAAGCCATCTTCAAGCTCCTGTTTATTTCATTTCCTAACTGTACCTAAATTCTATAATACTCCCCCCATCAACTTCTACCACCACCCTGTCTAAGCCACCATCGACCCTTTTAGGGATACCTGCAATATCCTCTTATAGATTTACATACCTCCCTTCCAGTTTCCAACATTAGTGATTATTCCAAAATACTAATCTAATCATGTCACCTCCCTACACAAAATTCTTCAGTTGATCTTCATTGTTGTTAAGTACAAAACTCCTTACAGTGGCCACCAGGCCCTTCCCTCTCTCTTCACTCCAGCCCCTGGCACTTACCTCTGTTGTTTTGTCTACCCAGACTGCTCTTCCTTCCTCTCTTCACCTTGTCAAGTCTATCCGGGCCTTCCACTTAACACAAGCACCACTTTCTCAAGGTAACTCAATCTGATCTCCCTGCCTAGGACAAATTCCCTATTTCAGGTTCCTGCAGCACCACGTGCCTCTTCTCCTTAATTCCCACTGTGGTTGCAAGAAGTTGCAGTCAAGTGATCACAAACATGCATCTGGGTGATCATGTGACGCAGCAACTCAAGCCCAAGTTCGTGAGGCCAGGGGCTACATTGGGCTTTTCACCACTTTATTCTCTTTAGCACGTAGTAGACACTCAATGACTTAGAAACTCCAGAACCAAATGAGGAGGACTTTGGGAAGGGTATCTCCTGCAACAGAAGCAGGGTACTGCTGTTCTGTCACTGTGATCTTCACATGTGACCTGGGAAATCAGAGGATCGTGCTCTAAAATAAGGAGTTGTTCCCCTCTTAAGAGAGGAAGACAGGAAACAGATTGTAGGTATCTGTTCTAAAATGTCAGGCTGGTGTTATCCCCTTCTTAAAAAGGAAGATACAAATAAATTGTAAAATGTTAATCATTTAACTGCCTATATTTTAATTTCTCCAGTTAAAAGGGCTTAAGGGGTAACCATGGTGCACCTGTAATAGCCAAGCTCTCAGTTTAAATGCATGATTTCATTTTATCCTGACAGCAATTCCACAAGGTATTATTAGCCCCATTTTGCAGATGAGAAAACTGAGAAGCTAAATATCTTGCCCAAGATCACACAGCTAGTGAGCAGGTAGGCTAGGCTTTTAGTGCAGGCCTGCCACAGGACAAAGCCATCTTTGTGCCCTGTATGGCCTCACCAAAGACTCCTCCTGCACATCCCGACAGACATCTGAAAGTTCATTTATTGAAAAAAAATGTGCGTCTGTGAATGTCTAGCGTCCCCACATGCAGTGTGCTTCTGCTTTATTTCTTGGTGAAAATCACCATAAAGGCTTTATCTCCTGATCCAGTGGATACTGTATTTTGAAAGAGTGTGATTCATAGCAGAGACCATGAGTTTGTGAAGGACAAGGACCAGGTAGTATTTATTTTGGTGATGCCCTGAAACTATTAGTCTCTCTACAAGCTTTTGTGAAATGAAATTTTACTTCTGTCTCACTGGACTCGTGTTAAGACAAAGTATTAGAAGTTTCTGGTTCCACTTAGTTTCCTCTCTCAGCACCCAGCTTGTTTTCCAGACCAAGAGCTTGACTGGTTTTGTGAAAAGGAAACTGGACCTTTGGAAACATAAGAATGAAGTTTTTCTTTTTAATTGTTGCATGACACAATTATTAGTTTGGGAATGGGATGGAATAAATTTCAGATAGGACCAACGCTTTTGAGCAGGGAAGCAAATCATGCAGCTTCATTTTTTACTTCAGAACCTGGATATTTTTAAACAGAACCTGGACAGCCCAAGGTGAGCAACACATCTGAAACTGATTTTTTGTCTGGGACTTTGAGCCATAAGCAGGGACCACAGCCTCAGGATCCATGAGATGAGGGAGTCAGGCCCTACGTTCCCTGCTCCTCTTAGAATCTGTTTTGTATTTCTGTAAATGTTGTATGCTTTGTATTTCTTTCTTTGTTGCCAGGCTTGTCTTGCTGAAGTCTGCCTTGACTTGACAATTCCTTATAGTTTACTCACTTGAGGAGTTGGGGAGAAAACCAAATTCTCAGCCTTGGACAAAGCTCTTGATAATACCACTCAGGGCCAGCACTTCGGTGACTCTGTACGGTTTATACAATGCTTTTTTATACATTAACTTTGGGGCTGAGGCTTGCTGCCCTCTTTCTGAAATGTTCTATCCCAGGTCTTCCCTCCTCTTAATTCAGATCTCAACCCAATGTCATATTCTCTGACCACCCCTATGAGCAGGCCTTTACACAGCTGTGTATTTTTTCTTTTTGTTTTTTTTCCAAAGTTCTCATCACTCTCCAAAATGATCTGGTTTACTTTTCTGTTTCCTTGCTGGATACCTCTCTCCCCATAATAGAATGTCAGCCCTACATGGGCCAGGACCTGTCTTATTATTGCTGCCTCTCTGGGGCCAAAAAGCAGTGCCTGGCACATTAAAAACACTCAGTATTTTTTTTGTTATATCGGTGGAGGAATAAATAATTTCATTTGAGTATTGTGGTCCTGTAAGGTAGTTTTTATCTTCGTTTTTGAGATGAGGTAGCTACATCTTCATGATTAAGCAATTAGCCTGAAGTCACACAGCCAGTCTGTGACAGAATCATACCTCGAATCCAGGTTTTCTGCCCTTGTTCTGGAGTCTTCTTATGGGAAGGAAAGTGAACTTTTACCCCAAATTGGATCATGCTGGGTACTCTTAAAACCAAGCACCCCATCAGGGATCATCGCCAACAGTTTGGAGTATAAAAGGCCTGATAAAACCCTGACTCTGTCCCCTTTATCAGAGGTGAAAAAGCATATACAAGATGAGCTTATAGGCACAGCCTGAGACTGCTTCCTACGCCAGCTCCTGGGTGGGTCACCGCCCCTCTGCTCTGACACACCGCAGATCCTCCCATCCCTCCCTTCCCTGGCCTTGGACCTCACTGGCCTCTGGGCCCCTCATTCCAGGAGGCTCTGGCCCGGCTCTAGACTTTCTGCAATTTTTCTGATGTCCTAATTTCTTGATCACCTGTGCTGACATGATCCTGATTTCCTTCAATATGTCTTTTTCCCACTCCTGGGAAATTTATGTCTGTTCTGGCATATGTCCCCATCTTCCTTTGTGAAAAGAGAGGCAAGGAGGGGAAGGAAAAAAGCCTTTTCATATTTTTTAGCAATGTCTTCATGTTCTGTCAATAAATTACCTCTGCCAGCTTTTAGAGGCCCTATTGGCTCTTGTACTGACCTCTTGTTCCTCCTGTACTTGAAAAATACCTTATTATTTATCTTAGCCTCTCTCGCAATCTTCTTTTCATTCTTCACCTTTGCTTTCCTTATCATGTTTTTGCACTTTCTTAACTTTGTACTATAATTTCTCCAGCTGAGTTGCTGTTTGATTTTTTTTCATACTGTCTCATTTTCCTAGTTTTGATTACTTGCCCTACCACTATCACATCCTTTTTAGAGCTATTTTTTTGGCCTATTTTCTATGCGGCAGGTTGCTAGGGAGCACATATTTTCTTTGGGCAGTTTCTATTCATTTCTGTCTGATTACACTCTTCCGTCAGCGGCTATTCTTTCCAATCTCTCAGCGCCCTTGGCTTTTCTTGGTAGGAGCTGACAACTTTTGTTCCCTCTGGAATTCCTTCACGTCCTTCTAAGAGGGTCCTAATTCCTTCTGGGCCTTACTTGGAATAAGCAGTTCCCCCAGACGTTGGGCTACAGGTCAAGAGGAAGCTAGGTACCTTGATTAACACATGGCTCAAGCTTCCCCCAAGTCAAACTGCCTGCGGGTACGAGACCTTACAGCGAGTGGTACCCCTCGCATGCTGGCAGGAACTCAACCCCCTGCCAAAAGCTTCCCCAGGTAGCTGGGTGAATCCTGTGGGCTCACTAACAAGATGAGTCAGGTGTGAACGGTACCCTCTGGGCTCCTTGGCCAATGTCTACCTTCTGGATGCCTTTCTATCCACCAGGCACTGTTGCTAATGCTGGGCACTGCTGCCACCTCTATTCGGTATTGTCACATTGACTGGCGTCACCACCTAGCTGCTGCCAGACTCCTGCACTGCCATGGTCAAGACTGCAGCTCTCAATATCTCAAAGCCACACTGTGTCTGGGTAGAAGACTTCTCCCCTCCCACATTATGCCACAAGTGCCAAGATGGTGTTGCTTGGGTCTTATAGAGCCTTCAGTGAGGCCGCGTGTTTTGTGGTTACTTCCAGCTCTCCTTCACTGGAATGAGAGCCCTGAAGATTGAGTCAAGTGTACCCCCAGGATGATGGGTACTTGACTTGAAAGGTTGTAGAGAATTGACCCTGAAGTTGATGGCGGAGGAAACCAGGGCCACTTATGAGACAAGGATATGGGATTGTAAGGACATGATAAACAGAGGTGGGGGGACCTCAGGAATCCAGAGGAGTGAAGCAGATGCACAGAGAGGGGTGGATCAGAGTCCTTGTGCCCATCTGATAGATTAACATCCCTGATTTCCTGGTTCGGGGCCTCACAGAGTCCAACAGCACTTCTTTCCTTTTATTTTTGTGTAAGATTATCTGCTGTACTTCTGTAGTAACACTCCTCTTCAGCTAGTTTAACTGGATTTCTTTGCTTGGCAGCCAGAGTCTTAACTAATATAACCTCCCGGTTACCCAGCTACAGCCTTGTGGTGCAGTTTTTCTGGTGCCAGTGCCTGCTTGGTCTTCAATATCCAGCTTCAATGTTGCCTCCTCTCTGCAGCCTTCCCTGACAGCTCCCTCTCTCATGATGCTTCAGAACTCTGCTCATAACCATTATACGGTGGTGTGATTTAGCTATTTATAAACACTCCACTCGCCAGACCACGAGGTCCTCGAAGACAGAACCCTGTCTTAGTGCCTGAAACCCAGAAGGTGTTCAGTCAGTGTTTGCAGAAATGCCTCAGTGGCTCTGAGTTGGTTCTGGAAGCGGCCTGCCAGTTGGCACCACACTGACTACTGCTCAACCTTCCAGGCACTCGAGGGGTCTGAGTTTCTGCTGACTTTGCTAACTTAGCCCTTCACTCTCACTTCCATCTTTTCCTAGTCCTCCCTGGTGTCCAGGATTGCTTGCTTGCTTGCTTGGTGCCTCCAGCTCTGTGCAAACTTCACTACCTTTGGATCTGTGACAGTTCCAAGGCGACCCCCCTGGGGCAGAGCACATGCTGTTTCCCAGGGTTCTAGAACTCTTTGCTGAGTTTTGGCTCCTCTGAATGGCTTTGTGTGGTTGCCTAGGGCCTGTGCTACCTGTGTGTCTGCTCATAACAGCATGCCCCACCTGATCCAGCCATCTGTTTATTTTGGCTGCATCTCCTCCTTTATGCTCGCACTTCTGAGAGATGGTGAATAGTAGCTACTTCCTTTAATCAGCCAGAAGCCCTCACTGCCTTGTCCATGGTAGAAAAATTGTCTCCAGGTCAGTAGCAGCTTTCTTGCATGGGAGAGAACATCAGTGCTCATTTACTCAGGAAAAGCAACAACAACAACAAAACCCTCTTGCTCTGTTTAGACCATTTTTCCTTTATGGATTGCAGTGCCCCTAGCACACCCACCAGCTTTCCCTACCAACTACCAGCTATGTATTCAAGCTGCTGTCTCACGCCCTGTCAGCCTGGGGCAAGAGGGGCAATGGAAAAGTTTCACACCTTTGGGTGGGGTACTTGCTTTACTCTGGTTCTCATGTACAGAGTGTTTTGCAAGAAGTGTTTCTGCCAGTACACCTGATGCTGCTCTAACCTCAGTACCAGTAGGTGTGAGATTGCCTGGGGGATCACGTGGTTTAAATACACTGGGGTTGTGACCCCTTTGCCCCTCAGAGTTTCACTTTTCTGACCTCTGCTTTCAGGCAAAAAGAAAAAAAAACACACCCAGGTTCAGCTCATCCTCAAGAATTTCAGAATGAAATCCCTGGCCTCCCTCTGAACCCCACCTCTCGTGCTGATATGCCTTTCTTAGATTCTGTGACAGTCATGTGCCTTGGTCTGGAAATAGAGACAGAACCTTGGCTAAAATAGCATCTGCTGTTTTCCCCCAATGCACAGAACTGAGTCCCTTTCATTCCGTGATTCCCTGGTGAATCCTCACCTCCTTGAAGAGGCTGCCACACCATGGGTCACCACCAGGAGGCACTCTTCAGCATCAGATGCAGACACAGAACCTGAACAGCAGGCAGCACATAGTGGGACTAAATGCCCACTTGTTAAAGAATGAAGGAGAAAAAGAACTGATTTTTCTCTACCTGGAGCCCAGTCCCTCCTCCCTGATATACCTAGGTATGCACATAGTGGGACTAAATGCCCACTTGTTAAAGAATGAAGGAGAAAAAGAACTGATTTTTCTCTACCTGGAGCCCAGTCCCTCCTCCCTGATATACCTAGGTATGTTCTACTTATCATGTGGGGCTCAGTTTAAATGACTCCTTCTCTAGGAAGCCCTTCTTGGACCAGCTAACTCCCATCCCCACCACCAAAGGTGGGTTAAATGCCCCTTCTTTGGGATCCCATAAGCCTTTGTCATCAGTAGAATTGATCATCCTGTATACCTGCATTTCAGTTTTGACAGTATTGCCTACAGACCATGAGCTTCCAGAGGGTGGGGTGTCTCGTCCACAGTGCCTAATACAATGGAGATACTTAGTAAACGCTTACAGAATGGGGACTGAGCAGAATGTGTAGAACTTTCAAATATTCCCTGGGGAGGTTTAGTTTAATTTCTTTCGCCTTTGTCTTTTGCTCTTGCTATTATTACTATTGCTTTTCCCACCAAATCCCTGCTTTCAATATGGTAATACCAAAAGAAAAAAAAGGGAGAAAAGATTTCAATGAATTGCAGCTTCCAGCTGGTTATCATTATTTAAATTTTGGCTTTATCTTTGTGGGCAACTGAAGCCTATGATTTAAGCTATCTCTAGCTGAGCGGGAAGGTCGGGTGCCTGCCCAACCACTCATATTTCCAGAGTGCACTTTGCTGTGTCAATACACATTACTTGTCACATTGCAAGAGTCTGAGGAGAAGTTTGATCTCCATTGTTAGATTGTTGTCATGTGTCAAATCACACAGCCCAGGGGGAATGAGTACAATGCACGGGAAAAGCAGACGCTGAGCCATGGTCAGACTGCCTGAAAGATAAACACTGTTGTATAGACCAGGAAAAAGAAAGGTCAAAAAACAATCTGAAGCCTCAGACACAGTAAGGTTTACTTTCATTTTCTTGCCACTCTGAGCCTTCCATTTTACCAGCCTGGGCAAATACGCATTTTTCATCCAACTGACCTTCCAGCTGATTCTCCCACAACAGGGGAACTAGTTGGAATAGGTGGTCCCATCATTGGTAGGCAAGGTGTTAGCTGTGATGCCCTCACATCGAAGCTGACGAAACAGGCAGGCGTGGTGACTCTACAAGCTCCTGCCTACCGTCTCCCTCCAAATGAAAGCTCAGAGAAAATGTGCAAATACAGCTAGATTCAGGGAAGAAAAATCCACTTCAGGGAGTATGAGGTAGCCAAGCAGGAAGGCTGGAATAATTGTTTGCTGCCGCTGCTGGTGATAGTTTTTCTTTCTTTCTTTCTTTCTTTTTTTTTTTTTGTTTTTGTTAAGTTGGCTAAAAAACCCAAATGGGTACTAGCTGTTCCATATTAAAGAAGGAATGGGCGCAAGTTAGTCTCCCCATTTCAAGACGCCCACGTGCTTGAAATAGTTTCCTAGAAAGGCAGATATAATTTAACTGGGTGTAGCTTAGCACACTGGCAAGGCATTTTTACGACACCTTCCAAATCCTCGATGGCTGATCTCGTGGTATGACAGCAGCACACCACATTCATTGCACCAGACAAGGATTAGGGGAGTAAAATTAGTCATGTATGTAAATTGTAATCACGTTGGACGGTTGTATGTGCTCATTTAGGCATTTTAACAGTGTGTGATGCTATCCTCTCCGCAGGACTAATAAGCATTAGCCATAATGAGGTCAGTCAGGCAGCCAGGCATTCTCGGGGGATTTAATTGGGACATGGGTCTCTGCTGAAGTGAAAATTAATAACTTTTGTCAATGTTCTGGTGAAATGTTCTGTCTTATTAAACTATGAGGGTCAATTAGAAAGCATTATGTAATAAAGTCCCCAGCAGCAGAACTCAAATTGAGTTATACCACAGTCATTATTCCAGGGCGAATGCATTTGAAAATGGAAAACCAGAGCGCCATATGGAGGATTCGGGTCAGATTTACAAGCATCGCATGTTAAGGCTTCAACAAGAAGGAAACAATTAAACGTAATACTGAAATAAATCAGCGCGCCGGGCGTGTTGTGCAGAGCGGGGAGCCCGGGGCCGGTGCAGCCCTGGAGCCGCAAAATGGCAGCAGAGTCGAAGGGCTTGTTTGGGCTGCATCAGGCAGCGCCGTCCCGCAGATCTCTCCGAGTGCTTGCTTCAAATCTGGGGCACACCTGGAAGGCTGGGGCCTGCACACCGCCTCCTATAAATAACTCTTTATTGTCTGGCTATTAAGACGCGAGATTGCTTGTATTCAAGTGCAAGTTATTGTGGTACAGCAAATTAAAGAATTTTAAAGCACCCTAAACAGCCCCCGATAGTCCCCACTCGGTCATGTTTTACGGTACTTTATTTTTATTTTTATTTTTTTAAAATAAATCACGACTCCTTCACGAAAGGGCGCCAGAAGGTTCGGGCCTGGTGGGCGTACCCGCCCCCTCAGGACCCTGTTGGGGCCACGGCACTACATCTGCTTTGCTGGGGCGCCACAAACGCCTTCCGGTGCATGATGGAGCCAATCAGCGTCCAGAATACTTCTCACTTCAGCCAATCAGTGCTCACGAATCCTACGCCCTTACCTGTCTTCTCTTAGATCTACTTTTTGCTGGTGCCACGAACGCCTTCCCGCGAATGGCACAGCCAATCAGCGTCCAGAATACTTCTCACTTCAGCCAATCAGTACTCATGAATCCTACACCTTTTCTCGTCTCCTCTAGCCCCGGTGAACTCGGCTCCCGACAGGGCCGGACACCTTTCAGGTACTTGAAAGGATCAGTGTGTTGTGAGGGAGATAGAAAGCCTAAGCCAGGGTTGCAGTGTGACATCACAGTGTTCAGGCACTTGTAGCGAGGGGGGATTGGAAGGAGTGGAGGGGGCGGAGGGCTGGGGGGCAGGGGTGTCCTCTCTCCTCTGGAAACCGGGGGAGGCTGGTTCTTGTCTGCTCCACTCTTCAAACAGATTTTTAAAGATGCTGCGCAGCTAGAACAATTAGGAAATAGAAGAGAGAGAGGGAGGGAGGGGAGAGGGAGGGAGGGGAGAGGGGGAGGAGGGAGGAGGGGGGAAAGGGAAGGAGATACAAAGAGGATCCAAACTGTCCAGTTACTAAAGGACTACAGCTTTCTTATCTGCCAAGCCCACTCTTTTCTGAACTTTCTCATCCGTAGTGAAGTGAACTGGGGTCTGATTATTTCCCCTTTGATCCGTAATGCTGACTATGTTTCTCATTAAACGCCAATTATAACAGTGCCCCCTTCTTGGTTCCAAACCATCATGGAAGCCAATCTGTTCCCTTCTCCCTCATCTCCATGGCCGAAGCTGTGGTCTGAGCCCCTGTCGCCTCCCACTAGGGCCCTTTTTCCACTCCAGCCCCCTCCCACCCATTTTCTTAAAACCAGCCACAGTAATCTTTTAAAAAACACAGATATGGTCAAGCTGTTTAAAAACTCTTTCACACTTTTGCTTTGCAAGTAGTATAAAATCCAAAACCCTTACCACGGCCCACAGAACCCCTCCCAGATGTGTCCGGGGCTCACCGGGAGCCGTGCTTCCTCTCACACCGATCCTGCAGGTTCTGAAACACGTGAAGTTCTTGCTCTCCTCGGGGTTTTTGCGCATGTAGTTCCCTTAGTCTGGAATATTCTTCCTCCTGACTGTGGATGGCTAGTTCCTCTTAAGCTTAAGTATCATTCTCCGGGAGGCCTTTCCCAACCATTCTATCTAAAGTAGATGCATCTGGAACTCTGTATCATCACCCCGTATGTTCCCAGTATAGTACTTTCCATGGTGTATAGTTTAAAAAACAACTTAACTGGGGCTCTTCTTTTTTTCTGTGATATCTCCTGAGTCTAAGTTCTGTGATGGCAAAGACCAGATCTGTTTCATTTCCCACTGCGTCTTCAGCAGTGGGGGGGCAAGTGACAGGTGCTCTGTGTTAAGTGAGTGAATACCTCAATGAATTAAAGGGTAGCTTTGGAGGGAAACCTGAAGTTTTTCCAGCTCCTTTATTTTGTAGAAACAGTGTTTCTGAGGATGGTGAAATAATATGCACAAAGAAACTTTTGGGAGAGTTGGAACCAGTACCTGGTTTACCCTCACAATGTTTCTTTCTTCTGCCACATCACCCAGTCCTATCAAACACACCTTGTCTTTATCCCTATTTGAATAAACACCACCCTAAATCCTATGGTGAAAGCATGTTTAAAACCAATTTAAAAAGTAAAGCTGCTCCATCAATAAGAGAATAGATGATTGGATTCAGGTATATTCATATAATGGAATGAGTATGAATGAACCAAAGCTATAGGCCTAAAAATGGTTGAATCACAAACACATAATGTTGAATAAAAGCAGCTAGTTACAAAACAATATAATTGTGATAGCACTTATATAGGGTTCAAAAACCAAGCAAAACTAAATAGCATGTGGTTAGTGGATGTATGGTCAAACTCTAATGAAAAAAGTAGGAATAAGGAATGTTTTTTTAAAAAAATAATAAAAGCAACGTTTAGATAGTGGTAGTGGTTACTTGCTAAGTGTAGAGGGAGGTGGGAAGGGAAGGAGCCAACAGAAAGAAGAGCGCGGAGATGGGGTGGGGGTGATAACGTTATCTTTAGTTGGGTAGCAGTTTCATGATAATCCATTTATTTCTTATGCTTAATAATTTGTAAGTTTGTGTAAAAAACTGATGAATTTTTAAAACTTAAAATTGACAGGATTTCAGCTTTGCCTGACCATACCTAACCTCAGGGAGAAGAGGTTCTTTCTCCTTCTTCAGGAGTGCTTCAGAGAACTTCCTCTGGCCATGCACACACCCATTTAAGGCCGGCAGACTAGAGTTCTTGGGGCTTGTTCCTGAGCCAGGTCAACACTGTACAAAAACATGCAGTAATCATGCAGAGTGTTTGGAAGTTGGCTTTGGAGGTGACACCCGATGAGGTGGAGCCCTTGAGCAAAAGTAGCCTCCTTATTTGTCCTTCCACAGTTAACGAACCCTTCTTTACTGTCCTCAGGGCTTTTGCACCTTTTATACCCCCTGATTACAATGCAAACACCCCTGAGAGTATCCACATCAAAACCAACACCCTAATGATCTTCACTGACGCTGGGGAGGGACATGGCAGAGGTGAAGGAGGTGAGAGAGCCTCAAAGGCAAGTCAGGCCACTGTCCCCTTTGGTCCAGGCAGCCTTGCCTGGTTTTTCTGTACAGCCTCATTGATTTCACATTTTTCATCTCTGAACTGAGCCCTGGACTTGTTACCGGCACACAATGCCCCACGATAGCCAGTCAGTGTGCCCCTGTTGACATTGCCACATGCTGAGATTAGCCTCCTTGAGCAATTCCTCTTTCTAATGTTAGTGGAGGGGGTTCCCACCATAAGGGTTTCTGGTTCATTTGTGTTACTGGGTCTCCCAGGGCCACACTTCTGTTTTGAGAGAGAATTTTGGCATCGGGTTCCTTCTGACATGTCAGGCTGAAAAGTGATTTTGAGCCAAGAGTTCTGTTGCTTCATTTTGGTTATTTATGAGAAGCTGGTATTTTCTGCTAACAGAGACAATGGGAAATTTCAAAACCTCAACATCATCAAGCTGTTGGGGTAGTGGTGGGAAAATAGAAATTGCAAAGTATTTCTCAACAGTTCGAGTAACTTGCCTTCCATATTTTTTCCCAAGATAATTACGAAGATGAATGCCACTTGCCTTTTGGAATCCTTTTGCTGAAAAGTATGAAACTATTCCAGGGAGATTCTGGACACAGGGTCCCCATCACCACAGTGTCCTATAGGAAGAGGCAGTCTGCCTGCACGTTCATCCATTGGCCAGTTAACGAATGAAAGAACAAACGAATGAGAAAACCACTCAGCTACACACACACAATGCCACACATAGTCATGCGTTACTATCCTAGTTTGAGGCTAGATTGTTTATCTTAAAAATGTGAGTTTTTTTCTCTGATTATAAAACTAATATGTGCTCATTACAAAATGCTTGGAAAATACAGAAAAGTATAAAGAAGAAACTAGAGGCATCCATAATCCTACCTCACAGATCTTATTAACATTGAGGTTTATATCACACTAGTGTTTTTCTGAGCATGTAAATGTTGCATGGCTGAGATCTTACTGTGTATACTGTTGATATCTGTGTTAGACAGAATTCTAAGATGTCTCCCCAGTGCCCTACACCCTTGATTAATCTCTTCCGTCTTGAGTATGGGGAGGAGGGAAGCTTTGAAAATGACGAGTATCACTCCCATGGCTAGGTTATGTTACAGTGGACTTTAAGAAAAGGAGATTATCCCAGGTGAGTCTGACCCAGTCAGGTGAACCTTAAAAGAGACTGGGCTTTTTTTGGACACAGAGATATGAAGCATGAGAGGGATTTGAAGGGAGGGAGATTCTCTCTGGTGGCTTTGAAAATAGGACCACAGGGTAAGGAATTTTGGAAGGTTCCAGAAGTAAAGAGCAGTCCCCACTGACATCCAATAAGGAAACAGGGACCTTGGTCCTACAACCACAAGGAACTGGATTCTGCAAACACGTTGAATGAGATTGAAAGAAGACCCCAGTTCCAGATGAGAACTTAGCCTGGCCAACACATTCATTTTGATCATGAGACCCTGAACCTACAGAACCACAAAATAATAAATGGGTGTGGCTTTAAATGGCTACATTTGTAGTAATTTGCTGTGTAGCAGTAGAAAAATAACCAAATATTCTGCTTTTTCATTCACATTACAGCTTAAACCTTTTCTCCTATTATTGTTAACTAAAATTTTCATGTCTTCATCTAACGTGTGTGTGGATCATAATTGATGTTAACCAGCCTGTATTATTGGGCATTTAGGTGTTGCCATTACAGGTGTTAGAGATTTAAAAATTAAGTGCTGTCTTCTTGTTTTGTGTCTGTTCTTATTATTTTTTTTTTATTGTCACATGAAAGAAAAATGAAACATCTGCTGAGCCTATACCCGCCCAAGAGAGAGAAAGAAAGAGAAAGAGACAGAGATACAGATGGGAAAAAGGTATGTCTAAAGGGTTCTCTTTGCTCCCGGATGGAAGGTAAAGACTTTGGAGGAGAGTATGACCCTTTGTGTTTCAAAGGTGGAGGCCCTGAACACGTGTAGGCTACATTGTCCAAGGGTAGGTCTGAAGGCTGGGAACTGCAGAGGTTGACAAAAGACTGACTTCTCCCTAGTTGGTGGGTCCCCAAGACTGGGAAGAGAAATAAGGGTCGGACCCATCATGGGGCTGTGGTCCCATCTGAGCCCGGTGCTCTGGGTGACCTCAGAGGGGGCCTGCTGCATGACCGTCTACGGGGCTGAGGAGGCTCTGCCAGGGTCCTCAAACCCAGCTTGAGGTGGAGGAACTGAGACCTCTGCTCATCACCCTTGGCTGGTATTGGCTTCAACCAGATTTAATTTTACTTTGAAAAATAAATATGGCATTTCATACTTTTTTGAGATTTGGGGCATTGCTACCTGTTACATAAATAGTACTGTGATCAATAGTCCTACATAAATATGTCTCTGTATTTGTTACTATTTTATTTGAATAGATTTCTAGAAGTAGATCAAAGGATATAAGCATTTCAACATCCTTTATGTAAATTATCAAATTAGCAGGTTTTTAGATTTCTTAAGCTAAAGTATATAAAAGACACTAGATGCATAATAAATTCTCCCTTCAGCCTCTGCCCTCAACCACCCGAATGTATCAACTACAGAAGATTCACGGCCCACTTGAGCAAGTGTAGGCACAGTGTACTTCCTCCTGGGGAAAGGCAGTGTGCAGCCTAGGCTGTGTAACAACCAGGACAGGCATGGCCTGATACATACCTGCCTATACCAGTAACTGGCTGTGTGACCTTGTATATGTATTTCTTGGGGCTGCCATAACAAAGTACCACAGCTGGATGGCATGAACAACATAAATGTATTGTCTCGCAGATCTGGAAGCTAAAATTCTGAGACCAAGGGTCAGTAGGGTTAATTCTTCCTGGAACTGTGAGGGAAGAATCTGTCCAGGCCTCTCTCCTAGCTTCTGGTGGTTTATTGGCAATCACGGCTGTCTTCTCCCTGTGTCTTCGTGTGGTCTTCTCTCCACTCCAAATTCCCCTTTTTATAAGGATACCAGTCCTATTGACTTCATCTTAACTTGAGCATCTGCAAAGACCCTATTTCCATATAAGGTCACATTCACAGGTCCTGGGGGTTAGGACTTCAGCATTTTGGGGACGGACACAATTCAACCCATAACACTTTGGAGAGTCACATACACTCTCTTAAGTCTCTGTTTCTGATCAGTAAAACAGGGATGATACTGCTCTCCGTATAGTGAGGATTAAAGTTACAAGGTAAATGGGAGAATAGGTAGGTGATAGAGAACTCACCCAGTGTCTGGCACATGGTACTTGCTTAATAAATACTGGCTAAAGTTATCAGGTAAAACTGTCGCTCTTATTGCAGTGCACTCACATGGACACACAGAAACCCATGCTCAGTTGGGTGGGGATGTGTGCTTACGTGGCCACTCCAGTGCCCCTAGAGAGAAGAGGCCATCTTACTTTTCAAGTGTCTGCTGCCTTTCCCTGGTCCAGTCCTTACAGGCTGTCTGTTAGAAAGAACAGACCTCACCTCTCCCACAAAGCCCACTTCGGAGATTGGCGCCTGCCTTCTGCTGCTAGTTTGTTGTTTGAAAAGTGCTGACACCTCTCTTCATCCGCAGTGCCAGGACTCTGTGCCAAAGCTGCCCACACGAGCGCAGCTTTCCCCACACACCAGGGTTTCGGAAGGTGGACCCGGCACCAACCAAACCCATAGTAAGAGAAGCCCTTGTGACACACATGCACACGCGTGCAGCCACACACATGCGCACGTGTGTGCGTGCGCCAGAGAGCAGGGACCCCCATCAGCACTTAAAGCAACTTTTAAAAGGAATAAAAATTGCTCAGTCTCTTTGATGATATTCAAAGGGTGTTCTTTAATGTATGAGGAAGCCCATTCTAAATTCTGAACACATCTGGTGTCACCAGCTCTTTCTTTCCCCCCTCTAAACCCTCTTAATTCCATAATTTAGAAGGTCTTAAGACCCAGAAGGATCTGACTCCAGCATAATTGGGCATCCTGAACACTCCAAGTTGGATTCGATGCCCCACCTCAGCCCGGATACTTTTTCACTGAGTAGGAGAGGAGAGGTTTGGGGAAGGGGTGGGGCCTGGACAGTGGCCTGCCTTTGACGGGAGAGCTAAGGTGCCTGCAGGAAAATGTTTGCTATTCATTTTGCCCTGACACTCCAGGAGAGGAGCACAGTTTCTTCTGTGATTGGAGGTAATGAAATCTACAGGAAAATCAATGTGGGCTGACAGGAGCATCGCCCAGCTGATCTGCAGACCAGAGACACTGAATCACAGCAGGCTGCAGGCGGCGTGTCGGTTAGGTGCCACCCGCCGCTGCCTCTGGGAGAACAGGGTTTTGGAAAGCTCACACTCTGGGGTGCTCCTGACTCCTCTAGGCTGTCAGCCTGGCTGGCTGGGTTGCTAGGAGTTGAGTGACAAAGCACTCAGTTGGGTGGACAGTGTTAGGGGGCCAGAGGGCCGCAGCATGCCTGGAGGGTTCCTGAGAGGAGGGGGACAGAGAGAGAGAGAGATCCTGACACTGTAACAAAGAGACAGGGGGAGACAGACCGACAGACAGACAGATACACACACACCCCCACCCCTCAGCTTTAAATGATCTACATGAGCCTATATTACTTCACTACTTTTTTTTTTTTTTTAATTTATTCTTTTTGGCTGCATTGGGTCTTTGTTGCTGCACGCGGACTTTCTCTAGTTGCGGCGAGCGGGGGCTACTCTTCGTTGCGGTGCACGGGTTTCTCATTGCGGCGGCTTCTCTTGTTGTGGAGCACGGGCTCTAGGCATGCCGGCTCAGTAGTTGTGGCTCACGGGCTCTAGAGCGCAGGCTCAGTAGTTGTGGCTCACGGGCTTAGTTGCTCTGCCACATGTGGGATCTTCCTGGACCAGGGCTCGAACCCGTGTCCCCTGCACTGGCAGGCAGATTCTTAACCACTGCACCACCAGGGAAGCCCCTACTTTACTGCTTTTTAAATTAAAAAATTCAGACTATCTACCTCCACCCCAAAACATGCATTACTCTAGTAATCAGGAAAGAAACTGTAAAAATAAATAAATCGGAGAAACTTAGCAAAATATAACTGTTGCCACCCCCAAAACATCTGCACATCTGCTGGGCCCCTCTGTCTGCCTGGTTCAGCCGACCTCAGCACCCACAGCTACAATGGCAGCAGCAGGAAAGTTAGCAGGGGTCACCCCAATATGGCTGGGAATTGCTTCCTATGATTTGGAGACATAAATCAGGATAATAAGCGCATGCTGTCCCCTCCCTATATGTCCCCTTTATCTGCACCACAGCCCCTCACAGCCTTGTGGTCCCTGGATGTTTGGTTTAAGGCATTACCAACACTCCCCCTGTGGGGTTGGGGGTACTTTTCTGGAATCTGTGTAGTTAAAACACCCGTGTAGTCCGTCGTGAGAAGCATGTGGAAAACTGCACTTGGGGAAGTAATGTGTTAAGAACCAGAGCCCAGAGAGAGAGTGAGCCCTGGTGGTGCCCATCAGTACCCATGGCCACCAATTCCCAGAATCAGGAGGACGCTGGGTGGCCCAGAGTGGGACAAGGAGCTGGTGAAACTCACAGGCCTCTTGTGACCCCCTTCCCTCCCGGCTGTAGCAAAACCACATCTCCCACAGACACTGCCTCCCCCTCATCTGTCCTGTCTCCTGTTTTCTGCCCTCTGCCTCCTGAACTCCCTGGCAAAGGCTTCCTACTTCACCTACTACGTACGTTCCTAGCAGAAATTTTTAAGGCCAAAGAGGTGGCAGCCTCAAGCCTGGTTTATTCCAAGATTTGGGGGGCAATTCTAGGTCTGAATTGGCTCCCTTTCCTTCCTTTCCCCCCGCACAGTCCCCGCTCGGCAAGGAGCTGACAAGGGCTCTGGACAGCGGGACGGCAGGATCCAATAAATCTGAGGCCTGTCTAGGTGCTTCATTTATCAAGAGGCCTAATTTACCCGGGCCCTTTAGACTAATTGCAGATTTGCAAAAACTGCTGAGAGTGTAGAACCGAGTATTGTGAATGTCCCTTGCCATATTTCTGCTAATGTGTTTCATCTGGAGTACATAAAGAGGCAGGGATGCTGATTTTAGACACAGCACTTTGGGGCTAATCCAGCTAAATGATTAGCCCTAAAATTCTGCAGTGATGTCATTTTCCCTACAGTGCTCTGCCAGTCGGCTTGTTTGCTTTATAGTGAGAAATGTGTTCTCGCAGACCCAGCTCGCTGTCTCGGCATCAGGGAAATCTGCTCTCCGTGGTTTACTTAGGGCAACGACGCAGCCTACTTGTCAGTCTCTGGATCTCTTCTCAGGGTGACAAGGATTGCCAGCAGACAGCAGTAATGGGAAAATGTAACTTCTTTAAGGGACTCTCGGATAGACTTAGCTCTCCTCCATCACCCTAGGCATGCCCGTGGGCAGGTTCTGCCAGCCAGGGAAGCCATACAGGTTCTGAGCTTAGAGCAAGACGAGTGAGGTTAAGAGGTGTGGGTCTCAGCTCTGCCCCTAGCTGCGTTGGCACGTGCCAGTTCCACAACCTATCTGAGCCTCAGTTTCCCCCTCCAGGACACAGACATGAACACCTGCTGAGAAGCTCAAAAGAGATAACATATATGCAGGGACTACCCAGGGGCGGCCCTGAGGGCAGAGATGAACGTGGAGCTTTGGAGTGAGATGGTTCAAGTTCAGACTCAGTCACTTCTGAACCCTGAGACTCTGGTTATTCATCTTCAGTGAGCTTGAGGCTCCTCCTGCTTCAGACACAGGACTGTGGAAGTAGCCTTACAGGGTAATTGAACTCAGCATCCGCTCACCCTGGATCCGGGTCTGTGTTCCACACATTACAGTTGCTCAGAAAACAGTACTCTGATTGGGGTTTATGCACTTCCCCAATATTGGGCCCATGTATTTATTTCAGAAAGAACAGGGCTGTAGTTAATGGTTTTTTCACAACCTGGAAAGAAAGTTATTTTCCCAATAAGTGAAAACAAGTCTGCATTTGGCATCATCTCAGAGTTGAAAAATAAAAGTTCCCCAAGTTGATTGGACTTTCTGGATTTCCTTGCTCTGTTTTGGAGGAAGGGTTAGCAGTATCCTCTTCCACATGTAGACAGAGCTTTTGCAGATTCCGAAGTGTATATTCCTACTTAATGTTTATAACAAACATGTATAGAGCGCTCAGTGTATGCCAGGCACTGTAATAGAAGCATTTTATGTACAACTGCCCGTTTCAATCTTAACCACAGCTCTCCAAGGCAAGTACTATTATTATGTCCATGTTACTGATGAAAAAAATCTTTGTAAGATTAACGACTGAAACCAAAATTGCACAGCTGGTAAGGAGCAGAGAAGAAACTCAAACCTTTGGGTCCAGCTGCCCCAAAACTGATGCTTTATCCAGAACATCGCACAGGGCCAAAATCACAGGAAGGGAAACCTGCAAACACAGGCTACAACCCAGCAGTGGTCTACGGAATGCCAGTTACGAAGCTGGGTAGTGTCAACACAGTATCTCTAATCTCCCCTCAGTGCTGCAAAGTGGGAAGTAATGCCCCACATCACGGGTGAAGAAAGTAACGCTTGTGTAATTCCCCAAGTTACTCAGCTTGAAATTGGAGCAGCTGGGAGTGGAATCCAAGACCAGCTGCCTCTAGAGGCTGCCTCTTAATCTCTGTGCTACGCTGGGAGGAGGATGAGCCCTTAAAATGGGCTCGTACAGCAGACACCCATGACGGAATTGCTGGGCCCGTCATCTTTAGAAACTGGCTCTGCTTCAGTTGTGAGCATGATCTTTCACAACTAGGCCAGAACAAATGAGGCTATGTCTTCGACACCTTCACAAGGCCCTTTGCTTGCCTAAGACCTCTACAGCATGATCCTTTAGCCTAGAGAATTGTGAAATAGCAGCCCAGGAGAAGCTGAGGGCAAAGCACTTCTCTGTGTTCTGAAAGCCTGGGTGTTAAGCCATCTTATTAATTGGCCCGCCTGGTGGGAATGTTTGTCCTGATGGATCAAAGCTTGAAGCTGAGACACAGCGCCCAAAGCCATGGAGGCAACGTTCGTCTTGCATCTCCCATCTCTGATTAAGAAGCCGGGGGCATGGGCCAAATTGCATGATGGATTCCTCACACATCATACCATAAATTTACCCCCGAGGGCTGGGCGCCGTGGGTCCCACCTGTGTCAGCATGCTAACACACAGCCTCAGAACCATAACGTAGTGTTCTAGGGGGAGGCTGAAATTAATGAAACTCTGGCTGACATTTTGAGCACGCACACACATATCTCAAGATTATCCCACAAGTATATTTCTTGTGGAGAGAGTAGTTTTTCCATATTAAAAGATGGCATTAACCTTCAATAGTCCATCACTTGCTTTAATCCTTTCCACCTGTAAATATTTCAGATAAAAATATCACATAGGCTGTGCCTGTGTCTTACAAATGTGGCTTACGGGGAGATGGAGATGATAGGCTGACCTTTTTCACTCGCAAATATCCATCAAAACTAGAGTCAGTGTGTGGTGGTGGAAGGAGCATGGAATTTGGGGTCTGCAAGGCCTGGATTCAAATACCAGCTTCATACCTGGATTCAAAGCCCAGGGACTTTGGGAAAGTTGCTTGGCCGGTCACCCCCTACAGGTGTGGAGTTTCTGCCCTGCAGAAAAAGGGCTTTGTGTAATTAGTCTGTCCAGAGGGGCTGAGTTTTGGTAATTCATCTGCCAGAAGAGGGTGGTTTCAAAACTCACACCACCGTAAGCATGACTGCAGCCCTTGTTGCCTGGCTTCTTCAAGGCTCATCAGCCTCTTCCGTAAAATCAAGAGCATACCTTCTTTTCCAGGTTCTGAGCTTGAGAGATGCTATGTGCATAAGCCCAGTCCCACATTCCTGTCGTGCAAAGGAGGCCCAGTGCATTCGTGGTAGCTAGAACCAAGATTACAGACTGGCAGCCTGTGGCCCAGGGCCATTCCACATAGGGGTTTTATTTGGCTCACACAGGGTTTTAAAAACTTTTGAGCCAAAGCCTTTAAAAACCATAACAATCGGGAGCTTCAAAACCTTTCAAAATCAAGAGAGTTTTCTTATAAAAACCATACTTCCAGATCCTCTTGACAAATCGAAATGTCTGGGCACACGGATGGTATCCCCAGAGAGCGATAATCAGCAGGACCTGTGGCGGGATGCTGTCTGCAGACAGGCAAGCTCACTGCAGGTCCCACGGTCCCCAGCTCTCAGCCGCGTGCACAGGCACCTCCCTCAAGCAAATCATATTCACCGCTGGTTCCTGTTGCCGCCACAGTTCAAGACTTCCGGGCTCCTGCTCCTTGAAGTGTGATCCGCTGGTCAGCAGCACCTGGGAGTGTGTTCAAGCTGCAGAACCTTAGGCCCCAGCACAGACCTCCTGAATCAGGATCTACGTTTTAACGCGATTCCCTGAGTGATCTATATGTATCACTTCAAGGTTGGAGAAGCCCTGGACTAGGACCGGGCTGGCAATCTACGGCCTGCGGGCCCAATCTCGCCAGCTGCCTGTTTTGTCAATTAAGTTTTATTGGAACAGAGCCACGCGCATTTGTTTATGTGTGGCCTCTATGTCAAGTAGTTGCAACATGCCCTCAAAGCCTGAGATATTGACTGTCTGGCTCTTTACGGAAAAGATTGCCAACTCCTGGTCTAGAAGAATGCTTTAAAAGAACATTTTATTGTCGGTTCAAATTGGACATTCCGAGCGCTATAGGCACCACAAAGGGAGTGTAAGTATTCAGGAGCATTTCTTCGTACAAACTGCTAGTTTCACCTTCTCCAGTTTCTTTTGGTTTGGGGTTCTCAGTTCTCAATCCTCAGGGAGCCCACAAAGCTGTATTCCTTAATGGTAGCAGGGGAGCCTCCTGCATTTGGACTTCCCACCTCTTCTTTGTCTCTCTCTCGGCCTTCCGGGCATTTATTCCCTTTTTCATCCCTTCCCCAGGACTTCCTTCTTCTTTTCTTCCCTGTTACTCCTTCAGCTAGGTCAAGTTTCTTCCTGGGTGATTTGGGCAAGTACAACCCTGGGTCAGCCAGGATGGGGAGGTCAGGCAGGGCTCTCAGTGCAGAACCTGTGAGACAGGCAGGACTTTCACCGAGCCCAGGTTCACAGCACATCTTCTCCTTACCTTACGCCAGCCTTGTGTGTACAGACCACGGAAGAGGAAAAGGGCAAAGGAGAGACTCATCCTGCAACCTGACAAAACACCTGGCCCACAGGAGGCCCTCGCTGATGATACCTGGTGGGCCCTCCCACCTGAGGCAGTGTGTTGTCCTTTTTTACTGATCTGGAGGTAAAAAATGCTGTGAAATACTGCAAAGTGAAATCATTTTCGAGCCAAAAAAATGTCTAGAGCCACACACAATTTCCATATGCGGGTATGATGAATTTTCAACTGACCAGTCAACAAAGACTCTTCATCTACAAAGTGGAATTCAGCATTTCAGAAGGTGTGCCAGCCAACAAGGTGTTCACCACATGGGGAGTCCGCAGTGATTGGAAACTTCAGGTGGGCCTCGGGGCTTGCACAGAAGATCTGGAGTATCAGGCACGGTCCCAAACCTTCCCTTGCAGACGAGGAGACTGGAAGCCTCAGAGGCCGGGGGTCACCACACTGGTTTTTAGTGTCTGAGCTGGGGGTGGGCCCCACTCCTGCCTTTCTGCCTCTTTGTCTATTTAAATGTGATCCCATCAGGGGACGACTGCAGAGATCACCGTGCAAATCCTTTGTATTACTGAACCAGTGAAGGGGTTCATAGCCCATTCTGGAGCTCATAACCATCTCTGTCGGGAAATGATCCTGAGGCAGAACTGAAATCCCTCTTGCCACACTCTCTGCTTTCCACTTGTTCTGTCTTTTCTAAAGAAGCATCGTTTGCCATTCTCTCTTTAATAATCTTTTGTCTCAGAGGATGGCTTCCCTATCCCCTCTGCCATCTCTTCTCCAAGTTAATAATTGTACTTCCTTTCGTCTTTCCCCATTAGTCCTATTTTCCAACTCCTAAAAATCACTACCCTCAAACCATTTCCAAATTCCCCACATTCCTACAAACCTCCTTCCTATCTTGAAAATTATATACAAACGTATGGAGTAAACATAGGAATAGGGCAGCCATGTAGGTATTAAACTCTATCACATCATAGATGTGGCCAGGATTTCTTCTGAAGGAAGTGTTCAAAAGTAGTGAAAGTGGGCCTCTGGAGCTGGCATTTTCTCATTTATTTGTTGTTCTGGAGTCAGGGGATGAGGGGATGGTTGACAAAGACCTACTAAGAAATAATGATGGTAAAATTAATAATGTGACAATCGTATTGAATGCTTATGATGTACAAGGCTCTGAACTAAGGTTGACGCATAGTATTTCACTCAGTCCTTTTAATAACCTGTGGAGAAAGCACCTTTTATTATGTCTGTATTCCAAACAAGGAAATTGAAGCACAGGGAGATTAAGCAACAGGCTCAAAGCCCTCCACTAGTAATACCAGATGATCTCACAGAAAGGTTCTCATCCTGCTGTAGAAGGATATAGAATTTCCCTGATTGCGAGAGAGACTTTGAGAAGCCTATTCGGGGAAGGGGCGATCCTTTTATCCCCCACTAGAGCCCCAGCACCTAGCAGCGCGTCTGGCACACAGTGGGTGCTCAGCAAATGTGTGTGGAGTAAGTGGACCTATCAACTTCACTGCCAGCTTTGAGCATGATGTCAGGGCTCAGTGCACACCGCAGTTGGGATCCAGGGGAAGACCAAGAACATCATTGTGAATCAAGAAGGGGTCATCCCTCCTGGCCGAGCAGCAGAGCCACCCAGAGCATGGGAAAGGTGCAGCTTCTCTGTGCTCATCCTGGGTCTCCTGAAATGGAACCTTCTAGAGGCAGTCTGGGAGTCCACTTGTTTTCAGACCTCTCTAGGTGATCATCAGGCAGAACTGCCTGGGGACTCCTTCACCTTCCCTTGCGTCCAGGGAAGGGGGAACTTTACAGACGGTATTCATAGGTGCAGACTACTCATATGGGCTCCTGCCCTTTGGCTGCTGATTGGCTCAGCCATGACGGGGCACCAGCAGGGGATCAAGGGAAGGGGAAGTCATGCCCCAGCTCCCTTCTGACCACAGCTGCTTCCTCTACCAGAGGCCACAGCTCATCAGACAGCCAGTCATGGCTCTCTCCGTCACCCCTTTAGCCCTTCTGGTTCTCCGCTGGCATTAGCCTGGGTGCTTCCTCAGCACCCCTTTTAGTTTCCCCTTGCTGCACCCCTCCCCGCACCTCTGAAAATGGTCCCGTCACTATCCTTCTTTCAATCTCCACTTAAATGTGCTGCCTGCTTCCTGCTGGGACCCTGACTGGCACTCCGTCTGTGAAGTTACACACACTCCCACACACGGGTTGTGGTATAAAGGGGGCCACCATGGGTTCCTTTCTAGGGACTTTGCTAGTGGGACCATACTAAGCCCTTCATCCTACTGCTTGGACCCAGAGACTAACAGGTGACAAGGTATACTTGCAGTTTTTCAACCCAGATCTGATTTATCAAGTTTTGTTCAAAGTAAGATGGAAAATCCTAAAACTATCTTTTGGAGTACTGACCTGTACCATCATGAGCCTGACTTGAAAAACTCTATTGAAATGAAAACCATTCTCTTCTGAGGTTTCCACGTCCAAATTATTGAAAAGCTACTCTGCCTGAGGTACCTCAGTTCACTCACTCCCTGTGTCTTGGAAGGTTGGGGCAGTGGGTGAAAGAAATAGATGAGCCTTATGGGAATGAGGCTGGGGAGAGAGGGCTAGAATTCCCTCCAGGAGGTGAAACTCAGGCTTCAATCACTTTCCCAAAAACCTCAAAGTGAAAACTGCTCACAGCCCCAGGCTTTGCCTTTTTTCTGCCCAAACTCAGTCAATCAGCCAGTTCGCATACCACCCAGACCAGCATCTGCTGAAGCAGGCTCGGGCCCTAAAGAAACCCGGGCTGAGAAAGCTCCCTCCAAACCCTGTCTAGAGTTTGCAAACCTTGGCCAACCTTTCCCAAGCGCTTGGCCCAGCACACAGGTCTGGGCCCGGTTTAGGGTTTCAGAGTGGCAGTTTCAAAGCCGTCTCATTATTGCTGATGACCAGGGCTTGCCGAGAGCAATAGTGTTTTATAGCCTGCTGAGCAGAGGGCCCCAGGAACTGTGTGGGATCTGCTGCCTCTGAACTTGTACAGGAACCGTTCACAAAGGGGATGGAGACCACATGCTTAGCAAAAGCTGCTCTAAGTGAAGGTTGCAAAAAGCAGACAGCCAACTCTTAGGCTCCCACACAGCAGCCCAAAGACAAACAGCGATATCCAGGTGTGGCCTCTGACCTTGTCTGTGGCCCTCTCAACTGCAGGGAAAGTGCCAGGAAGCTGTATGCAACTGCATGGTATTTGAGGGCAAGTTTTGGTCCTTCCGGACGTCATCAGTTGCCCTTAGGATTACTATTGTCCCAAATCGGATGATATTTCTACTCATTCCTGGGCCATCTTGTTCAGAGGGAGACCCGAACTCCCATTCTTTACCAAACCCAATTTCTTTACTGTCACCATTCACCCTCTGCTTTCCTGGGCAAGTAGAAGTCCTGAGAAAAACTGGAGTCTGCGTTTCAGGGAACAGAAAGAATATTTATTGAAACGCCAGACTGTTTTCAGCCTTTGAGTTTCACATTTAATCTTCATAGCAATCCCAGGAGGTAGCAGCCATGATCATTCCCATCCTCATAGCTAAGAAGGCTGACACTCAGGTTTTTTAGGCAAAGTCACATAGCTAGGAAGGAGAAGCCGGGTTTGTCTGACCCTTAGATGGCTTTTCAGTGCTTATTGGACATTTGTATTTTATCCGTGTGCCGCCTTTTACATCCTTCTTCATTTTTTTTCCCCATCGGACCATTTTTTCTGGACCCCAGGGCCACTGTTGGTCTCAGATCTTGTTCCACTGTCGCTGCACCACCATCACAGTGCTGACCAAGGTCTGGGGCCACTGAGGACCATAACTCTTTCTACCTTAAAGGTATTTTTACCTTGAGCAGAATCCTCAGGAACTGAAGTATGGGCCAGCTTTGCCCTGTTAGCTTCATGGCAGGTCCTAGTGTGAAGCACTGGGTCGGGGGGGGTCTATGTTTTCCCCAGTGCTGTTCTTGGGAACTGTTTATGCAACTTTTGGTAACTCGCAAACTCCTTTGACAGAATTTCTAGTACAGGTCCTCCAGCTGGCAACAGAGCACAGCTCTTCACAGTGGACCTCAGATCTTCCAGGGGAAGGCAGCTAAGGCAGCAGGGACCAGGTGACCTCCCATCCCTCTCTCTGTAGGAGATTGTCTGTTCCTCGAAAAGTCAAACAGGACGCGATTGTGGTGGGTTAGCCCACAGGTCTCCCCACACCAGCCTTTGTGGCCCTTGGTGCCTGCCTCAGCAACAGATTTAAAGGTGAATCTGAGCTTCAAGACGCAGCTTGTGCCGTCTGGCTGTACCCTATTCTGCCTGCCTCTCCCTCTTTCCATCATTGTTGATCTCTGGACAGTTTAGAAAAGGGACTCTGGAGCCACATGCCTCTTACTTTCCAGCTGTGTGACTTAGGTCAAGTTACTTCAAGTCTCTGTTCTCAGTTTCCTTACCTGAAAAATAGAAATAACAATAATACCTACCTTGTAGGACTGTTGTGAGTTGTTATACATGAAGCACTTAGAACAAAGTCTAGCATATGGTAAGCCCTTTGTAATTATAATAATAATAAATATTACCAGTATTATTATGATGCTTATTCATTCTCACACATTGTTGCGAACTCTGGTGTCCCAGGTGCTGGGGAGATCAAAATGAATTAGCAACTGTCCTTGCCCTCAAGAAGCACAGCGTCAAGGAGGGAAGGCAGAGAAGTGAGCACATAATACAATGAAGCATTCCAAGTACCATGGAAGCCTCTGTACAGAGTACCATGGAGGACCACAGGGGGCGGGGGGGTTATTCTGTGTACCTCCCTTGCTCACTGATTTATCCCCTGCCCCAGGTCCAGCAGCTAGCCCAGGGTCAGCATTCTCCTATACTGAAAACAAAGTCAGGAGCTGAGCCTGAAGAGGAGCTTGCCAGAGAAGGGAGCTGGAACTGACTCTTCTGGTTTTCTAGGGGAGCAAAGGGGGAGAAGCGAGGAACGACCATGAGCAAACGTGCCCTAGCATGAAACCGCCTGGAGCATTCTGACAGCTCCAAGTTCAGGGTGGCTGGCCCTCAGGGAGGGGCCCCAGAGGAGGCTGAATGGGGTGGAGGTGGAGGGAGGGTGTGTGAGTAACAAGACAGAAGGAAGAAAACCGTTAATACATTTAGTGGTAATCCAGAGGAGAGCTAACAGAGGACCCAGATTAAAGCAGGCCGGTGAGGAGAGCTGGGAAGGCTGGCTGGGCAGGGACTGCTGAGGAGGTAACCCTGGCAGTAAATTGGGGGTGCAGTCAGCCCAAGGAGGCCAGCCTTGATATCCCAGAGCTCAAGGGGACATGAAGACGAGAACTACTGGGACCCTCATCTACATGGATGAAAAGTTTTCGCTCAGATAGAGCAGCACTTTCTATCCAGCTAGTAACTTTCCAAGACACTCAGATCTTTTATCAGGTGTCTTCTCGGAGGAAAAGAAGTCATTTCATTCCGTGTGTAGAAGTAGGAATGAGTGTTCACGGTCAGGGTTCCGTGAATGCTCTCTGGCCCCAGGGCTGCCTCTCAGTCTCTGACCCCCGGCGCCCCCTACTGGAGGTGTGAAAAACACTCATGGCTGCAGGCCAAGCGGTGCAGCCCATGAATGAAGTCAGTCAGACGTGACTCCAAGATCTCAGAATCCGTGCTTTCGTAAACTCCACCTCAGGTGTGAGAAATGGCTCAGGATTTCAAAAACAAATCTGTGCTTTCACGGCCTTGCTGCTGGTACACTGCAGGAGGCAAAGGGGACATGGCTGGGTGGCCTGTTTGAAGTCACCCACCTATGAATTTCTCTGCCCCAAACCAATAGCATTGATGCCAAGAGACACCTAGGGAGGAGACGGCCTGTGTGGAGGGCATGTTTCAGCCCCAGTGCGAGGGGAAACGTCTCATTCTCAGAGTAGCAAACACCTCTTCTCTGTGTTGTTTTAAGTGTTAAAATTCCCCCCTCAAAAAATGAGTGAAAACGTACCCCAGGGTGTCGTCATCTGTCCTCACAAATGAACAAATAGGGGAGAGCACTGGGTATTAACAAGTTTGTTTCGTCTACTTGCATTTGGTTATGAATTTTTAATTCATAAAGCAGTTCACCATTATAATAATTTTAAATAATCCGTTAAATTGTTCTGGGCACTGCTAGCATTAGAATATTTTTAAAGTAAATTTATTATTGACAGCCATTTAATTGCGTTGGTAGTCCTTTGACCATATTGCATGCATTCAATATGCTTTTCTGAGACGTCCTTCAACAAGTGCATGTTGTCAAGGTTGCCTGTCTTCCTGATCCTGTATATTAAAATAACACTAACATCTGTTAAAAGTAACAGTAAAGAGGCCGTTAGACAGCCGAGTTTACCTTGCTTTATGCAATATGTATACTCCTAAAAAGTTGCACCTAAGTAGCATTTTTAGTTAATTGTCTCATACTTTATGTTTTTTTAGAAAATAAAAAAGATCAACACTAAGCTCTTTTTTTATACATAAATTGAGATTCCCCATGCCTAGTTTGCTTAAACTGAAGTATACCTAAGAACCATTTTTTAAAATTAGGTGAACAGTGAATGCACACACATGTATTTATGCCTTCATTCAACACATATTTATTGAGTACCTACTGTGTGCCAGGCATTGCTCTAAGAAGCTGGGAATTCAACAGTAAACAAGCCAACGTCCCTTCCCTCGTGGCGATGATATTCCAGTGGGACAGTCATACTAGCCAAGTAAATAATTGCGTGATGTAATTTCAGGCAGCAAAAAAATACTATGGAGACGAATAATGCAGGAAAAATAGAAAGAAAGTGGTGGTGGAGAGGGTATCTTAGACATTGCATTCATTTACCATTGCTGCCTAACAAATTCATCCATGAACTCTGTGGCTTAAAGCAACACAAATGTATTATTTCACATTTTCCATGGTCAGGAATCAAGGCATGGGTTAGCTGGGTTCTCTGCTTAGGTCTCAAGGCTGTAGGCAAAGGGTCAGCCCAGGGCTGGGTTGCATCTGAGGCTTGGGGTCCTCTTCGAAGCTCCTGTGTTTGTTGGCAGAATTTAATCCCTTGCAGCTGTAGAAATCATGGCGGCAAAAGGAGGTCTGTTACTGCTTCTTCCTCTTCTGAGGGCTCATCTGATTAGGTCAGCTCTAGCCAGGATAATCTCCACTTGATTAACTCAGAGTCAAATGATTAGTAGCCTAATCATGGCGGTTATATCCTATTAAATCACAGGTTCCACCTGCACAAGGACATTACACCAGGGGGTGGAGATCATGCAGGTTGTCTTAGAATTTTGCTTACTACAGAGTGGTCAGGGGAGAACTTTCCATGGAGGTTACATCTGAACAAAGACCTGGAAAAAAAATCAGAGACTGAGCTGTATAAAGGTCTGGGACAAAATCATATTAGTGTATGCAAAGGTCCTGTGGCAGGAATTGGTGTATTCAAGGAATGCAAGAAGGCCATTGGAGTTGGAGGTTAGGGAATGAGGGAAAACATGGTATGAGGTCAGAGAGGGGGGCAGGCCACAGATCATGGAGAGCCTTGCAAGTTATGGGGAGGAGTCTGGAGGGCTCTGGGTTGGAAGTGATTTATGGTCTGATTTATATTTTAAAAGCCCTCTCTGACTTCTTTATGAAGAAGGAATTGTAGGGAATTAACAGAATGGGAAAAGAGAGACTATTTATAAGACTGTGGCCGAAGTCCAGGCACAGTGAAGGTGGTTTGAACTAGGGTGGCAGCTGTTGAGTTGGAGAAAACGAATTCAAGGTGGGTTTTGGAGGTAGAATCAATTAGACGTACTGAAAATGTAATGATTTTTTTTTTTAATTTTTTATTTATTATTTATTTATTATTTTTATTTTTGGCTGCGTTGGGTCTCTGTTTCTGTGCGAGGGCTTTCTCCAGTTGTGGCAAGTGGGGGCCACTCTTCATCGCGGCACGCAGGCCTCTCACCATTGCGGCCTCTCCCGCTGCGGAGCGCAGGCTCCGTAATTGTGGCTCACGGGCCCAGTTGCTCCGCGGCATGTGGGATCCTCCCAGACCAGGGCTCGAACCCGTGTCCCCTGCATCGGCAGGCAGACTCCCAACCACTGAGCCACCAGGGAAGCCCCTAAAATGTAATGATTTAAAAGCATACACTCTGGATCCAAACTTTCTGGGTTCAAATTTTTACTCTGCCACACACCAGCCATGGGGGCTTGGACAAATTAACTTCTCTGTGCCTTAGTGTCCTCGTCTGAAAAATGGGACTTATAACAGCACCTACCTTATGGGGTTTTTTGAGTGTTTGGTGAAATAATCCTGACAATAATTGATGTATAAATGTCATTTATGTATATATAAATGATGACTGTTATTATATTGATATTTATCGATGATGGATTGGACATGGGATTTGAGGAAAAAAGAGAAATCAAGGGTGTTTTCAAAGCTCTTGGCCTGAGTGACTGGGAGAATCATGGAATGGGGAAGACTGAAGGATGCCCCAGGATCAGCTTGTCTAACATTCCAGTGATTAGGATACAGTTACATGATGCATGCATTTGCCACTCACTAATGGTGAGAACTTGGGTAAGTAATGTGACCTCCATGAACCTCAGTTTCCTTATCTGAAAAAATAAATGGGGTTAGTAATATCCATCTTGCAATATTCATCTTACGGGATAGAATGAGGTAACCCCCAGCACACAGTAGGGCATAAGGAAATGTGAGGATCTCTTGCCTCTGGAAAGCAGAGGACTATAGGGCAGTAGGGGTTTTCCAATTCTTGTTTTAAAGACTGTTGTAAAAGCCATCTCCTTTCTACTCACTTAGTCAAGGGATTCTCCATTGCTTTTGGCAACCACTTAAAAAGCCTGAGACAGCTGTAGAGACCGTCACTGGAAAGCTGCTAGGTAGAAAGTGCTTTGGCGTCCACTGTCCATGGGCTAGTTGGGAGTCTAGCTATGACCTGGCTGAAAGCAGACGTCATTGACCCTGCTACACTGCTGGCACTGCTGGGACCCTTACAAATGTGTGCAAACTCACATACTTACACATAACAGGAAACAGGAAATAACAGCTAGATGTGAAGAATCAAGAATGCACTTACCCTCTCTCTGCTAACCTATTCTAGCCATTCCTAGTTCTTGAGATAAAATGTTCATATCTCCTTACTAGTTCTGGGATCAAGTAGTCCTCAGAACATGCGAATAGAAAAGGACCCTGGATTCACTGTCTAGATGTCTCCCACTGCTTCTTCAAGATCTCAGCATCCTGAAACCAGCTGCCCAGGGGACACCTACCATGACCTCTTGTACAAGATCAGGACTTCTCCTTGTATGTTCTCCGGGCTCCCTGTAATGTGTCTTGATAGTCACAGGTCATCATTCTTGCTTAGATTAACATCTGTATCACCTCCTAAACTGTAAATTTTGTGGGAACAAAGACAATCTCAGCTTCGCTCACCACAAGTGTCACCAGCCCCTCATATAGACAGTCAGCTGGTGCAACTCTGCATCCACTATTCAGCACCAACTGTTTGCCAGGGCCTGTGCAAGGCACTGGGAATATGGTGGTTTGCAAGATAGAATCCTTATCTTTAAAGGGTTCATAGGCAATGCAGTTGTTAACACTCCAGCCAGTGGTCAACTGGCATGGGATACCGGTGGAAAGGCATACGTCTGCACGTACGTTATCTTGGATGTTTGAGGAGTTGGGAGGAAGTATAAGGAGTATTACAGACACTGAACAAATGCTGAAACATTTGTAATCGCTGAAAATAAGCACTATTTGTATTCCTGTTTTACCAACAAGAAAACTGAGGTTCCAAGAGGTTAACTAATATCCTCAAGTTCACACAGTCAGAATGTGGTAAGACCATGATTTGAGTCTAGGCCAGGGACAGAGTTGCAGAGCAGGTACACAGGAATACAACCTGTGCAGGCACAGGTCCTCATACTCAGGAGGACCCAGTGCTGGGTTTGATGCTCTACTGTCACCACTTTGAGATTCCTAGTAATTTTATCTTTGAACTTGGGTGTGTAAGTGAAGTCTGAAGGAACAACGGAGCATGCTCATTAGGAGACGCCCATGATCTATATGCCGTCCCATGCCTCCCCATTTACGTAAAGCATTTGGGATGCCCCATGGCACAGAATTTCAGTGGCCCCATGATGTGTGAGGGTCAGTGAGACTCAAAGCGAGCACAAGGTAAGCATATTATGCCTACGGCTGGGTAAATGAGGGCGCTGACAGCCATGAGAGGCTGCCTCGTTTTCACTTGAACCAGAACTTGCTTCTAACACAGAAAGAGGGTAATGGCATTCTAAGAAACAAACAGTCAATGAACCCTATCACATCCTTTCTTACTCTTGTTACTTCCCTTTATTAGCCAGCCACTTACACTGAGCATGATGCCATAGAAGGAAAGAGAGAGGTCAGCCCACACTTGCCTTTCTGTTCAGTCCTTCCTCACTCAGCAGTGAGCCAGGTACAGAGCATTGCTGGGACTAGAACACATGCAGATCAAGTGAATGAAATTTGTGTAATGTTTCTACTGTTCTAGCAACAATGAACTACATGTGTGAGCTACGAAATAGGAACTGTGTAATTCTGTTGATTCCTCATGAGTTAGATGCTACCATGTTTACATTTAAAATTCCACAACATAAGATTGAATGGTAAAAGAGATACTCATAATTTAAGATTTTAATTTCTCTTTATGTAGAATGACGTTAAATAGCAAATAAAAAACACCAGGCTAAGTCAAGAGAGAGACCGTAGAGGAAAAGAAAAAGCTTCATATTTTAGTACCTTTAATAGCATTTTTTCCTGCTTTTTGAACAAGAGACCCTGCATTTTCATTTAGCACTGGGCCCCCCAAATGCAGATGGTCTTGGAAGGGAAGTTCTCTAGCTGGCACTGTTCAGTGCTACACCTCCCCAAGACATTGTAACCATTGTGTATACCTTGATAAGAAGGGCCGTGTAATCACCATTACGCTGTGTCCTGTCTCGGTCATGTACTCCTCTGACCATGACGTTGAGCTTCAATTTCTAGCCTCAGTTTCCTCAGAAGCAGTGCAGGGACAAAGCTAACTGCCTTACCAGGCGTCTATGAGAATTAAATGAACATGCTGCATAACTGTTATGTATCTACACTCACAGAAGGGATTGTGATTTTTATCACACATACACTCCCAAGGAAGGTCAAGACTGTCATTGCAGCCCAGGTAGAACCAATCATGGGAGGAGCCAGTGACCAGAGCTGGTGGTTGGTTGATCAGCAGAGACCAGCTGCTCTCGACTTGAAGCTTCTCATGGAGATTGCATCCTATCCACAGAGTTTTGTGGAGGAAAAGCGGCTTCCTCTCACATCCAAAGAATGGGTATGAGAGTGCTGCCCAGAAGGTTTGGGGAGGCTGACAAGACACCAGATACTAAGCACCACTGAGTCAAAGTCGTCCATCCAGAACACGAGGGACTCCATGATGACTCCCAGCCAAACTCACCAGTTGAAAAGTTCATGTGAACTTTGGGGTTTTGTTGCAAAACATATAATCAGGCCAGGTTTCAGGTTCCATAACAAAGTTCTTCCCAGCCTGGTGACCGCAAGCCAGACTGACATTTGTGAGTGCATTTCTATGGAAAAAGAAGGTGCTGCTTAATTGCATTAGGAGAATTGTACCACAGTCCATGGGAGAACACTGACATGCTTTGACAAGCATGAGGAAAACGTTGTCTTCTCTGCACCATGTCCGTTTTCTTTGGGGTCATGGCCATTACCGCGGAGATAATATGCAAAGAAGAACTAGAATTTATTCCCTAATGAAAACCAAGTTGGCTGTTCTTTCTCGGTAATAATCACAGCAACCACCCAGCATATTGCTACCAAACCATCCTACTTCCTTCCAGTCGTGAGGATTGTAGTTCTGTTCTGCACAAGGCTGTCGTAACGTATGAGTTCCCCAGAGGGAGGGACGTGCGAAGCATGGGGAGAATCTGGGGTCTTAGGGAGAGAGAGGAAATAGGTGGAGATGACACTTAGTGCTGATTCAGTGTTGTTTGTTAACCAGAAAAATATAGGAAGAATATGGAATAAAATCCCTCAAAGACAGTTTTTCAAAGTACATATGACTCTGGGGAAAGTGTTTTAGGAAGGAAGTTGAAAATTATGGATGTTTCAAACAGGAAAATTGTATAAATCGACGTTTCCTAAAAGGGAAGTGTGTAACTGTGCTTCTTGAAAGCTCAAAATCGTATTTCTGTAACAGGGATAATATTTTGCAAATATTACACATCTCACTTTTTGGTTTTCTCTTAAATCACCTTCCCCTGCAGTCTTCCACCACCAAGGCTGAGGCATGGGGTTTCTGGCCCCAGGGATACTGCCTAGAACAAAGAGACCATTGATCAGTTTGAATCTCAAAGCTGACTTTCTTGACCTCTTAAGCAAGGAAATCATCCTCAAAGCCAGGCATTGTTGAGAAGGAAAGGGATTTTCTAAATTCCTTCAGCTTCCATGAGTTTATCAAGAGCCATGCCTGGTGGAATAGGTCCTAAAGAGATTTACTCTATGCCATCATGATGGGATATGGAGGAGTGGGAAGCTGGCTGCTTTGAGCCTGAGAGGTTGGACGAAGAAGACAAAGGGGGCAGGCAGACAAGGGAAACCAGCGGGGTCCTGGCGTCTCCTCTCTGGTCCTAAGTCCTGGACCTGGGGGGCCTCGGTAGAAAGACTGAGGGAAAGGCTGAGAACATCAGAACGACTGTGACTCACTTCTTGTCACACTTCTTTGGGGATTCCTGGGGGTGGCTACAAGCCTCAGGAAGTCCCCTGTATGGTCACCTCCAGCATGATACAAGGCCATGGGACACAGTGGAAGCAGAAGGGAACCCGGCCTGTGAGCCTAAGGCAATGCTCTAGGTTTCTCGTGCCCTCGGGATGGCACACGGAGGATCCAGGGTATAGTGATGAGAAGGTGGGAGGGATGAAAACAGTGACCAGGATGAAGAGGCCATAACAGGCCCTGAGACCAGGAAGAATGGCCAGAAGTGGGTGCCATTACATCACCCCAAAAGGCCAGGTGGGCAGTGATCCCAGTACAGGGAGCAGGCCAGCCCTGCCACTTTGCAGCAAAGACCAGCAAGGATCCAAAGGATCCCACCTGGTCCCCTTTCCCCTCTCCCACCAAATTACATGGAAACCTCTTTAGCCACCCCTAAACCACCTTGGGATGGAGAAGGAGCTTTTACGTACAGAGGACAAGAAGTCTAAAAGGGTAAATTTAAACCAACGCTAGAAAGGAGTTGCGTTTCTAATAAATAAAATATTTAAATGAAAATGAGAACATTTAAATTGGAAGAGACTCAGATATTGTTAATTGGCAAGTGGTGGGGGTGGGGGGTGTCAAAGGCAGATCAGTCCAGCTCTAGTAGAGAAACTATTTGATATTGCACGTCTGAGTAGAGTGTGAGCCTGCAACCCTGCTACATCTTTATTCCTCCCTGCTCCTTACCATTCTATTGAACGTGCACATGTCATCTTCCTTCAAGTCAAAGCAAATGTGGTGTTTGGAAGTGTCCTCTGGGAAGCCTAGGGGCACGAGAAACTTTCTTTAATGTCCCAAAAAGGCAGTAGCAATTTGAAGTTTGCAAGATATCCTCTTGAGAAGTCCTCAATGCTCTCATCACTTGAATTAAAATCAAAGCTGCTGGAAAGACTTGCCAAGCCCCACTGTGCACCATGTAAAAGTAGAGGTCAGCATTCTTTGGGGTCGGGGGAGGAGAACTTGTCGGGAGGAAGTGGGAGACGTGGAATGAAAAATCATAAGAGCTTATCTCCCTTTAAAAGTCTCAGTTGAACCCACAATGTGTTGAAGCCAACTAGACAGACTCAGGTCTGCACAGGAAACAAAGACTACATTTTATGCTGAGAGGTAACTAGTAACAGTCAGTGAGCAGAACTCCATTGCCATCAAGATCTCTGCTCCCTCCAAGATCTCTGCCCTCCCTCTGCAGGGCAGTGCTTACTGTATGCACACATATATGTGGCCCAGGCAGAGCCCAAGAACCCTTTCAAGGATGCCTAAAAGCTAGAGTTCAAGAGCGAAGTTGTATCTGGGGGACAGAGTCAGGAAAATGGTTGCACATGTTGGGTCATCTCCAAGGTGCTTAACTGTTATTGAATGCCTACTTTATTGTCATAGGCTGTTTTATGAAGGCACCCATCCTGAGAAGCTGCTCTCCCCTGCCTCTGCCCGCCCTCATTGATGTTCCGCAGTTTCTGAAAATCATGCCCAGGACATGGAGCAGCCCGACTTCTTACAAAACACACAGAGCATCACAAAGATTCAACTAAAGGTTATAGGTAGACCTGAGTACTGAAGATTAAAGTATGACCTGGTGTGTTTTATTGCTGAACATCAGGTGTTCAACAGCACAGAAACATTTAGAATAATGGTTCTCCTACCTTTTACCCGTGTGCCCCCAAATTCCGATCAGTGTGTAAAATTGATCTTTGTTAAAACAAGGATGCATTCTGTTCCAGTGATGTCTGTGAGACGGAGGTGAGCGGAGCCAGCCATGCAAAAGTGTGGAGCAGGGTCTACCTGCCTGTGAAAGTGTATGAGGTGAGGCGTGACAAGAAGCCAGTGCTCAGGGTAGATCAGTGTGTTAGCCGGAACGTGGGAGAAATTTCCTCAGGAGTGTAAAACAATGTGTGATCGAGGTGGTCAACAATTCTATTCATAGGGAAACTCAAGGCTGAAGGACAGGCAAGTCAACAGTGAAATAGCCGTAGATGTAACTTAATCCCATCCTTTGAGTGCTACCAAATGTCGCAGATTCAAAGAGCATAGACTACAAAGGGGGAGAAAACCACTGGTTCAGTGAAATACGTTCTTGAGGAAGGAAGTCATGCGTTCCACGTACGATATTGTCTTAGGCCGATGTACATTCATGTGGTGGTTCATTTATGTGTCAACTTGACTGCCGCAGGGCGCCCAGATTTACATTGTTTCTGGGTGTGTCCGTGAGAGTGTTTCTGGATGAGCTTAGCATTGGAATTGGTGGACTCTAGAGTAGGTTGTCCTCCCCAGTGTGAGTGGGCATCATTCATTCCACTGAGGGTCTGAATAGAACAAAAGGTAGACGAAGGAGGAACTGGCCCCTTCTCCTGCTTTCTGTCTGCCTGCTCCAGCTGGGACATGGGTCATCTTCTGCCCTTGGACTGGAATTTACACCATCAGCAACCCTTCTTCTCAGGCCTTCTGACCTAGTCTGAGTAACACCACCCGATTTCCTGGGTCTTCACCTTGCAGGCAACAGATCATGGGACGTCTCAGCCTCCAAAAATGTGTGAGCCAATTCCTCATGATAAATCTCCTTTCATATTTATATATTGATAGCCACTAGGATATCCATATGTATCTATAGATGTATAGGTAGATATCTTATTGGTTGTTTCTCTGGAGAACTTGACTAATGTAATTAATTCACAAACTCCCATCTTTGTGCTACAAAGGGTGTCAGAAATCATTCAGTCCTACCCATTCATGGTTCCATACACATTAATTGTATGTCCTATGGACTGTGCTAAAATAAGATGTAACCCTGCCTTCAATGTGCTCTCATTTAAGATAATATTGCATATTTTATGTCATAGAATCATATGTTCTTGGATTGGAAGGGACTAAAAATTTCACCACCTCCAACTCCCCACATTTGATAATAGGATTCCAACCAAAACATTCCCATCAAGTGGTCCTTCAACACTTACTATTCAAACACTTAAAGTGACCAGGAACTCACTACTTCCTAAGGCAGCCCATCCTAGCGTTATGGTTATAAATTACTAAATTACTCTTGGAAACTCTTATGCATTGTTAAGAAAGCATAATTTAACATTAGACATTAACTAATTTATTTTTACTATTCTCTGAAAAATATTATATGTGTATGCACAAATGTACACACTGAAATACAGAATCAGCTACCATAGTACTTCTCAAATTAATAGGATTAAGAGTGGATTCCACTCTTGTGTGTTCACATGCACATAAGCACACATATGCACACATATTGTTATTGCAGTTCTTAAATTGTCATCAAGAATGGTTTATTTATTCAAGCATTGGCTGCTCTTTTCTTTGGAAATTATTAACAGACGCAACAGAGTTTTGTGTTTTTCTAAAGCTCACCAATTTACCTTGGGGCAGAAAAAATGTGAGTGCAATTTATCATTTTGCCAAAATAAGTAAGCTTGATGAGGTGAGCACCCATCAGTCGCTTAGGTAAGTTAATAATGGAAATGTCAACATGGGCACCACTCATTCATTGTCTGTATATCAGTGGACAGAGCCTGTTCACAGACTCTCACCTCAGCATGTACCCAAATCATCAATGCACATGCTTCTAGCCACGTGCAAACTTTCTCTCCAGGAGTTATATTGTGGAACAAATATATTGCATGTCCCTTTGGCATCTTTAAAAGATTAAATACCTTCCTCCCTACTGTATTTCCCTGTTGCAAGCACCCTGACTGGAAGACAGGCTGTCGTGTTAATATCACATTGTAGTGGGCACTGATACATTTGATAGACATGTAGGCTGTAAGACATCTAGATTTCAGAAGAGATGAGGGGTAGGAACATCCGTTGGAATTAAGGAAATGGCAGTTTACTTTCCCGAGCATCAGAGAAATAAAATGCAAGAAATTTCTTCAGCTGAACCACCACAAAGACGAATGAGTTTAGGTTTGTTTGGTGTTTCTGCATCCTATCACTTGCCCCATTCCCTCCAACTGTTCTTCCAGGCCCCCTGTTCTCATGAATGTTATGCTTTCACCTCTGTTAGCATCTTCTCCTGGACACACTTAACTTCTTCTGCTTTGATGTTTGGCAGTGGTGCTGGGTTTTTTTCCAGCCAACCAAAACACTGGGCCATCTCTATGGCCCAATGAAGGTGTATCATTTGGGTTTCTTTAAGCTCCTAGGCTGGTACATGCCGAAAACCAGTTGCATCAGGAGAGATGCAGCCCATGAATTATGGACAAAAATAGTATTGGGGAAGATTGACCTTCACACAGACAGATAAATAAGTGATAACAGTGAGACAAATAAGAACATGTAGATAAGTAAGTGATCATCTCAAGCAAACTTTTCTTCTCCCTACATCAGCAACCTGAAAACTTGGATGTTCTTTATTCCGAGCTCTCTAGAACTCGAGAATAGACGCACCATTTACTCCCGTAGGATGGTCCAGCGAAACTGAGGCAACACCCCATTTCCCAAGCTCCTCTGTGAACGGTGGCAGAGTTTGCGCAGAGTAATGGACACACTTTTTCTCATTATGAAAAAGCCATAGGTTGAGGCTGGGGATGGGGGCGGAGGGTTTCCCCTTTCCTTGGAATAAGCTTTGCAAGATATTTGCTTAAATCCTGAGAGGAAATTAAGAGCAGGTCACATGCTCTCCAGGTCACTGTTTTTGCCAATTCACTGGCAGTCCCTTCCCCAGCTTTGTTCAGCTAATTAATCCCCCCAGACACTTGCATTCACCACATGCAAATTACCACAGAAGGGAGCTTTTTTTTCCTCCTATTTTTTTTTTTAACATACACTTGAATTATACTCTTCTGACATCAGCTTCCAGCCCCACTGAGGGGTTTCCAACAGCCTAATAACAAACAGATTAGAGGCCAGAAGAGCATGTATTCCTCAAGTCCTTCTCCAGCTGTGAGGCTGTGCGGCGGTTACAGGCAGAGGAGAGCCGAGCTGCGGCTCCAACTCTGATGTTAAAATCTCTGATGTTAAACTGGAAACTCGGTGTGAAGGCCTCGGGGGGATTAGGGAACACTAACTTTGTTGCCCATCAGAAATGGATAATATTCCCCGTTCTGTTCCTGCTGGTATCAGTTCCAAGTTGGAAAGCGGCCTCCTCTCCTAATGCAAGCTGGGGCCAGAGTGGAGCAAGCCTTCTCAGATATTATAAGCCAGTGTGAGCTCAAAAAAGAATTCACTGCTCAAGGCCAAATAGCTTCAAAGCTAATAATCCTCCAGAGTCGGTGTGAGAGTGCTACAACTGTCAATGTCAACTTACACCAGGCATGGTGAGAGCGAAACTTCAATAATGACATCATGGAGGAGAGGGCAGAGGGCAGCCGCTGCGGAGGGAAGTGCCGGGGCCCTTCAGATCTTTGAAACCTGCGAGGATTTATCCGGACTAACGTGTCTCCATGTAGTCATTGCAGTCTTAGGCTACTCTGATTAAGGATTTAACGTATTCAAAGGGTTTCGGCAGCAGCAAGATGACACGTCTTCGGGAGCTCTATTGGATTCCATTATCTTCTCCTCTCTTCTTCTGCGGACGCACTCCCTCCTCCCTGTCATGTCTCTTCCCAGGCCTCTAGACAGGCCTCCTCAAACAAGAGGCTGATCCAGTTTGGGGTCCGTACTGGCCCCCATCTCCCCCTCCCTCTTTGTTCGTGCCTGGGTTTGATTGTCAAACAGGCCTGGCCGCACTTATGTACTTGAGTGTCAGGATGCAGACCCCAGCAGACTTGAGCAAATTCCTCCAGGATTCCCCTGAGTCTCGCATAACTTCCTTAGCCAGCCCTGTGGTGGAAAGAATGCAGGTTCCTGTTAGAATACACCCAGAGATATATATGGTCATGGTCACAGTTCAAAAGAATAAACTTCAGAGAATCCTAGGGGAGGAAGGAGGGGGGGAAAGTGAAGCCCCAGGCAGGAGTGGAAGGTCAAGGAGGAAAATTCCCCCCCCCACCCCCAAGGCCCATGAGGACAAAGCAATTCAACTCGGCTGTTGGTTGCTGGCCATAAATGGAGTGCCTATCTGCCAGGCATCAACGTGACTGCAGGAAAGAGGTACTTAAGGAGGCTCATTGGGGAAGAGAGACACCCTGAAGATGTTAGCTGCAGAAGGAAGTTGAGTACTTTGCAGCTGCAGGTACGTCTAGCGCCCCCTTCTGGAGGACCGTGTGGTCTGGTTTACCAGGTAGTGATGGGTCCAGTGTTGGAGGCCCTGGACTCCAGGGATAAGAACGCAGAGTCCGAATCAGACAGACTTGAATGCCAGTCTGGGTCTGACTTGCTGTGTGCCCTTGACAAGAGCCTTCACCTCTCTGAACCATGGTCCTGATCTGAAAAATGAGGATAATACCTCAGAGAATCAGGGTTATGTGAAGATTACATAAAATAATGCAGATAAATCACTTAGCAAAGTGTCTGGCCCTAGTAAGTGTTCTATAAATGTTAGCTGCTATTGTTATCATCATCGTCATCCTCCTCATCATCATAAAAATAGCAGTTTTTTCCTACAACTAAAGGAATTTAAAATATAGGGACTTGAGAGAAGCATGAAAACACTTCAGAGGGAAGAAATAATGTCTACAGATTAAACTATACACAGCTTTCCATAATGGTTAATGTCAATATACATCCAGATTGAACATTGCAAGTGTGGTCTACAGGAATGTCTCTGGAATGTTGATGGAGTCCCACTCAGGAACAACCAACCATGAAGAGCTTGGGATGTATTCTTGTATTAATCACTATCTCAACCTCATTAAAGCACAGTTTACGCACAACAAAATACACACATTTTTGGCACACGGTTTTGATGAGTTTGGGCAAATGCGTTCACTCATGGAGCCACCAAGGCAATCAGTTACAGGCATACCCCGTTTTATTATGCTTTGCTTTATTGTGTTTCGAAGATATTACGTTTTTCACAAATTGAAGGTTTGTGGCAACCCTGCATCAAGTAGGTCTGTTGGCACCGTTTTCAAACGGCATTTGTTCACTTTGTGTCTCTGTCACGTTTTGGTAATTCTCACAATATGTCCGTCTTTTTCATTACTGTTATATTTGTTACGGTGATCTGTGATCGGTGAGCTTTGATGTTACTGCTCTGACTTGCCGAAGGCTCAGATGATAGCGTCTTTTAGCAATAAAGTATTTTTAAATTAAGGTTGTACATTGTTTTTAAAAGCATAATGCACACTTGATAGACTACAGTATAGTGTAAATATATCTTTTATATGCACTGGGAAACCAAAAAATTCATGTGACTCAGTTTATTTGTATATTCATTTTATTTCTGTGGTCTGGAACACAACCCGCAATATCTCTGAGGTTGTAATGAGCGTTACCCCACACGCCACAGAGTTCCCTTGTACCTCTTCCTAGTCAATACTCACCCCCGGCCCTGGCCCCAGGCAACCATTGTTCTACTTTCTGTCACTATAGTTTAGATTTGCCTGCTCTCGGTCTTCAAATAAATGGAATCCAACAGTGTGTATTCTTTTGCTCAGCATAATGTTTGTAAGGATCTTTATTTTATTGCATGTATTGGTACTTTATTTGTTTTCAGTTTCTGAGTAGCATTGTGATGTATGGATGTACCACATGTTTAGCCATTCAGCCTATTGATGAACGTTTGGATTGTTTCCGTTTTGGGTTGATTATAGAGAAAGCTGCTATAAACATTTACTCCATGTGTTTTCACTTCTCCCGGGTAAATATGTAGAAGTGCAATTTTTTAATTTTAAAAGAAACTGCCAAGCAGCTCTCCAAGGTGGTCACGCCCCATGACACCCCCCACTCTCGGCATGTCTCCACATCCTGGCCAAGAGTGAGGTATCGAGGGAGGGAGCTGTGTGTGGGTTGCCCTAGGAACAGGGCAGCAGAGGAAGAGCTTATCACTGACATTGTTTAGAGTCGCTGATGCATGGTGATCATAAAAATCAGATCGACTTTTGTGGTTTTGTTACTGTTTTTAAATTCTCTGCGGACTGTGCACCCCCTTATTCCCTGCCCTGGACAGACTGCTTGCACCACCCCACCCTTGGTGCTCCACTGCTCTCCAGCAGTCGGCATGGTGGGTCTTTTTAATCTCAGCTCCCTTAGTGCCTGCGTAGTGGTATCTCACTGTGGTTTGAGTTTGCCTTTTCCTGGTGGCTGATGAACTTGAATTTTTTGTCTGCTCCTACATCTCTTTTTGTGAGGTGTTTGTTCAAACCTTTTGCCGATTTTTAATTGGACTGCAAATTTGTCTTCCTTTTATGGTGCTGTAAGAATTCTTTATGTATCCCGGATGCAAGTCCTTGGCCAGGTACACGTATAGCAAATATTTTTGCCCAATGTGTGTGGCTCCTTAAACCTTCCTTTCTGTGTCATCCTGCTAATCCTTATCTCAGTGACCTTCACAGACACCAGATTTCTACCTCAACACCAGCAGTCCACCAAGTACATTTCTATTGCAAAGAAGTGCCTCACGTGGGCTTTTCCAGTGTCTTGCTCCTAAAAGTCCCAACCTCACACCCCTTCCCCCTCGCCCAGCTGTCATGACAAAGGGCCTCATGCTGGGCTTAGTCTTCCTGAACACTTCCTGCTAGTTTCCACAGCTCCCACCCGGTCCATGCCTGTTTACCTTGTCTGCTTCTTCATACCCACGCACGAAACCCAGAACCCAGCTGGACTATTTCGAAGCAACCAAACTCCCTCCCCCATAGCGCTGTCCGGGGCAGGTCACAGTCTTCCCAAGGAGCTGGGGAATTCTGGCCGCTCCACCTGGTTTATAGAGGTGCGATTCGGTAATGGGCCACTGGCTGGCAAAAGAAAGGAAGGTGGCGGGGAGGCAGGAGAGACCAGGACCTGTAAAAACAGGCCCATGTACCACTGCAGGATAATGTCAGTAACTCACTCAGGGGTAGATTGTGAGGATTAAAAGAGATGCTACATGAAAGGCACTTAGTATGATGTCTGGCACCAAATAATTGCTCAATAACTGCTAGCTTTTAGATCAGGATCCCTTTTATCTGACACAATGTGGACTGGTGTTGGTCAGTTAATGGAAGAAGCTGGTTGAAAAGGGGAATCAGAGAAAACTATGCTACACACCTTCAACATTTTATTGTAACTTAAAACATATAAATGTACATCCATTCACTGTTCTTTGATGTTAAGTCCAGCACCTTTCCTTTGAGTATGGGTCCATGGATGGGCGTGTCCAGCTGCCTTTCCTGAGTAGACCACACCCAGTAATGCATCATCTACCATTTGCAGTTTCTGTTTCTTTAAAGTGGCGCGAGAAGTTACACTTGCCGAGTCCTCTGAGTGAAGAATCATTATAGATGTGTGCATTTTCCCCCAAGCTTTAATGGTAGCTTACCCACACCTAACTCATCAGCAATACTTCAGCAACCCACTGCCATTTGATCTTCTCAAAGTAGTCAACTTAGTTTGCATAGGAATAATGACTCTTTTTCTTTGCACTCTCATTTTATCATCTGTTTGCAGAACATTTCATCAAATTACTTAATTGCAATAAGGCTTTTACAAAGACAGGCGAAGCAAGAATAAGACAGGTTTGGGAAAAAAGGTCCACTGACTCTTATAAGGCAAGGGTGCATTCACCTGGTGGGAACAGAAGTGCAGGCTGGAGAAGGGCATGCTGGTGTGCGGGGAAAGGGCACAGTAGAGGCACTAGAGGTCCTACACAGCGACTGCCAGCCAGGCTCACTCCCTGTGACGTGGGCATCAGTAAACATATTTTAGGAAGGGGCTGAAGAGCATCTGTTATCTAGCGGGTTGGTTAAATAGAAGCAGTTGAGACAAGGTCTGTGTAACTTGGGCCTGCATGCTATTTGTTGTCAAACTTTGGACTCTTGAGATTATAGTAGTCCCCTCTCATCCGAGTGGGGAGGATGCATTCCAAGACCCCCAGTGGATGGCAAAGCCATACTCAACCCCATATGTACTGTTTTTTCCTATACATCCGTACCTATGATAAAGTTTTTTTTTTTTTAATTTTTATTTATTTATTTATGGCTGTGCTGGGTCTTCGTTTCTGTGCGAGGACTTTCTCTAGTTGTGGCAAGCGGGGGCCACTCTTCATCGCGGTGCGCGGGCCTCTCACTATCGCGGCCTCTCTTGTTGCGGAGCACAGGCTCCAGACACGCAGGCTCAGTAGTTGTGGCTCACGGGCCCAGCTGCTCTGCGGCATGTGGGATCCTCCCAGACCAGGGCTCAAACCCGTGTCCCCTGCATTGGCAGGCAGATTCTCAACCACTGCGCCACCAGGGAAGCCCCCTATGATAAAGTTTAATTTATAAATAAGGCACAGTACGAGATTAACAACAGCAATAATAAAATAGAACAGAAAAATATACTGTAATAAAAGTTAGGTGAATGTCTCTCTCTCAAAATATTATACAAATTTAATGCCTTTTCCATCTTAACTAAGCCCTTATCACATACTGTGGCTGTAACTTTTGCAGTTTGAGATGCAGCAGCAAAACCAGCGCAACTTTCTTTTTCCTTCTTCACAATTTCACAGATAAAAGATTTGTTCTTACCATAGATCTTAGCAACCTCAACATGTGATTTTTTTTCTTTCCTTTTTGAGTTGAGAACTTTCACCTTTTCAGTTAAAGGAAGCGCTTTCTGGCTTCTCTTTGGCACACCTGAACTGCCAGCATCTCTACTCTTGTGCTTTGGGACCATTAGTAAGTAAAATAAGGTTTATTTGAAGACAAGCACTGTGACACTATGACAGTTGGTATGATAACCGAGGTGGCTACTAAGTGACCACAGGGCAGGGTGCACTGGACACAAGATTCACTTCCCCAGGCAGGACGGAGTGGGAGGGCGAGAGATTTCACCGTGCTTTGCAAGACAGCATGCAATTTAAAACTTATAAATTGTTTATTTTTGGAATGTTCCACGTAATATTTTCGGACCACAGTCGACTGCGGGTAACTGAAACCGTGGAGAGCAAAATCGCAGATAAGGGGGGACCGCCATACTTCCCACACCCCTGGAAATCCACAGGAAGAGCCTTGGGGAGTTAGAAGCCCTGGGTTCTAGTCCTGGTCCTGTCAGTACTTACACACCGTGTGACCTTGGCAACAACACTCACCCTCATATCCTGGGAGGAAGGTTTGATTCTCCGGGAGCTGGGTGATTCTTCCCACATCACCCTTGAGCACCTAATGAGATCATGTGAGAAATGCTCTGTCCGAGTTATGACACATCTCATCTGAGCAGTTTCTCCTGTCACTCCTCGAGTTGCTGTAACCGAGAGGCCAAAGGTCAGGCCATGCCACATTCGGGGACTTTCAAATTCCAGGCACCAGTCACTTAGGAGAGGAAAGGGCAAAGGCATGTTCCTCTGTCAGCTCCTCTCTGAATCTTGCTGTCGCCTTGCCCCCCCTGCCCTCTCCCCGCTGCCAGAGCATTGTGTACCAGGCAGAGCCCCAACCCGGCCCCCGTACCTCAGGCAGCAGCTGCCGTGCCAGACAGCCCTTCGCCGGGTCAGTACTCCTGTCCCCCTCAAACACAGTTAGCCACAGCTGGATCCATGCCCATTCTCTCTGCACCTTTTTGGGGCGATGAAGGTGTTATCTGGAGTGTGAAGAAGGAACCAGTGTTAAAGGCTTCTACCCACCAAGTACGTACACGGCTTCGGAGGTGGTTCCAAAGAGGCAGGAGCATCTGATGAGAGCTTATACCCAGAAGAGTCCTTTTAACGGGGTTAGCAGCCCTCTACGTGGAGTGCTTTTGAGGGTCCCGAGGATGCCTTCTGCCCCACCCAGGGCTCCTCATCAGCTCCTGGAGGCAAGAGCTCCTGCACACTCGTAGCCATTTGTCCCTGGGACTGCAGCCTCCAGGAAGGGGACACATAAAGTGCTATCCTCATGTCCCCTGTGATCTGCAGAAAGAAGTAGAGTCTTTCTGCAGAGCTATTTTTTGTTGGGCCGGGAAAGGAGAGCTTGAGGACATGGGGACATGGGGAAGAAAGAGGGAGGCAGTGTTTGTGGGAGAAACAAAGAACACAGAAAGAGGACCAAGAGAGGCTGCCCAGGACTGGAATGGAAGAAAAGCCTGAAGGTGAGCCGGGTGCCCCTGCAATGCTCACTAACGTAACAGCTCACAGATGCAGAGGACAGAAGCAAACAGCTGTTCTCCGTGTGTGTGTGTGTGTGTGTGTGTGTGTGTGTGTGTGTGTGTGTGTTTGTGTTCCCACAAAAGCCCTAAAATCATTCGATAGTATTTTAAGGTTTTTTCCAGGATAAATATATTGACATTCTGTGAATTTTTTCTTCCTATTTAAACCCAGCCCTGATTTTTCTCTCTCCATCTGTGCTCCTTTGGCAGAAACTTGTACCAAAAGAATGAAGGAGTAAAGGGTCATTTTGGGAAGTAACGGGACGCAGGCCAAGCTGGCAATGCTCCACGGCTGCGGTGCACTTCTGGCAAAGGGACCCAGCCATCGGCCACCCTGTGAAATGTTCATGACGGAAGAGTGGAGCCTGGTGAGGGGACCAAGCTGCAGGTCCGTCTCTCATGTGCTTGCTTTTATGTCAGGTTCACAGCAGCTCTACTTTGGGATTTTTGTGTAACTTTGTTTCGTTTTTGTAAAACTTCAGCCCTTCTGTCCATACCACATGCTTCGTGCAGAGGGGGTCACGTGAGCTTTCTGAGCCTGGAATTTCAACCCTGGTTGTTCCCACACATCGTGGAGGCTGACGAATAAAGCCTGCATGTTCACTTTTAACCACTGAATGCCTGGGTAGGCCCCGAAGAGAGGGTCAGTGTGACCTCCGGAGAGCTGACATTGGTCGTTCCACCCTGAAGTGGCCCTTCTGGATGTCTCCCTGACTGGGCGAAGCTGGCTCTGATCTGAGTTATTCTGTAGGGTCCTCCCTGGCAGGTGAAATGGAGGCAGCTTCTCCAAGGCAGCTTGCAGAAGTAGAAGGAGCATGACTTGTGGAATCCCAGTTCTGCCCTGTCCATGACCTTGAGCAAGCCACTTAATTTCTCTGAGCCGCACATTGAAATGTATCTTAGACTTGACAGCAGGATTAAATGAGATCTGAGAACAGTTCCTGGCACAGACACCAAAGGTGGCAGCCACTTATCTTACATGCTCTGGCCTCCACGTCCTTGTCCCTGGAGAGTTCCCAGTGCCAATGGATGAGGCTAGGGCAGAGCTGGGCAGGGAGGGCTGGCATTTAGTGGAAGATTCTGAGCTTTCTGTGTTTCACCCCTCGCCCTCCTCCTGCTGCTCCCAGGAGCTCTCCGTGTTGCAGGGGTAGCCCTGAGTGCAGTTTTTATGACTCTAAGTGATCCACAGAACAGCCCGTGGCCGCCCGTCACCGTTGGAAAGGCCAGGTTGTGCTAATAGGAAGTGATGGTTGATCCCATTTAGTAGGAAGTGTTCAGGAAGGCAGGATTTAAAGGAGGCTCACATTCCTGCGGCGCTTCTCCTGGGAGCTCAGACACAGGGGTGAGGAAAGTAGACTCAAATGCATCAGGGCCTTGCGATTTGGATGAAAGGAGAGGTGGGGCTGGCAGGCCCTGCACTGGCCCTGCCAGTCACCAAGGATTGTTCTATTTCTGTAAACCCTTTATTCAGACTGAAAAGGGGGAAAGATGGGGGGATATTTGGGAAGGAGGGAAAATGCTCTCAGGCTGGCATAGCCTTCCCAGAGGGGCAGAGATGGCGGAGAACAGGCACACAGATCTCCGTGCTGCTACTCTGGGGTCACCCAAACAAGGACAGTTCTGAGTCTTGGCAGTTTGATGCCTCGACCGATGAAATGTTCCAGTTTCATCAACAGTTTGGGGAGCATGCAGGTACACAGCGTCACCATCTCTTTCCTGGCTCAAATAGATGATGGTGTTGTTCATTATTTCTTGTAATCCATCAAGGCCCTTCTGGGGTAGCTCAGAAATTTGGTGTCATTGTTCAGTCCCAGGATGGGAGGACCACTGGCTTGCTCAGGGATCCCTGTGTATCCGTTGATGGAGGGTCCTGCTGATGCAGCCCCAGAGCCAAACCTCCCTACAGGATGGGGGCCAGGTCATAATTCAAGGCAGGCTCAACTCTTTCTCTACCCACTGCTCCCTTACCACGTGAGCTGTTGGGAATCACTTGTTTTCTCAAAGAGCAGCCCCCTGGGGCGCAGATCAGCAATGCTTGCCCACTGACAAGTCAGGCGAAGTGGATCTAAGAAAGGAGGGCCACTTCCACTGGGGCATAGAATTCCCTGCTCACGGGTCTGTCTAGTCCAGTAGGCTCTGCTCCTTGGGGTAGGGACACACACTACCTTCTAACATAGGGCCCGGGACATTCTGTGTGTACATTTTGTTACAGAGACTTAGATACATAGTACAGTCCCTAGCCAAAAGGATCATTTAGCCTAGCTGGGTGTCTTAATCCATCTGAGTTGCTATAACAGAATACCATGGACTGGGTGACTTATAAACAACAGAAATTTATTATAATCCTGGAGACTGGAAAGTCCAAGATCAAGGCACCAGCAGATTTGGTGTCTGCTGAAGACCCGCTTCCTGGTTCATAGACAGCTGTCCTCTCACTGTGTCCTCATGTGGTGGAAGGGGTGAGAGAACTCTGCATTCCCTTCCAGAAGGGCACTAATTCCATCAGGAGGGCTCCACCCTCATGACATAATCACTTCCCAAAGGTCTTGCCTCCTAATACTATCATATAGGGGGTTAGGACTTCAGCATGTGAATTTGGAAGGGACACATTCAATCCATTGCACTGAGCACAGCAGGTATACTAGTATCTGTTATATATTAGAACACACAGAAGGTAGGTACCCATTACTGCGATGTGCAGCCATGGTGTAGAGCCATAGCATGGTAGAAACAAAAGGGACTTCAGTGGAAAAGCATAGATTCAGAAAGGTCACGTAATTTGCCCCAGCCTCACAGTAGATTTGTCGTAGAGATGGGAAAAGTTATCCAGGTTTCCTGCACCCCAGCCATGTGATGTTTCTGCCCAGTCCCCCACCCCATAGCTCCACATGAAATGAAGAGCTAACGGGGAAGGCAACACAGAGTGATGGAAAGGCCTGAGCTTTGAGGCCAGAGAATTCTGGGTTTGAATCCTCCTCACTCTTCAGGACAACACAGGCAGAGTCCATAGATAATGATGAAGAATCGTAGACAATGATGGAGAGGCTTCATTGAAAGGATCCACTGAAAGAATTTAGGAGTGTTTACATTCCGCATCTGTGAAATGGGAATAGCAAGAGTCCCCCCCTAAACTGTACCTGTGAGGAGGAGTCCCTGAGAGAAGACACAGAAACCACCTCACAGCGTGTCCTGCATAGAGCGGCCGTTCCACAAACTTACTGTTCACCAGGCTGTCAATTAAAGAAAACGCCACATCTTGCAGAAAATAAGGTTAAAAGCAGGTCCGAGAGAGGAGAGATTGTCAGAGCCCTGAAGAGAAAGCTCTCCAGGAGATGAAGAATGACCTTGCTGAGGGGCTCGCTGGGAAAGAGTCGGCCGGGTGAATGGCTGGCATTTAGCTGAGCCAGGCATCCTCAGCCTCGCTCCCCGGCCCCCTCGGTGTGGGAAGAGTGCCCTGAGTGCCGGCTGCCAGCGCTTCGAGGCGCTGCGTGATTACTTAGCAGTTTACTAGCATCAGAGACACCCAGGGTGCACTTGAGCCATCAATTAGCTCCTACTCACGGCCCCCCTGTGAGGCCCAGTGCTATCAGGACTCCCATTTTTCAGCCAAGGAAACTAAGGTGTAAACAGGTTAAGCAACCGGCCCAAGGGCACACCTCGAGTCAAGCGGTCACGAGGCGCCGAGGCCGCGTCCTTGCTGGCTCCCCGGCCTGTCCTTAGCCCACTGGCCCATGCTGCTGCCCATAAAATCCACCGTTTATATCTTGTCAGAAAGCTAGGTAGTGCACCCAGGACATGAGGAGCTGCGCAGAAAGGCCATTCAGCTGATTTCCAAGGCACTGCAGGGGTTTTAAGGAAATGTCTCACCCCTTGCTTTGGAGAGGTAGACAGGGGCGACAGGACCTGAGTTAGCAGTTTCTTTGCTGGCCTCCCTCGCCACAGCTGGCTTTGCTTTTTCTCTGCCTTCTCCAGGAGATACACATGCCAGGACCATCTGGGGGCCACAGAGAGCATCTTTTAGGAGACGCTGAGATGGTGAGTACAAAGCACAGGCCTCACTCCCGCTGGCCCGCAGTTCCAGGACTTTGCCATCGGTTCCCACTGCTGGGAAAGAAAGGTGGCCTAAGGCTGGGAGGCTTCCACAGGTGTGCCCGCAGGACGGGGTGGGGCCCGGGGAGCTTTCTGTTGCCTGATGGCCCTCCTGGTCACACAGAGCTGCTCCTGATGGTACCTGGACCCAACCGGACGCCTCCCTGACTTGTCCATGTTCCATACCTTCTCTCTCTCAAGGGCACTGGTCTAGCTGATGTCCTGTTCTTTCCAGGCCCTTGTAGGTCACCAGCCAAATATTCTTGGTTCCTCCCTCTCCCTCAGCATCCCTTCCCTAAATCCAATAGCTTATCTCCCTAAAATATCTCACAGATATTTCTGGAATTTCTACCCAGACAACTCCACCCCAGGCTCACCTAGACCACTGTAATAATGTCCTCACTGGGCAGCCAGTCATACCCTCTCCCCTTAAGTCTGTCATCATAGCAAACAGAATGCCCTATCCTGGATTTTTTTATTCTCCTCCTTAAAAGCTTTCATCCTTATTCCCTGGGGATGAGGCCCAAGCACCTTAATATTGCATCCAATGCCCCGGCACCCTTTCCCACCTCTCCCCACCTCGCCTCCCTGCCTCCCTCCCGCAATGCCAGTCCACTCACACTTCCTGGAAGGGGCACCCAGTGTCCCGCTTCCTGGGCACTAGTCACAGCCTTCCGGCACCCTCCGGGCTGTGTCCATGGTACACGTGGGCCGACCACAAAACCTCACACTCATTTCCCAGGGGCACAGACTGGGGAGTCAGACATGTTTGGATTTACTCCCCAACTCGGCCACTCTGCTAACTCTGAGACCTTTGTTAGGCAAGTGAATGACTTTGAGCCTCAGTTTTCTACCCTGTAAAACGGGGATAAGTTATTTAAACAGTCTGTACTTTACTTTTATCATACATAAAAGTAAAAATAAAAACAAAACCGATATTCTTGGATTGTAAGGATCGAATGAGATAATGTATGGAAAGAAAGCACCAAGGACGTGCCGGACTCCAGTTAGCTCGATTATCAGAATGATGATCTGGTTGCTTTCTGAGTCTGCTCCTCCCTGCTGTTGGCCAGGGACATGCCACTTACTTCTCCTGTGGACCCCCAGCGTCCAGCCCAGAGCTGGGAGCCTGCAGAGCTGTCTGTCCTGACTCTCCCTCCTCCCATTTTTCTACTGCTGCTGCCCCGTCTGTCCCCAGCTGGTGGCCAGGTCTGGGATGTCCCCCTGCAGGCATTTGCAGGCTTTCCTGCACAGAAGAGTACCTGGAAGCACATCTGGGAATAGTCACCCTTACTAGGTTCAGCTGTTAGTGGGCATGCAGGCCTATTATTGGCAAATGGCACTTTGTTAAGAGAAGCCCAAAATTAAGGGTTTTAACGTGAATTTTTTGATTTTTGAAACACTGCCTTAGGTTTCAGGCCGGCCCCCCACCCCGGGGCTGCGGTCAGGAGCCTCCACAGCCCCCACCTGCCTCACCTCAACCTGTGCCCGAAGGAGTAAGGACTCCAGTGGGGAAGGAAGGTGGTCGGGGAGAGAGCGAGAATGCAAAGCCCATTCATCCGGATGGCGATTTCTCCTGCTCAAAACGTTGATTGGGCAGCCCGAGTGATGTATTGAGTTCGTTTCTGCAGGTAATTGTTTAAATGTTATAGCGGCTTTAACATGTCGTCTGTTAAAACGTATTGGTGAGGCAGCCATTCCAAACTTGTAATGTGGTAATATTTAGATGATTTACTAGGTGAGGTGCGGTTTCTGATTCAATCAGAGTTGCCTTTGATCCAAGAGGTGGTGCCTCTAATCCGACTGGGAGCCCGTTGAATCCAGAGGTGATGTGTTTGATTCACAGGCTGATGTACCTGATTTAGAAGGTGATGGATCTTGTCCATGCTGAAGGATTCCAATTCCCTCACACCAGGTGTTTGCTTCGGTGTGTGATGTATGAGTTTTAATAATAAGACACTTTGGGGATGGTGAGGGCACCGGCTCCTCCACGCTCTGGCATGTCTGTGGCTGCAGCCCACTTCCTGCAGAGCTGGTCTCGGCCTAGAGGACCAGAGGGGCAAAGCGGCGGCAAAACCCGATTTCCCAAGTGTGACCTGAGTCTCCAAGTGCCCCGTCACTGCCATTCTTCTGAGATCCATGGATGGTCTTTTGTCTATCTGTCTAATTCTCCAGAGGTCCACAGGCAGGGCCATTGTGCTTAGGACCTGGTTCCTTGCATGTGAGGGGCCGTCAGGGACACAACGGTCAATTAACAGATACTCACCCGGGTAGGTTCTGCTCTAGGCAGGCGGAAGTTCCTTGAGCCTCCCCTGCCACTTCGTGGGGTCCCAGGGCAAGCTTCCCTGGGCCAGGCACAGAGCTTTTAATCAACATTTGAGGGATTGGATTTTCACGTCCCAACTGGGAAGATAGGGAAGTGTTCTCCAGAGCTACTTCTCTCCTCCTCCCCCATCACCCTTCCCGCCCCTAGAGTGACTGGCAACTCCCACCCTCCCGAGAGTGGAGATGTCCCTGTGTGCTTTCTCCCCTCTGCCAGGAACGCCCTTCCCCCTCTTCCTTCACGTGTCAGGAAGCTGTGCGTCCTGTACAGCGTCACTGCCTGCTGTCACCCTTCCTGGCAGGCCACCCCTGCCCCCCATCTCAGCTCGGCCCCGGAAGAGTGCCCTCGCCATAGTTTGCCGAGTCTTCTGGTCATGCCTCTGTGAGAGCAGGTGTCACATAAGTTGTCCTGTGGCAGGGAGGTCTCCTCTTCACCCTGCCGTCCCCAGCACCTGCTCAGCACCTGGCACATGGCAGACATTGCAACCTCAGAGGAGGAGGAAAAGTGAGTCATTAATGAGAATAGTATCATTAATAGTATCATTAATAATAATAATTAATAATAATAGCTCCACGTACGTTCTAATTGTTCTAAGTGCAATGTCCTGATGATACTTGATTGGTATCATCTCTTTCTCTCTTTTAATCCTCACAACACACCATATGTGGTAAGAATTATCATTACCTCCACGTGTGCAGATGGGGAAACTGAGGCTCGGTGAGGTTAAATTATTTCCCCAGGGTTCACATTAGCAGAATTAGAGTTGAATTTAGGTCTCTCAGACCCCAAATCCAAGCTCTTAACTGTCACATCATGATTTGGCCTCCCAGGACCAGAGAGACTGCCCTGTGCTGGCCCAGGACAGGGAGATGGAGATACAGAGGTGCCCTCAGGGAGACAGACCCATGACACAAGGCAGAGCAACCTGATTGGTAAACTAAGGCATGAGGGGTGGGGGTGGGGTTAGAAGCAGGAGTAATTCGGGAAGGCTTCCTGGAGGAGGTGTTTGATCCTGTCCTGGAGGAAGAGAAGAAGAGAACTGGGGCTGTCAACTGTGCTGATGCCTGTTCTCAGCTGCTCTTGGCCCAGTGCTCTGGTCCTCAGGCTGCCTTTAAGTGCAGGGGAGTCAACAAGGCTGAGTGTGTGGCAACTAGTCCTTCTAGTAACTAGTCTTTGCCCTACCAGTAGCTCTGTGTGGTCAGAAGGTGGGCCTGGGGCAGCACTGCAGTCAGGAGTACGCGGTGATCCTGTCCACACCCAGGAGGGTCAGCTCACCCCCTTCCAGGAGGCAGAGGCACTACATTGAGCCCAGGCTCGGGTGAGTCCTGGCTATTCTGTGGCCACAGGAATTGTCCAGATCCTGCTTCCCTTGCTCCTCCTCCAGCACTGAATCCACAGTTTCCCCCTCGCTCCTTTCTGTCACAGTCTTGCGTCCCCAGAGCCCTGGTCCCCCTTCAGCATGGGGTCTGTTGTAAGATGCCGTCATCCGGGAAGTGGAGTTTTTGGAAGACAGCCTGGCCGAGTTTAACCTGCCCCTTCCCAGGCCTCCGTCAGGATCAGTCTGAGGAGGATGCCTGGGGCGTGAGGGGTTTGAGGCAGGGGTCTGCTTCAAGGTGACCTGGACCACCTCCCTGTCCCAGGCCCACACAGCCTGTCCCCCTGAAGCTGCGAGACCCAGGAACCTGCGTCGTAATAAGCCCTCCACTGACGTTTGACCGTGACTGCGTTAGGCCAGGTGTGGGCTGGCCCCTGGTTGTGCGCGCCTGGGGGCTGGGGCCCCGACATCAGAGGTCTCAGGCCACCCCTCAGCTCTCCGCTGTTCCCATGATGCAGCTCCCTGAGCCCTCTGCCTCTGTCCTCTTCCCCCAAAATCCCAAGAAAGCAAATCTGACTAGTTCAGAGCAGCCTAGGGGTTGGCCACCCGGGGAGAGAGGACGCAGCAGGCACAATAGGCTGTGGTCAGGGGGTCAAGGGTCAGCACTCAGAACACGTGCGAGCCTGAGAGGTCAGGGAGGACATAATGGACATCTCTGCCTCGGAAACGAGGCTTTCCCGGCCACTTGCTGTGGGCCAGATACTTCCACATTCTGCATCCCATCTGATCCCCCTCAGCCCTGAATTCTGTCCCCATGTTACAGAGAGCAGACTGAGGCTTGGAGAGGTTAGTGGGCTTACCCAAGGTCGTCTTACCACGAGTATTGAAGAATGAAGGAGGGGAGTGATACGTGCCGGCCCCAAGGCTGCCGCCCTCTCTTTCTCTGTCTCTGTCTGTCTCTCGTGGTGGGCCGTTCAGGCACCGTGACAGGCTGGTGTGGGAGATATTTGGATCAAGTCCATCTCCGTGTCCTCCAAGCTCACCACCCAGGCAGAGGCCAACTCCAGCATAAGGTTGGTGATGGGCCAGACAGGCTGATCCCTAGGAGGCTCAGAACAGCTGCCGATCCCACTTCTGCTGCTTCTGGAGGCCACCGTGGCCCTGACTGCACACATTTTCCCAGGCTGAGCCCGCAAGTGGGGGTCCTCAGACACAGACAAAGGAATAGCTCAGCCTTGCAAATGGCTTTGCAGATGAGGCCATGGGGATTCCACTTGGCCGACACACTCTGCCCTGGCCCAGGCTTCCTCCCCCAGAGGCGTCCCCCAGCCCCTGCTGGCCAGCTGCATCTCCCATCACCACCCACTCCAAAGCCCTGACCACACGGACATGGTGGCTCAGCCCAGAGTTCCCGTCACACCCCTTCCCACACAGGAAGGGGCCGGAGGGAGGGACGGTGGCAGCAGGGGCTGCAGGAGCTGACTCACTGCCAACATCAGACATGGGTCCCAGACCCTCACGGGCACCCACACCCACCACGGGCCCAGCCCTGTGTGAGCCAAGCAGGGTGGTCACATGCGACCAGCCTGTCATTCCCATCTTGGATGAGACCTCAAGTCTGAGACAAAGGGTGTTAATCCACCCCCATGCTAATGAGAGGTGTTGGACCATCTATGCAGAACTTGCTCAGGGACGACCACAAAAGATACAGTCACCGTTAGCCCAGCAGTCTTCCAGTGGGCTGTCCCTGGGGACACATGGAGACGTTCACAAGAATACAAAGGCACTGACAGTTTTGAAGACATCACTGTCCAGCCCCTTCGTTTTAGGCATTCTCTCCTAAAACCGATGTGTCTAAGCATACACTGGTGGTTTCCAGTTTTCCCACAAAACAAAGAAAGGCCTTTTGCCCATCCTGAATCTGGCTGTGGTGCATCTCCTCAGGATATAAAATCCTCAGCACCAGACACAGGACTGCAAGAAAGATTCCAGTAACAATCCAAGCCAGGAATGGTCCATACAAGTGATAAGTCCCCACAGACTCTGTGCCTTGCCACCTACCACCGGTCTATCTTGGGGTAAGAATGCAGATGTTTCCAGTACCTATTAATTTATATATTTGAACTGAAAGTGAAATCAGAATTTTCTTTTTTCACACAAAGTTATGATCTAGCTGTTTGGTTTTTGCCGAATTACGTTATAAGGTGGCTGTTTTCCATAAATTAAATAACCCAGATCTGCAGCTTCAAGGTTTTTTGTTTTTTTTTTAAATTAATTAATTTATTTATTTATTGACTGCGTGGAGTCTTCGTTGCTGCGCGCGGGCTTTTTCTAGTTGCAGCGAGCAGGGGCTACTCTTCGTTGTGGTGCGTGGGCTTCTCATTGAGGTGGCTTCTCTTGCTGCGGAGCATGGGCTCTAGTCGTGCGGGCTTCAGTAGTTGTGGCACGCGGGCTCAGTAGTTGTGGCTCGCGGGCTCTAGAGCACAGGCTCAGTAGTTGTGGCACATGGGCTTAGTTGTTCCGCAACATGCAGGATCTTCCCGGACCAGGGCTCGAACCCGTGTCTCCTGCATTGGCAGGCAGATTCTTAACCACTGCGCCACCAGGGAAGCCCCAGCTTCAAGGTTTTGATGGAAAATATTTAAAGCACGTATATCATATTCAGTACACCAGAAATTTTATCCTTTATAACTACCTAAACTTGTGATGAAACATTTTAGATGTCAATCTTAAATGCTTCAATGTAAAAGCATTTTAAAATGCTTATAAGTAAATAAATAAATCATGATCCTTCTATTGTCAAAAAAATAAAAAATAAAATAAAATGCTTAAAAATACTTGAAAGGCTACATGGTTTTTCAAAATCCTTTTAGGAGGTAGTCAAACAAAAAAGTTTGGAAGGCCATTCCTGGAGTCCACCCCCCGCCCTCCCCTAAGGCATGGAAGGGGATTGGCCAGTAGAGATTGATGGGGAGGAGTTCCTTAGAGCAAGAGTTGTCTGCCAGGCTGCTCTGAGCCCCGTGATCCTCAGGCAGGGAGAGAGGACCTGCCCCGAGCTCCAGGCAGACAAGGAGGCTTCAAGAATCATGAATACAGAATGGGTGTGTTTCCCACGAGGAGAGAGTGACCTCAGCCCTCTGGCCAGATGCTTACTGAGCTACAGAAATCTGAGTCGTGGTGACACAACTAACTGGAGCCTCTCAGGAAGGGAGCCCTCAAGAGAGCCTGACGTAAAACTCGGGAGTGGGCGATATCGTGCTGGTGCCTGGAGCTCATCTGGAGAGGCCTGAAGGTGAGTGGCTGCGTGAGGACAGCCTGTTGCAAGAGACAGAGAAGGTGACAGTGGGAACAACTGTGCTTCCACCGAAAGCAGAGAAAGGACAAGGATGCAGGCCATTTTCTGTGGGCCAGGTGGACCCAGGAAGGCAGCAGGTTTGCTTTTGTCTTGGAAAGGCCTCCAGCCAAGCGGGCTTCCTGCCGGGGCCCAGGCAACCCCAGGAGAAGGAGGCTGGTGGTGGCCCACAGAATACAGAGCTTGAGAGGGGCGGGTCATAAGCTGTCAGCTAGAGATTGCGTCTCCCAAGCCACATAAAGGCCCAGCGGGGGACCCCAGGAGGACCCACACTCATCACAAGAAAATGAATCAGTGTTTGTACGTGTGCTACAACACGTGGTCCCAAGTGGCAGGTTACAATAATCCAGGCAAGAAGGACCTTCCTGCTCTCTATCAGGCCTCTTCCTCTGCTCCAATCCTGAGGAGCCAGAAGCTGCACGGTTGGTAGAAAAGGAGATGGAAGGGAAAACAGTGAAGTTAACCACAGCTGTTCCCCTGAGTCTGGGCAGAGCTGGGAACAGGGAGAGGCTTTAAAGTGGGTGAGAGAGTGAAGCTTTGGGATTAGACTGGACTGGACTTCTTAATACACATTTTGAAGTTGTTTGATAATAACAGAAAGTGATGAAATCTACCAAAGTTGGGATATTACCCAGGCTAGTGGAAGGCCAGGCAGTGGTAAAACTGTACAGAGTCATGTTTTATTTTTCGCTTTCTCTGCTGCCTTCCCAAAGAGTCAGACGCCACGAGGCAGTGAGAGGGGGGCGGTCAAAGTCTGGTCGGGCTCATGGTCGGGCTCCAGAGAGAGCACCGATGGAGACAAACCTCCACAGGTGACGTCAGGCAGAGGAGCAAGGCAAGTGGTCCACGCTAGAGGAAGATGGTGCTGCACAGCAGGGAGACAACGGTCGCCAGCAGGGCACCAGCTTTCACTGAACAGCGCAGGGGTCAGGCCCCTGGCGGAGTGAAAACTGCTTCTGACAACGTCCCTGCCCTCAAGCGTCCCCTAGTTTAGTAACCATGAGTCACAGGGGGCCATCTGTGGCATGTGCCAAGAGTGTGGTGCAACGTGTTATAAGAATTTGGAAGAGAGATGGTTGATCAGGGAGCCTCTGAGTTGGCCTTTGAGAGATGGGACGCTGAAGATGCTGAAGAAGTTTGCAGAGGAGGAAGGCAGGCTTGCTGAGCCCTGGGCCATGCCTCCACAGCCCTGCAGACCCCGCCATCTCCCAAAGGGCCCACACAGCGCTACCTACCAGCAAAGAAGCACCTGCTGCCCTCTGGCGCCCCGGGCCTGAACCTTCACTGCAGCCAGCTGGGCTCGGGCACCAAGATGAGATGGGGCCACAGGTAGGGGTTTCAGATGAGCCTGGCAGCCTGCCCTGCCAGGTCTGTTGTGTCTCCATTCTTCTTGGCTCCTGAGCCAGCGCACGCACAGATGTGTGCATGTATACACACACGTGCGTGCTTATGTACGATGATGTGTGCACGCACACACTACAGGTGGTACTTGTTTCAGGGACCAAGATCTTTGGGAAGAAGCAGAGCCAAGCACAGGCAAATGCCTTTTGCATCCCGGACCCTAAGTCACCAGACATATCCTTTTTGATAAAGACAGCCAACAATGGGGAGGAAAAGAGCCTGGGCTCATCCCACCGACCCTGGAAGGCTTGGGCACAGAAGGCTGCCGAGTCTTGCCTCTGGCCCCCTCCCTCCAGTACGTGAGCCCCGTAACTTCTTGTCTCCTCAGCATTCTCTTCCTCCTACAGAGGAGGCCGTGGCCATCTCAGGAGCACCTGGAGTCCTTAGATCTCATTGGCCTGGAGGTGCTCAACTATCCATGGTCATGTGGGTCCCACAGAGTCATGCCTTGGACATCTGGTCCCCCCCAATCTGTCCATCCTGTGGAAGGAATGCTGCTCTCTCAATAAGAACATCAAGAATCTCCAAAGTCAGTTCTAGGAAGGAGAGGCCCTGCGGGGAAGTGCAGTTGACGAAGTGACCTGTACTTTCCCTGAGTTTGACCTTCTCTTGGGCTTACTCCCATTTCCACCAGCCTGCCGACCCAGGGGGAGTATTGTTCTCCTGACTGCTCTGAACAAAAATACTTCATTTGTCTGGAAGGACCCTGGTGCTCACTCCAAGTGACCTGGATGATTATCTTGCTGGCACCAAGGGCCCCAGATTTCCTGGGGGAGGGCCTGTGGCCAAGCTAAGCTGCCCATAGTCATGGGTCTCAAGGGCTCCAGGTGCTGGGAGCTGGTGTCCTTGGACAACCCTGCTAAATGCTGGCCCCCAGGGACAGTGTGCATTGTACTAAAGTGGTCTGATTGCTGCCCCCAATGGCATGGTTTTTCTCTTGCTTGTCCTGTAAGAAGGGAGACCCTAAGGAAGGACAGAATCCCTACGTGGGAGTGAATAAGCTCGCCAACCCAGAAAACTTCCCCATGGGCACAGTGGGAGAAGGGGGACCTGTGCCTTCGTTCCATGACTCTTTATACTTTTCCTTTCTCCATAAAGCCTGTTCCTTAGCCCATGCACTAGGACATCTGTCCCCAACCTGGAGCATGCGAGGAGGTACCCACCAACACGCCAACTGTGCCATAACAAGATACCATAGTCTGAGTGGCTTAAAGGAAGTTTATTTTCTCACGGTTCTGAAGACTAGAAGTCTAAGGTCAGGGTGCCCACAAGATTGGTTTCTGATGAGGCCTCTCTTCCTGGCTTGTAGGCAGCTGCCTTCTAAGTGTGTCCTCACGTGGCCTCTTTGTGCGTGTGTGGAGAAAGAGAGGGTCGGGGGGTGGAGAGAGAGGGAGAGAGAGAGAGAGACAGAGTTCTCCGGTGTCTCTTCTTATAAGGACACCAGTCCATCAGATTAGTGTCACCCCCTTTAACCTTAATTAACTCCTTAAAGGCCCTAACTCTAAATACACTCACATTGGGGGTATTGATGCCGAAAAGTTGGCCTCTGTACCCTGGTGCCAAATAGAATCTCAGAGGCAGAGTCTTGGGAGAAGTAGAAAAGAATAGCTTTATTGCTTTGCCAGGCAAAGGGGGACACAGCAGGCTCATGCCCTCAAAACTGTGTGTCCCAACCCAGCAGGATTTGGTGAGGAGTTTTATAGCAATGGTTCAAAGGCGGAGTGGCTGATAAGGATGAGGGTGTGTGCAGGTCCTGCATGCCTTTAATCTGGCCTCAGCTGGTCTCTTCCCTTGTCTCTGCATCCCCTCCCTTCCCTGATTAGCAACTGTTCGAATCTGCTTGTTGGAACTCAGAGAAGGTCGTGGAGACTCGAGTCTGTTCCTTACAAACAAGAAACGAGGGACGCAGAAAGGCTTCTGTGCCCAGGAGCCCCACAGGGTCCTGCTCAGTTTCAGTATTAAGGCTTCAGTATATGAATTTGGGGGGGACTCAGTCCGTAATACCAACCTTCTCCTGGTTCCCATGGCTGTAACTCTCCAAAGCTTTACTTACCCACGAGGGGAGAGCGACGGGGAGGAACATCAAGAGTCCGCCTTGGGGGTGGAGCTCTGTGCTTCCAGGGGGGCTCACAGGCCTTTTCTCAGTCCTCCAGGGCTCTTATGGGAAGCAGCTGCTGCTTCCAGAATTTCCTCACCTCCTTTCAGTCCTCAGATACCTTCCCAAGGTCTGGTCTGAAGTTCACACCTCTGCCCCAGTGACCAGTACCAGGAATGTCCTTACTACCATTCTGGGCAAGACCCTTAACTCTCCCCAGAGAGCAGTGCTACTCCTTCTGGACTGTGCACGTCAGTCATATGTTGACAGGACGTAGGGCCACGGTAGTCAGATGACAAAAGACAAAATTCAGTAGTGGTCGGTGGCAGGCATGGGACGGAGAGAGGTGGGATGCCGGTGGGGGGCAGGGCAGGGAGGTTTCCAATACTGTTCTTCGGTCTTGCGTTGGGAGCAGAGATCTTGGGTTTCTCTTTGTTTACATCTCTCCCTAGGCACTGCTGGGAGTGGTTACATAATGTTGTCACCTTAACAATTGTGTGACGTGTAGTTGTTTCCTGTACACTAGCATCCCCAATGCAGTCTGAGCATCTAAGACACAGAAGGATTAGGTGTTAGGGCTAAAAAGAACGCCAGGGAAAGACTAAAAGATGTTTCTTGCCCTTAAGGAGCTGATTGCCTAAAGGAGGGTCACATACGTATTAAAACAACCCCATCACAACGTGTTAAGTCCCCTGATCAAGTGATGCTTTGGGGTCTCAGCAAGGGACCAATTCATTCTGCCTAGGGAAGGGGGCAAAAAGGATTTTCCACTTTTCGAATGAGGAAAGTGAGGCCTGGAGAGTCAAGGTGACAAGTTTTTTGTTTGTTTTCTTGTCTAGATTGTTTGTTTGTTTGCCTAGCATCAGTGGCAAAGCCCGAGAGAGAGGCCCCAGCACTGCAGACACTCTTGCTGGTGCTCCATCTGTCTCTCCAGAGTCGGGTCTCCCCCCCTTTGATAACCCTGACACTCAGCATCCCTGGAGAAGATGCTGGCAGGGGCTCTCCCGAGCACTGGGCTGAGTCTCCGGAGCCACACCAGGAAGCCGATGCCCACCCTGCCCTGGGGCCACCTGGACAGTGTGGCAGGCGTCCAGGAGGAGGGCAGGGAGTCCACCTGGTCTGGTCTCCCGGCAACAGGAAGTGACGCCTCCTGGGCTCATGTCAGCAGCTGTTGCTTGGTCTGCATGGTTCGGATAAACAGGCTAATGTCCTCAAGGTGACCTCCCTGACTCAGAGAGTTTGGGAACTGAGGTATTCACTCCCTCGGGGGGTGGGGGGGGGGTGGGGGCGGTGGGCAGGGAGGGGGCAAGGACAGGACTGGAGCTGCTGACTCACCCTCTCTCACTATCTCTCTGTTCCCATTCTTGAGGAGTCAGGAAAGAACTGGGAAATGAAGGCGCTGTCTGCGAAGGATGGGTTCCAGGACATGCTCTCATCCCTCCCACCCATGCCGCCCCTTGGCTCTTCCAAGATGGCAACAGATCTGGGCCACTTTCTCACGTTCATGAGACAGCAATCCTTACGAGGCCTGTGGGTGGTCGAGCAGACGGGGGGAGGGGAGAGCTGATCCCAGGAGGTACCAGACAAAGGCACAGCCGGGTAGAGAGTCACCACAGATATTTTTTGGGTGACATATGAATTATAAATAAACGAGGTGGGGATAATAGCAGAGAACAGCAGAGAACCTTATGAACAGAAGAGCTTGAAGGGTCATTAGACACCGCACCATCCCGGCGCATGGCCAGGGCTGGCTTCCTGAGCAGGTGACTGATGCGGTCGCACAGGGCCCCATCCTTAGAAAGGCCCCACTCTTGGTTTAATGCTCTGCCGCCACCATCTTGAAATTCATAGTAATTTTTTTTTTTTTAGGAATTCCTTTTTATTTTTTTAAATTATTTATTTATTTATTTTATTATTTTTAGCTGTGTTGGGTCTTCGTTTCTGTGCGAGGGCTTTCTCTAGTTGCGGCAAGCGGGGGCCACTCTTCGTCGCGGTGCGCGGGCCTCTCACTATCGCGGCCTCTCTTGTTGCGGAGCACAGGCTCCAGACGCGCAGGCTCAGTAGTTGTGGCTCACGGGCCCAGTTGCTCCGCGGCATGTGGGATCTTCCCAGACCAGGGCTCGAACCCGCGTCCCCTGCCTTGGCAGGCGGACTCCCAACCACTGCGCCACCAGGGAAGCCCCACGGTAATTTTTTAACAAAAGGCCCACATTTTCATTGTGCACCAGGCCCTGCAAATTATATAGCCAGTCCTGTCCACGGCCTTCCAGATGAAAAAAGGAGCCCAGAGAGGGATAATGGCCACTCAGGGTCACACTGCTTATTTGTTATAAAACCGGGACGAAACCCCGAGTCCTGTGTTTTTCCATCACATACTGAATCTCACTCTGCCGTTAGTCTCTGTTTAGGGCAAGAACGTCAGACTGTGGCTTCTCGGCCCCGGGGGTCTGTGCTCTGTTGCTGCGTCTGCTCCAGGTGGGCCTCGGCCACACTGTGTGGGCGGTGGCAGCCCAGCTGTTGACAGCCTACAGCTACAGGTAACGGGAAGTTCAGGCAACAGTGTTGGAGTCTCGGTTCCACTCTTTCTGCCTCTAAACCTCTCTCTGACCATTTCTGATAATAGTACCTATTTTTAACAGTAACACGAAGATTAGAGAAAATATATGTCAGGAACCCAAGATGTCAGCTTGTGCTAGGTTTTCAGTTGTCACCACTGGTAGGATACAGCATTCATTCTCCACCGTTCCTTCACCTTCAGACCTTCGTGGCTCCTCGGCCTTTTCTCTGAGTGGCAGGTGGGTTAAGAGGACTAATTCTGGAACAGAGAGATAAAGGTTTAAGCTGCAGTTCCACCATTTCCTAGCTGGGTAAGCTTGGGTCAGTTCCTTTATCTTGCTAAACCGCAGTATTCTCATACAGGAAGTAGGGATAATAATGGGATTCAGTTTATGGGGTTATTAGGAGGACTGGGTGAGACTATGCAAAACAAGGACTTGGCACAGCATTTAGCATAGAGCAAGTGCTCGATAAAGAACACTGTTGCTGCTTTTCTTCTATAGCTCCACTTGTCCTGGCCTAAGGGGAAACCCCTGCCTTAATTCTTGAAGCTGTCCTCTTGCACCCTGCTAGTCAAACCATAATCTAGGGACCCGCAGGATTGGCCTCACCTTGGAACTCATTAGAAATGCAGAATCTCAGGCCCCACCCCGGGCCTACTGAATCAGAATCTGCACTTTAACAAGATTCCCAGGTGATTCATATGGGCATCCACTTTTGAGAAGCAGTGTGATTTCCAGTGCATACAGCTGGCCTCTCTTGCCCTGCACATGGGGTGATGAGTCACTTCCTAGTCCTGGCCAGAATTGTTCTTAAAAAGGCAGAGCCCAAGCCTGCCATGGTGGATTTGACCAGAGTCCCAGGCCCTTCCTTAAGGCTTGCAGTGTGGTTGGGGGCTAGGTGAGGAAGACAGTGGTGTGAAGGGCATATTGAAGCAAGAATAAGGGAGACTATTGCAGTGATCCAAGCAGGAGGTGAAGGGCCTGAATTAAGCCAGGGCCAAGAGCGTGGGGAGAAGGGGCTGAGTTCTGGAGGTTTGTCCATCTAGAATTCAGCAGACTTAGCAACCAGGTTACAGGTGACATGAGGGAAGGAAGGATCAAGGACAGCTCTGAGGTTCTAGATGGAGATAATGGGATGGTAGTGCATTGAGAGGGACAGGGTCGGCCAGAAGGAGGAGAAGGGGGTGATGAGCAAGAGAAAGGAGTCATGCTTTACCATCCTGGACACCGTAATTATGATGTGCAGGCGGGATATTAGTTAAAGGTTTTCCATGTGAAGAGTGGGCTTCTCATGGCACTTAATTCACAACTCATTGTTCTGTGGCATGCTGCAGGGCAAGGAAGTGAAAAGGCTGTGGGTTCAAATCCTGACTCTCCCACTTAAGAGCTGTGTACCTTGGGCAAGTTAATAAATCTCTCTGTGCCTCACTTTTTACATTTGTAAAATTTCCTATCTCAGACAGTTACACAGAGGATTAAATGAATTAATATTTGTGATGTGCCTCAAACCATGCCTGGTCCATAGTGAACACTCAAATATTATCCATTATTGGGCATCCCTGGTGGCGCAGTGGTTAAGAATCCACCTGCCACTGCAAGGGACATGGGTTCGAGCCGTGGTCCGGGAAGATCCCACATGCCGCGGAGCAACTAAGGCCGTGCGCCACAACTACTGAGTCTGTGCTCTAGAGCCCGCGAGTCACAACTACTGAGCCCACGTGCCACAACTACTGAAGCCCACACATCTAGAGCCCGTGCTCCGCAACAAGAGAAGCCACCGCAACGAAGAGTAGTCCCCGCTCGCCGCAACTAGAGAAAGCCCGTGCGCAGCAACGAAGACCCAATGCAGCCCAAAATAAATAAATAAATTCATTTAAAAAATATTATCCATATTATAATGGCCTGTTTATTTGAAATTGTGAGGTCCTTGGGGACAGGGACCTCAAATGAAATCATCTTTGTGTTGTATAACACTTAACACAAAGCAGGTATACAATATGGTCCACAGAAACCGTAACATATGTTGTTCATTAAAGGTGGCCCAGTGGGCCGGTTGTGGTATCTGAATACGGATGAATACAGATGTCGTATCCCTTTACAAATGTTCATCCCTTCTCTTCTCCATTTTTTCTAATCATAACTTAATGACTTGTAGGTAATGAGAATCTGTGCTCATTCTATTCTCAGCCTAAGCTCGTCTGTGGGTTACTCTGATAACTGAGCTGGCAGTTGGGTAAATCCACTCTCCCCACAGGGTGGTACTGTCCCTTTGAGCATCGGGCAACCTGTCCTCTGAAGATTCTCTCATTCATTTGACAAGGATTACCTGTGTGCCAATCAGTAATAATGATAATCACTGCCATTTCTTGAGGCCAGACACCAAGCGGAATTTCAGTAAGACCCAGGCTCAGCCTTGCTCTAGAGCTCACAGTCTCGCCAGGGAGAAGAGAGTGTAATAGAGTGTGACATATGTGACAAGAGAGGTTACACTAGCTGCCGGTGGTGGGAGCAGAGGGCTCAGAGGAGAAAGTGCACCCCAGTCTGCTCACTTGAGATGTGGCTCCTTCTGCAAGAGGACCAAAGCAAAACGGCAGCCCTGAATGAATGCCAGTCCTGTCCCCAACACTGTATACCTTTTCTCTTTCACTGTCACACTGGGCTTGGTGACAATAGTCAGAGTAAAGGCTGGGAGCAAAAGGATGGCAGAGGTCGGGTGCCAGGCACACGTGCAAGAAGGAATTCAAGACCAGGCACAAATCTGAGTCAGAGGGGCTTAGGCCCATTTCCCTAGAAGCAGAGCTTGAGATATGGATTGAGTACAGCTGATTTATCAAGGGGGTGCTCCTCAGGGAAAACCAATAAGAGCGAAGGGAAAGAAAATTGGGGAAGGAGAAAGAGCAGAGCAAGGTTGTGGTCTCAGGTGAAGTCTAATCTTTTGCCTGACCCTTGGGGTCAGGGACAAAGAAACCTTGCCCAAGCAAGGCACTCTCTTGGTCAGCTCAACTGAGAAGGCGAGCAGCTCTGAGCTGTCAACAACCAAGAGTCGCAGCATCTAGGTGGGCACACTGGCCCAGGAAAGGGGACCTGGGTGTGGCATCAACATTGCCAGGCACAGGCAGGTACAAGTCAAAGGTACCAGCATCCCCCAGGGTCCACTTTCCCCCAAGATCACTTTGGTCTATCTGTGACCTCTTAGAGGAAGCACTTTGTGAGTTGGGGCGCACTGACAGACTCCTTGAAGAGCCTAAGTCTACGCTTGGTGTGGAGCTTGCTGGTCACTGACACTTCCAAGTCTTTTCCACAAATGCTGCTGCCGAGCACGTCTGCCTCATCCTGCTTGTACCTCCAGAACATGCCTAAGAACCAAGACTTTGACTGGTAGAGACAAGCTGGTTTGCCCCACACTATTGGGTATGAACACCCTGGGCGTCTGGGGCAAGGTTTATGTCTACATCGACACCCACAGATTATCAGCCACAGACTCAAGTGTACAGCAGGAGGTCAATTGTTCTCACCCACCAGGCAGGCTGGCCTCTTCTGGCAATTGTGAGTCATCCAGTAATCCTTCAATTAATTCCTTTTCTGCTTAACTCGTCAAGAATCAGTTTCTGTGGTTTGCATCTAAGAATCCTGATGGATACAATCAGTCAAGCTGCTCCCAATTTTCACATTTTAAGTAGTGGTATGGCAAAAAACATTATACATTTTGTGCATTTGCCAGATTAGTTCCTTGAGACTAAGTCCTAGAAGCAGAATTTCTAGATCAAAAGATCTGCAAAAGTATAAGGCTTCGGGTTCCTTTTACAGAATTCTCCAGGGGCCTCTGGCATTGCTGAGAGAAGACGGAATGGACCAAATACGCTAGGTGTTAAGCTCGGAGCCATCCATACACCAGCTCTAAGAGTCACTGCACCTCTCAGGGTGGGTGGCACCATAACCAGCTCACAGATGAGGCACCCAGTGGCGGAGAGTAGTAGGACTTGTCCCAAGTCACAGCACTCATAAGTAGCAACGCTGCTTGAGATTTGAACCCAGACATGTGGGAAGTTCTATTTGCTCCTCTAGATCCAGTCAGCCCTCCCTCCCCCTGGGAGGCTCAGTTTATGGTCCACATCATGGCCCCCGGCCTTTAGCTCCTGTTGAGTTTACCCAGTGGGAGGCACAAGCAGGAGCTGAGAGAATAGAGAAGGGTGAGTTCACAGTATTGATTCCCAGCATCCTCCCTGCAGGTCCCCCTCGTTGACTGAGTCCCCCCCCCCACCACCAGAGATCAACCTTACTTTCTCTGGGTTGCGGAACACCTCCCTCCACTAGCCTCCTTCAGGTCTCTGGCGCTGCTTACACGGGTTTCTATACCATCCCTTATGGGCTTCCCTTGATCCCAGACACCGCTGTGTAAATGGTACCCATGTTAGGGTCTCCATCTCTTTCCTGTTCGAATACCGACAATAGACCAGGTCTAGCCAGAGCCAGAGTGTACGTTTTTCCATCACGTCCTGTTACACACACGTACCTTTTACACATCAGCCCCAGCAGCTCTGGCTCCTGTGCACATGCATTCCATCCCATGATGGGTGCTGACAGGTTCCACCAGTCAGCTCTGTGGAGGTTAGAACGTACTCAAAACAGCATTGGAATGAAAGTCAAGATGGCTGGCTTGCTGCATGACCTTGGGTAAGTCCCTCCAGCAGCCTAGCTCTCTCGACTTCAGTTCCCTCATCTGAAGAATGAGGAACTAGACTAGGAAGTTTCCCAGGTGAGATATCGCAGGAGAAAGAGGACAGACAAGTGTATACAGCAGATATTAAATTTACATATGCACTTCACACACATCTGTAAACTGGTGTGTGCAATTCTGTGAGTAGAGAAAAAGCGTATTTGCAAGCCAGAGTGCTGGGACCTTTTATTCATATGTATTTAGAACCTTTGCTGTTTGTACTTGGCCAGCTTTGGATGGCAAAACAGTCTATTCTCTGTGGAAATTCTGACTTATTTTTCCAGCTGGCCTGCCAATTGCCAAGAAATGTCATCTGAATATCATTATTTAATCGAAGATTAGTCCACGCCTGTGACATAGGCTGTAACTATTATCTTCTTTGATTCTTTACATATGCACACACTTTCTTCACAGATTAGACCTCGCATTCGTAGAGGTAAACGCTGCCCCATCTTTGACCAAATGGCCAAGCACATAGTGAAGTAACCCACTGGGATTGTGAGCATCTGTATCTGTGTGCCTGTCTGAGTGTACATGTGTATATGTATGCCTGTGAGTGGGAGGATGTGCAAGTGAGTATGAGTGAGGAAAATGCGTTTGGAGTCCTTTCTTACAGGGATCCAGAGAGAGGACCTTCTTTGATCGTTGGTCATATCAGCGTGGCCTCCTCGCAGCTGATTTCAGTGTTTGTTTTCAGATTAGAGCACATGTGAAATGAAGCCCAGCCAAGCCAGCTGGGAGGTACAGGGATGGACCAGACGATATTTGCAACCCAGTTGTACTGCAGACCTCTGGGGTAAAGCAGAGGAGGAGAGGGCAGGGAGGGCATGAGTTCAAGCTGTAAATGTTGGCTTGGGTGTTGGAAAACTCTAGACTGAATGACCTTAGAAGGCCCCCACTTAGCCCTGGAATGTCTCCAACCTTCTTTTTCTTTTTGTTTTAATTTTTGAAATTATTTTATTTATTATTTTTGGCTGCGTTGGGTGTTCGTTGCTGTGCGCGGGCTTTCTCTAGTTGCGGAGAGCGGGGGCTACTCTTCGTTGCGGTGCGTGGGCTTCTCATTGCGGTGGCTTCTCTTGTTGTGGAGCACGGGCTCTAGAGTGCAGGCTCAGTAGTTGCGGCGCACGGGCTTAGTTGTTCCGTGGCGTGTGGGATCTTCCCGGACCAGGGCTCGAACCCGTGTCCCCTGCGTTGGCAGGCGGATTCTTAACCACTGCGCCACCAGGGAAGCCCCTCTCCAACCTTCTTAAGCTCCATGTGACATTTAAGCCAGCCTCTTATTTTCTGCTTTCAGGGCTTCCTAGGACAATTTTCTCACTGGCCTTGGCTTAGCCAGCTGAGGTGATAACATTTTATTTTGGTTTTTTATCGGTTGCTCCCAGTGAAGCAGGGCCCTGACCTGCCCCCAGAATAGAGCTCATTACAGGGTCAGGACTTGCTCCCTTGTTCATGAAGGCCCTTTAGAGTCTTCCTTTTTTTCCAGCCTCTTGGCCTCTGTCTGGTCCAAGGGCCACATTATGGCCAAACATCTAATACCACCACTCCCAAATTATTGGCTAACTGATCATCTGCCAGAAAAACAGAATCCAGGAACAAGACCTTGGGCCTGCAGGGCTACATGACTCTTTTCCCATACACCATGGGGACAAGAGAGGTCACTGGCTTCATTTGAAAAAGCTAGGGTGACAGCAAAACTGGACCTAGCAACCAGAAATTCTCAGATAGCGCTTACTTATACCCCTCTCCACTTTCCTTCCCTAAACTCTTTCTCTTTCCAAAGCCAGTTCACAGATGTGTCAACTCAAAAGCAAAGAGGACCATAACCAACAGGACGGTCACGTCCACGCCTCCAGCACTGCCATATGCCTGGCATGTCACAGGCACACAAATATACCTTTTGAAATACTGAGTGAGTGAATGAGTGAGTGCAGCGAGCGAGTGGATAGATGGAGATAGTTCCCAGAATAAATCCTGGAGAAAATCTTGGGAAAGGGTAGACTTGGGGAAAGTCCTTCACCTGCATTTGTTACACCTGTTACAGACATAAATGTTTCCCACCTTATTGAGTAATGCAACCTTCGCATCAAATTGGAAACCTCCTTTGAGGATCCTCTGGGTGCAAAAATGAGAGTTGGAGGAGGAAGAGAGGCAAATGGGGATGTGACCAAGGTGAAGGTCAGACCTCAATCCCCATTTGAGCTATATGTACATTTCAGTTCGTTTCCCAGACTGCTGGGCACATCCCTCACCCTGATGCTCCCACAGGTAGTGATGGGGGAACATGACTAGTTGGAGAAGATAACCAGAAGCCCAACCAGATTTTTTTTTTGGTCCCATTGCTAAGTATAGAGTGACTCATAAGAACTCCAGACAAGGATGACGATGGAAAAGGAGTCTAGCAGTTCAGGGGAGGGTTGGGGGAAGGAAGGGGGACCCTTGAGGTTGGGAGAGAATGGGAAACATGTTTTGTAAGGTTTCCAAGATTTTTGGGGGCTGTTGTTAAGGACTTTTTTGTAAGACCTGTTATCCTGCTGGGGTTTACATCACTATTTGATCTAAGCCCCAACAGGACGACTACATCTGCTACTAAGCTGTGTTGTAAATGTCCTTAATTTTTATATTTTATCTGAAGGGAGTTGTTAAAGTGAGTTTACAGGGTGATGGCTCTTTGAATAAAGGCCATCAATACTGGAGCACAGCTCTGTATGGCACTTAATTTTTGTTCTTCTAATAAGCCCTCCTAAAACATTACAAGATTTAGGAGGGTTTTTTAATTTCTTTTTTCTTTTTCCTCTTTAACGTCCCTTCCCTCTTTGCATTTTTTCTCTCCCCTCAGTCTCTTGGGCTCTCCTTTCTTGCTTTTCTTAAAGGACATATTTGAAGAGAATATTTCTGCCCAGATGACACCACTTCTCTTTTCACCACCAGCCAGATGTGCTCTTGACTTCTGAACAGGAGAAATGTTTCTTTGAAGTTTTTCAAAGACGTTGCTTTTATTTAGAATGTTCTCCTCTTTTCTTTCTCTCCCTCATGTTTAACTGGTTGGGAAACCCCAGGAGGGGTTTTCACATGGACCTCTTTTCTTTTCTTGGGGGCATAAAAAGACTGGGGTCAGAAGCATGTTATTGCCAGAGAGCCTTCTATTTTCTGCCCCAGTGATTCCAAGTATTTTCTGGTGGACCCGCTGTCCCCAAGAGTGAAAAGAAGATGGCATTGGATTTATCCTGGAAGCACATTTATGAGAGGAACAGGACAGTTCTGTCGGGAGCACATTCTGTTTCTGAACATCTCCCTACCCTCCATAAGGTTGGGCAAAAAGAGGCTTTTTCTTTCCCGGCCGTGGTGCAGTCACGGTGCCTCAGATGCTCTTGCATTGCCCTGAAATTTTGTTAAAACAAAGATCAGTGATGGGAATTCAGGGGACACATCAGAAAAAGATAGATTGACACCCAAGAAGTAGATCAGAAGCTCCTCTGAGAGCAAGAAGAGAGCATTTTTCTGTCTTTATCTCCCTCGTAGCAACACAGTTCAGCGTGCTACTGGGCTGATCAGTGTTTTTAAAGGGGGATTGGGAAGGAGCTAGTGCTTTAGGAGATAAAGAAAGCTGGAAGATTCATTTGGAGAACAAGGTAGTCTTTAACACGACATGTTAGTGCAAAGGATTTGGAGTATGAAATCCTAGTTAAAGTTCCAGCTGTGTGCTGACTACCTGTGTTTCTACCCAGTTGAATGTAACCTCCAAAAAGGTGGCATCCCCTGGGGCCTAAAAGAATGCCTGGGACTCGGTGAGCACCGAGCACGTGGTAAATATTTGTCGCCTGCGTGAATGTGTCTGCTTGACAATAGCCATGATTCTTTTGGAGAGAAGGGCATTGTAGACTTAGGAAGGTTTTTTTGTCTTAGAATTTTCCCACAGAAAAGAGTTACAGTAAGTCCCCTACATACAGACCTTCAAGTTGTGAACTTTCAAAGATGTGAACATGTGTTCGCATGTCCAGTCACGTAAGTTAGTTCATATGTCTGGCATACATTGTCACGTGCATGCATCCTCTACAAGTGGTTGTGCTTCTGTGTACTTTATAGTACTGTATAGAGTTCAGTAGTACAGTATCTTTATTTCAAGCTAGATCTGCAAGAGGATAACTTCATTGAACTCCTTGCTGTGCAACACGAGGAGCTTACTAATGAAGACCTGATGGAATTGGAGGTCCACAGAAAGGACAAAGAGAGACAAGAGGAAGAAAAAGTAACTGAAGAACCAAAGAGATTCACAATGCAGGAAATGGCAAGGGGATTTTCTTTATCTGAGGAGGTACTGTTAGTTTTTGAGGCACGGGACCCAGACGTAGAACGGTACACGAGGGTTGCAGCAGCTGTTCAGAATGCAATCCAGTGCTCCCGTGTCCTCTATGGTGAGAAAAAAAGAGCTACTACCCAGACACCACTGGATTGTTTTTTCAAGAGGGTAGATGGAATTGAATCCAGCAAGGGACCAGAACCTGTGCCATTAACGTCACGCGTGAGTGAAATTGCACCTTGCCCTCCATCTCCTATTGCTGACAATCCTTCAGCTCTACCATCTCCCACCTCCTCTCCCTCCTCCAGTCAGTAACTCTTCTTGCCTGTTCACTCGATGCCAGCCCTTGTATGCCAGCTGTTGTACTGTACGACTGTACTTTTCAAGGTACTGTACTGTAAGATTAAAAATGTTTTCTTTATTTTTTGTGTTTGTTAGGTATTATTTGTGTGAAAAGTATTATAAACCTATTACAGTACAACACTGTGTTAGTTGGGTACCTTGGCTAACTTTGTAGGACTTAGAAACAAATTGAACTTACGAACATGCTCTCAGAATGGAACTCATTCGTATGTAGGGGACTTACTGTATTGGGGATTGTCAGACGTCTTCTTACTCCATCAAAATACTTGTATTTCTGAGGTCGTTGAAAAAGATAAATAGATTTGGAATTGGGGGTTTTGTTTTTGTTTTACGTGAAAATGTGTTCATTAAAACCCAGGGATGTGTGTGGGGGGGGTGCACATGCACGTGCACATTAACTGGGTGTCTATTTGTCTTATGTGAGGTGTGTTCACTACTACAGATAATCACAGTCAGGCACTCCTTTGACTAACTCCTAACAACTAACACAGAACCAGTCAGGTTCAAGGCATACCACCTCCCATATGCCTGAAATCATTCTACTCCTACAAGTGACTGGGTGAGTTACAAAATTTATTCTCCAGTCTCTCCTATTACCAATTTACCTCTGTGTTCTTAGGGGCAACTCAAGTATATGACTTCTTAATTTCTGACTTTTGGTGAAATCCTGAAATTACCCTAGTGTAGCTGAAAAAGTGAGGCCACCAAATATTCCATGTGCTCCCCTACTTTTCCCAACCTCCTTTACAGTTATATTAGGACCATGTGATTAGTTCAAGACAGTAGACTATGAGGAGATGTGATACTGATCGCTTCTGAGTCAAGTCAGTTGAAGGTCTTTGTGCCTCCTCCATTCCTCTATCCCTTCCTCTTCTTTAGCATTCAGAAGGCCACATGCTTCAAGTGGTACAGAAAAATAGAACAGAGCCTCTTTCAACCTGGGTTCCTGAGGGATTGAGTGTAGCAGAGGCCCCTGCCAACCAGTCTGGGATAAGCAACATAAGCAAGTAAAATTTTGTTACGTTGTATACTGAGATTTCAAGAGTCATTTGTTATTGCAGCATGGCCCAGCACATCCTGACTAATACACCTTTGATAGTCTGGGCAAGCTATCAAAACAACAAGGTCGGTGGCTCTCCTTCCTCAAAGTCTCTCACATCTGTTCCCCTCCATTTCCACTGCCAAGATTCCAGTTCAGACCCCCAGCCTCTCACCTGTACAATTACAGTAACATTCCACCACCTTTAAGCCTCCAGCCTCTCCCACTCTATTCCTTCCTCCTACCTCATTTCCAGATCCTCAAACATAGCTTAGTATCATGCCACTCTCTTGCTCAAAATGCTCCCCCACTGCCTGCAAAATAAAGTCTAAACACTGAAGCCAGAACTGCAAAACCCTATGTAATGAAAATTTAATCCTGTCTTTCCAACTTCTTTCCTCAGATCCCCATTCCTACTTCTGAATGAATTAATGACTCTCTCTTCATGATCCCTTACTGCACATTCTCACCTCCAACCAGTGCCATTTTTTTCTCCCATAAGTCTTATCTCTCCTCATCCCGTGCCCCAATTATTCCTACCTGACAAAGGCACAAGGGCCAACTCATCTATGACATTCTCTCTCTCTTTTTTTTAATTTTTATTTTATATTGAAGCATAGTTGATTAACAACGTTGTGTTAGTTTCAGGTGTACAGGAAAGTGATTCAGTTATACACATATCTATTCTTTTTCAAATTCTTTTCCCATTTAGGTTATTACAGAATATTGAACAGAGTTCCCTGTGCTCTACAGTAGGTCCTTGTTGGTTATCTGTTGGTATTTTACATATAGCAGTGTGTACATGTCAATCCCAAACTCACACTCTATCCCTCTCCCCAACCCATCCTCCCCCCTCCCCCATAACCATAAGTTTGTTCTCTAAGTCTGCAAGTCTGTTCTGTTTTGTAAATAAGTTCATTTGTATCATTTTTTTTTAGATTCTGCATATACGTGATATCACATGATATTTGTCTTTCTCTGTCTGACTTACTTCACTTAGTATGATAATCTCCAGGTCCATCCATGTTGCTGCAAATGGCATTATTTCATTCGTTTTAATGGATGAGAAATATTCCATTGTATATATGTACCACATCTTCTTTATCCATTCATCTGCAGATGGACATTTAGGTTGCTTCCATGTCTTGGATATTGTAAACAGCGCTGCATTGAGCATTGGGGTGCATGTATCCTTTTGAACCATATTTTTCTCCAGATATATATATATATATGTATGCCCAGGAGTAGGATGGCTTGGTCATATGGTAATTCTATTTTTAGTTTTTTAAGGAACCTCCATACTGTTCTCCATAGTGGCTGTATCAATTTACATTCCCACCAACAGTGCAAGAGGGTTCCCTTTTCTCCACACCCTCTCCAGCATTTATTGTTTCTAGATTTTTTGATGATGGCCATTCTGACTGGTGTGAGGTGATATCTCATTGTAGTTTTGATTTGCATTTCTCTAATAATTAGTGATGTTGAGCATCTTTTCATGTGCCTCTTGGCCATCTGTATGTCTTCTTTGGAGAAATGTCTATTTAGGTCTTCTGCCCATTTTTTGATTGGGTTGTTTATTTTTTTGATATTGAGCTGCATTAGCTGTTTGTAAATTTTGGAGACTAATCCCATCAGTTGCATCATTTGCAAATATTTTCTCCCATTCTGTGGGTTGTCTTTTCATTTTGTTTATGGTTTCCTTTGCCTTGCAAAAGCTTTTGAGTTTAATTAGGTCCCATTTGTTTATTTTTGTTTTTACTTCCATTACTGTAGGAGACAGCTCAGAAAAGATATTGCTGTGTTTCATGTCAAAGAGTGTTCTGCCTATGTTTTCCTCTAAGAGTTTTATAGTATCCAGTTTTACATTTAGGTCATTTATCCATTTTGAGTTTATTTTTGTGTATGGCATTAAAGAATGTTCTAATTTCATTTTTTTACATGTAGCTGTTCAGTTTTCCCAGCACCATTTATTGAGGAGGCTGTCTTTTCTCCATTGCATAGTCTTACCTCCTTTGTCATAGATTAATTGACCGTAGGTGAGTGGGTTTATTTCTGGGCTTTCTATCCTGTTCCATTGATCTATGTTTCTGTTTTTGTGCCAGTGCCATGCTATTTTGATGACTGTAGCTTTGTAGTATGGTCTGAAGTCAGGCAGCCTGATTTCCTCCAGCTCCAGTTTTCTCTCTCAAGATTGCTTTGGCTATTTGGGCTCTTTTTTCTCTCCATACAAATTTTAAGATTTTTTTGGTTCTAATTCTGTGAAAAATGCCATTGGTAATTTGTTAGGGATTACATTGACTCTGTAGATTACCTTGGGTAGTATAGTCATTTTGACAATATCAGTTCTTCCAATCCAAGAACATGGTATATCTTTCCAACTGTTTGTGTCTTCTTCGATTTCTTTCATCAGCACATGACATTCTCTCTTTCTAGCTCCCTCATGTAGAAGTGATCTTGTCCGTCTCTGAGTTCCCAAAGCCCTGGTCCTTTCTTGTCACAATTAACCCCTACCTCAGAGCATCACTTGTCTTTCACAGAGACAGTCTAGGAGCTCTTTATTTGCAACATCCTCATCTAATTCACAAAGACTAGCCCAGAGCCTACACATAGTAGCTCCATAAACTGCTACTACTACTCCATAAACTGTAGTAAAAGGCATAGCTAAACAAGAATTCACAAAGAATGAGCCAGTATCTCAGAGACCTAGTAGGAATGAAGCTCCTTATTCTACTGTGTGTAGTAGCTTATTGAGTATTTAAAACTGTTATTTTGAGAATATTCTGATTCCATAGCTTCAGAGTGGATCTCCAGAATATGTATTTTAATATGGACACAAGGGGATTCTGATGCAAGAGATCTGAAAACCACATTTTGAGAAACACTGAGGTATACAAAAGTGTGAGTACGTGTTTGTGAGTGCTCCTAGTATATGAGTGAAGTGCATTGGTAGTCATCAGAGTACGATGCTTTCCAGGGATGGCAAATACACTTTATCTCACTTATCGACACTGATACATTTGCGGGGGCTGTCCAGCGGACTGTTTTAAGTAGGTCTCTGGGGCCGCATCTGGACTGCACAGAAGTCCTGTGATTGATGGATGATGTCTGCCATAGGACCGAGAGGGGAATGTGGCGGCCTGTGTGCCAGGTGTTGGCCATCAGTGCCAGCCCCTTGTTTTGGAGAAAATGAACCAGGACTTGGAGATGGAGATCAAAGGATCATCTGAGTCTTAATCCAGCCTGCAACCAGAACTGATGTCACCCATTGACTTCCTCAGGTGACTTTGTGGCAAAAGAAAATAAAATCAAGATGTGTAGTAAAAGACATAGCTAAACAAGAAGCTACAAGTTGTTGGAGTGAACAATTGTTGTTTACATCCAAGCCTCCATTGCCCCCACCATTCAAAGGTAACTTGATTTTCCTCTCAGGCACGTACCCCTCTCTGTTTTCTTCTGTTCCCATTGGATGTGGAATGACCACAACTCCCTGTTCCAAGGCAGGCTCTAATTGGCTTAGGCCAAGCAGCATATTCCGTCTCCCCAGGAACAGGAAGAGAAGAGAGATTCCTACGACTTGTGTGAGCTTGAGGAAAACCCTCTCCTTTCTCCTTGAGGAGAGGTATGAGGGTGTGAAGTTGGACACGGCTAGAGTAATTTTGTTACCACAAGGCGAGAAACTGCAGCTGCTGAGGGGGTCACTCTGAGCAGTTTGAGGATGAAGCCAATGACACCAAAGGCAAACCAGTGAGAAAGAGAGAAGCAGGTCCTGGGTGACATTATCTGGGCCATTGGATCAAGTCTGACATAGTGTCAATCTAACCACTAGACTGTTCATTTATATACACAATGCATTTTCTTCATTATCTAACTAGTTTTTTTAGTCATTCACCACCAAACAAATTCTAACTACCAGTTCTTTGAAGGCAAAATGGAGATTCAGGGGCATTTGGCCCTAGCGTAGTCTAGACACAACAGTGGCCCAGACTCGAGGCCCAGCCTGGAGTCCATCTTTGTCCTAACTGTGCACACATGACTTCGCTTTGTTCCTTCGCTGCTTCTGCTGCCATTGCCCTGGAGTGAGCCATTCATTTCAGGAGGAAAGGAAGCAGAGAGGAGTCAATCCCACAAGGTGGTTTGCTCTGGACTGCTAGCCTTGAGCTCTGGTTTCAGCACCTGGACCTCACCTGGGACACTGGGCAATGATGCCTGAGCTTTCATTAGTTGCATTGGTACTGGTCTTTGAAGGTGAAAATCACTGAACATTGATGTTTTGATTCTTTTGAACTTAGGATCATGTTATTACACATATAAAATAAAAAATCAATAGCCACTGAACTATACACAAAGTGGTTGGTTCACACATCAGCATATAGATATATAACAATTGCTTTCATGGGATTGAATTTAAATTTATGTATTTTTAACAGATCCTATTGTAGGGCTTTCATAACTAGAATATTTTATTAGTAACCTTTTTTCTACAGTCCCAGCTAGAAAGGAAGAATTTATTTCTACTCAACCTTTTACTTGTCAGTGTGGGGTTTATTCAAAGTCTTATTTACGGAAAACACTTTGAATGAAAAACCACCCTGGAACATAATGACACAGGCCTCTGTTGTGGGTTGTTTTTTCTTCTTTTTCTTCCCTCCATTGGTTATCATTTCTCTTCTAAATTAAAGGTGAAATTGATGAGAATTAGACTGCCTGCAAGCTGGAAAAGCAATCGCTTAAATAATGACATTCAAATAGATCACTTGGTATCATGTAAATGTCAAGTGAGGGTCGTTTTTCAAAATAACACCTTTGTTCAACTGGGTCAAATGTACTGACACACTGTGTCCAGCTGTGGTGGGCAGAGCCCTCCCTCTTTCTGTTGGTCCTTGAGCAGAAGGGCACTGCCCCTCATTAGGACATCCTCTGCTCTGTGTATGTGTGTGCATGTGTGTGAGTATGTCCAGGTGCGTGAGTGTGGGGCAGGGAAGAGTCAAGAAGGAGATCTTTCACTTCTTCGTCTTAAAATGATACTGTTAATTTCATCAGTTTGGGAAAAAGAAAAGGTTGTCAAGATTAAGAAAAAAAAAAGAGAGTCCCAAACAGAAAACAATTTCTTTCCCCCCTCTTAGAATTTGGCCTTAGGTCTTTAAACCACTCTCTGTTCTTTTCGTCTCTCCACCACAATCATGCCGTCTGGTTTCCTACCTTATGAAATATTATTGACCAGCTTGAAATGAAAGTGGGTTGTAAATTAATGCACGCAACGTTGTCTCCCATCAGACAGTTGGGGCTGGAAGCCACAGCTTTTAGAATGTTAAATATTTATGGTTGTCATTTCAACCAAAATACAAACTTGCACAAAGAAGTACATGATACAGATCACATTGAAAATGTTTGCCTCGCTTACAGTGTCATGGAGAAGCTTCAGAAAACCAGGGCTGGTGCGGATGTGCCCCTCGGATATGAGCCCGTAGCAGTTCCTGGAAGAGAAATGCAGGACCGTGCAGCAAATGACTGGAAAGAGCTGCCAGCATCCCAGAGCAGCGTTTCCCTTGTTTCCCAGTTGAGAAATGAGTGGCTCCTCTAGATTATCCACTTTCCCACCCTTACATCTGACTGAGTTCTTCAGTCTCTCAACCCCACTCCCCATCATGGAAATGAAAGTCGCTTATCAAGTATTCTTCTAAAAGCCATCACTATGGATCATTTATTGCAGACAATAATCGTTTTATCTTTGTTATTATTGTTGGAATTTTTAATCTGTAAGCCTAAATATTTGAGATTTGTTGTTAACTACAAATCTCTCAGCAATTACAGACTTGTGAAGCCTTGAAGATATTCTTAAAACATAGAATAATATTGTAGGAGAAGAAGTTGAATTCTCTTTTGGACTTCATCACCATGAGGAAGTGAATTTACCTCCCAGGTCTTGGAAAGAAACACAAAATAACGTCAAATATTCTGTTTTTGTGGCCAAAAATGTGATGAAGAAAAATCAGTAAATTCACAAGGTAACTTGTAACCAAAATGTGGGTGGGTGAGTTTAGAAACCCCTGCAAAGGGACAACATAAGGATGTCCCCAAGATATGAGCTGGGTTGCAGAATGAGTGGAACTATACACACTCACTGGCACACTCCACTGAGATGTTTCTGCCTGAGAGGCTTCAAAACCTTTGAGCTCAAGGTCAAATAATTACTCATATCCCTGCCTTAATCTTAAAAAAAAATGTAACTGGCTTATAAAGATGTAAATGTTGTTCCAAGATTAAATAACTCTCATGTAAGTTTTAAAATATGAGACAAAGGGAAAATAAGGTCAAGGAAGTAGGATGGAGTCAAGAGGTAAGTTTGTACACTAAAGACCTGCTATTGAGGATTCAAATTTGAACTACAGGTGGGTTGTAAATTTGCCCTGAGCTTCCTAGCAGCCACCACGAGGAGGGAAATATGAAAGGCCATGGGATTTAGTGTCTGTAACGTAAAAATAAACCAGTTGTTCAGGAAAGCAACATAGCCATTCCTGGTGCTGAGACCAATCAAGTAGCTGTCCTGAGAATCCTTGTAAAGTAATAGACTCCATCTCCTGCAGCATCATTGATCACAGCAATAAGCTTCATAGATTGTTTCTTATGAGAAGAGGAGGCTGAGTCTTTGGTCAAGGGCGTACAAGTAACTGGGCTTCGGAAGAAGCTTTCAAGGTCTGTCTGTAGGTTAAAGTAGGGGAATTAGTCTTTCTGAGCATTATAGTTCATCACACTCTTCTACAAAGTACAAATGCACTTGGATGGACAGGACTTGACTAAGTTCTCCAATAACAGTGTTTTGAAGGTTCGGAATTTCTGCAGTGAGGACACACATTGCCTTTCAGGGTATGTTGTCTGTAGAATGGCATGTTAGCCCTCACCAAGGCAGCAGATATGGTTTTGTGGAGGTCCCATTATTGATTAATGGATTAAATGGGCCTGTTATGATGATAAGATTGCTTTGTTGTTAGCTAAACCTCAAAGGACTTTTCTTCTTCATATCATGCAATGAAAGGGCTTTTGCAAGCATAAATACGGTAATTGAGATGCATCTATCATTTGTCTGCCAGAGCCCTTCCCTTCTTCTGGGATACAGCCCATCCCATTTAGGACATTGTTCCTTCTCCTCTCTCAAATCCTGTATCTGTAGTCGGGGTCAAAAACCATAGTACTCTAGCCCCTTGACCCCAGTTGATTTCTCTAAGAGTGGTACCTGATTCAAACTGGGCCAATCAGGATTCTTCCCTGGGATGTTTCAAACTAGAGCTAAAGAAAGAATTTCAGGCCCCCTTTGGTGGTAAAGTTGTAGATAGGGACCCGGGGAGCTGTCAGCCCAGTGGAGGTAGCTGGTCTGCATAGGAGGTGATGAAAGATGGAGAGAGGCAGAGACAGAGTAGTCGTCCTGGCAGCGTCGTGTCCCCAGGTCTCCAGGCATCTTTCAGACCTTTTATAATTCCCCTGAGGCCAGTTAAAGTTGAGTTTCCACCACTTTACAACCACATGTCTTGACTAGTTCATGCTCCTACCTTTCTTCAAAACTCTTTCCCCAAGTTTGAATAAACACAAGCAAGCAGATTGTCCCTAAGCTCCCCCGGGAACATTTTGTACACGTTCCCCGGAGGGGGTCTGCTTGGTTAGGATATAGTTTGTGTTCACATAGCTTATTCTCAAGAATTATACAGATAATAAAACAGAGAAGAGGGTGAATTCCAGGCTTCTGAGCATCAGCTTGGGCCTCACATGCTACAATTTCCAGCCCCAAGCTGACATCTAGCACAGATTTTCTGTGTCACACACAGAGCCACAGGGCTCCCTGACCTTAACATATTTCTAGCAAGTGTTTAATCAAGGCTGTTTGACAATTTATATGATTCAGAGCCAGTTATATCTGGACCAACAGTCAAACTGGTGTTTTCATAGTCATTGTAAATTGGGGCAGTCTTCCCTTAAGAATCGTATTTCTCCAACTTCAGTTACCGAGTAAGAATGGGAGTCCAGATTTTTGTGCTAGGTAACGTGGAAATTAATGCTTTAATGAACTGGTCTGTAACCCAAGCAAATGCATTTTTAACTTGTTTAGATGGGAGTTAGTAACTGGGAGCTGGATCTTTGTCACGATGTTCATTGATTCTAAAATGCTGTTTTTCCAGCACTTTAACATCCCTGATAACAGAATATAATTGGCACCGGATGGGGTACTGTAGTTGCAGTATTTTTTTTCTTTCTTAATGATGCATAAAGTGATAGGATATCTTACAAACGACGGCATTTTTTTATTTGATAAAATACGGTATTTAATCAGGAGAGTGTGTTCTCTTTGCCGTGGTATTCTCAAATATTACTTCCTTTTCATCCCACAGAAACTCTGTGATGTAGGACAACTTCAGAGAGGTCCAGGTGTGAGCCTAAAGCACCCCAGCTGCTACTGGCAGAGCCCAGCTCAGAACTTGGCGCTCTGGAGTCCCATGCAGGGTTCTGCCCATTGGATCAGACTCAGCAGTTCCAGATGAGAAGCATATTCAGTGAGAGCTCTCTAGCTACCCCCAAATATATTTGGTTTCACTATTTCCAGGCATTTCCAATAGATTGGTATGGGGGTAGGGGGGTTAGAAATAATTGACAGCATGAAAGAATCAGTCTCTGGACCTCAGAATGACCAGATGTTTAGTAAGAATTTGGGGCATGGATCTCCCCACCAAGGCCCAACCTCACTGTCCTCTCTGAGTCTTTTGCTGAAAGTCAGCACCAGAAATGAGATTGGTGAGTATCAGCCCATGACGGATGCTGCTACATGGTCCACCTCTCTTTCCCATTGACTCTGTGTGTCCTGCACAGAGAGCAGCCCAGGGGGCCACTGCCAATCACATACAGCCCATGAGATGAAACCCTTTTGCCACCCTTGACCTTCAGCATAGAGTCCAATACCCTTAACCCTTTACAATCGGAACACAACCTTCATTTCCTATCTTATCTCCTACTACTTTCCAATTCCATGCCACAGTCAATGGAACTGCCCACTGTCTCCAGATATATGCCGAATTTTTGGTCACCCTGCCCGCAAGAAACTCCTTACTTCTTTTTTGCATGTTCACTTGTCCATTCACAGCACCACCCCCAAAAAAAGCAACTTTTTTCCATCAGAAGTAAGCTGTTTGAGCACTAAACTCCCATAGCATTCTGTCTTCTATTACTTTCACACCAGATATGAATTTGTTCCTCAGTATTAGGGTGCAAATAGCATCACGTTTAATTCTTGTTTTTCCTCCAAATAAAACTATGCTAATGCCCACTAAGGGCTGTGCCTCTGGACCTGTAGGCTCTGTAAGAGTGGGCATTGGCACAGTGGCTGAGGGCAAGGCGTCCAGGAGCCAGCACGGGAAGGAGCAAATCCTGGTTCTGCTACTTCCCAACCATAAGACCTTAGGCAAGAGACCTAACTTCTTTCCACCTCAGTATTATCATCTATTAAAAGGGGATAAGAATGGAACCTATTTCAGAGAGATTTTGTGGGGATTCATTAAAGTAATGTATGTAGAAAACTTAGCACAGTGCCTGTCACAGAGTAAAGCTCCATAGGTGCTATTCATTATTATTATTATTAGGCTTCCCTCCTATTCTGTGTTGGGTCCTACAAGGATTTTAGGACTCAAGGAAATAAGATGGGCCTGGTTCTCCATCTTTGGTGGCCCCCACCATCACCATGGCTCCTCCTACTATAGGGTACCACAGTTCAGCAGCAGTCCTTGCCACCAGCTGGCCCTGCTGCAGCGGGCAGCCTCCAGAGGTGCACTCTGCAGGGCTCACTGCAGCTGCAGCTTGCTCCCCTACCCAGGTTCCCAAAGCATGAGAGCCTAATCATCAATCCAGAGACCCATGGGCTGCCCTTTCGGAAGTGCTGCCACATGGCCCGGGAAGGACAGCAAGGAAGCCGGGCAAAGTTTCTACCCTCAGACCATCAGCCTTAGCCATTCCCCCTCACCTCCCACACTTGCCCAAGCTCCAGCCACGACTCCCCCTACTGTCCAAGTCCTCTCAAGTCCCCAGTGACCCTATGTGGGGACTCCCCTGGAGTCAAACATTTCAGGGGTGAGTGGGAGAAATGACATTTTCGTTCTTTCGTGCCTCCCCTAACAGCAAAAATGAATATGGCCTTCGATTATCCTGGCACACCTGTGTCCTATCGTGGATTAATATGCTTCTCTCTGCTACTAGAAGGTAAGTTCCCTGTGGGTCGTATCCACATCAGATTCACTCTCTGGTTTTCCCTCCGTGTTGTGCACAAAGTGTCCTTATTCTATGAGTATTTGCAGGAGAGAAACTCCATGGGGGCCTGGACACTCTACACCCCCTTTCCCTACAGTCATCCCCCCACCCCATGCCACTGCTGCCAGTGGGCGAGGCCAGACCATCTTCCCGGTCCGTCAAACCGGCCTTAAATCCAGGGATGGTGGCCAGTCATCAGTCCCCCGCCTCTTCCTCACCTCAACTTAATGAGCAAATAAGGAAGGAAAATTAAAGCAAAAAAAAAAATTAAACAGCTTTAGCTAAGATCAATAGAATTCTATAAAGCTCTGGGTTGTGGTATTGAGTGAGCCCAGAGTAATCCCTGCATATTGCATGTTAACTTGTAAGAGTAATATGCTCCTTGCTCAGCCTCGCGCCATCCCCTCCACTGTGAATGAGGAAGCAGGGAACACAAATTAAAATAGTGTTGATTTAGTTTTTAAAGGGAGTGCCCAGGAGCATTATCTGCATGGCCAACTGAAAACTCCAGCCCCAGATGCACAATGCCTCCCTCTGCACAATACAAAGAGAATATTTGATACCCAGAGCTCAGCCAATGAGTGGATTTTTATTTTGTTTTTGGCTTTTGTTTCCTTTATGCATTCCTTTGGGTTTCAAATTTTTAAATGCCAACTCGAAAATTCCTTTTGCTGCAAAAGGTCTCTCTACTCCACTCCTGCAGGATTCCCTGGAATGGATTAGTCCTCACCCATAGCAGTACATGATCCAGACGCTTTGCACATGGGAAGCAGGTGGGGAAAGTTGACTGCGTACGCACAGTACAGTGTAGGTAGGTCACTGAGTCTTTTCATCCTCTTGGGTTCCCCCAGGTGATGGAGAGCTCAGGAAATCAGGTCTTCAGGTTTGTTCCTGGCAATTCAGCCACCTTCTCAAGTCGACACCAGGCTTAAATTCCAACCAGGGCAGGCATTGGAAGCCATTCAAGCCCCCGGGATGAGTCCTTGGAAAATGAAGGCATTCATGGTCAGCCGTGGTAAAAGGTAATCAGGGCTTGAAACAGGGGCAGAGTACTCAGGCAGACCTGTGTCTAATCCCCAACTCCACAACTAATTAGCTGCACACCCTTAACCAAGTTATTTAACCTCTCTAAACCTCGGTCTACAGAAATCGGAATGCTTCCCTTGCAGAATGGCGTTGAAGATTAAGTTAGATAAAGCGTGTGTATGGTCAGGTCCCCCAAGATAACTGTTCTCTTGCTCTCTGTATGTCCCCTGCTCCACCAACACCTGCTTCACTTACACGCTATACTCACAGGACAGACCTTCCTACATACTTGCCCAGGCCTCAGCTAATAATTGTACTAACCTTTAGATCAGAATATCTTCACCTGTTAGCTTATCAAATGGGTGGTGAGGGGCGGGCCCCTCTGCTGGTCTTCCTAGTAACTGATGAGCCAGCCTGATGTCAGGTCCCCCTATAACCTCCCCTCTCCACCAGGAGCAAAGACCGCCACCCTATCCTGCTGGCCACACACTATGGGGTGTTGCTCCAGGACCTCGCTTCAGACGTGTAAGCTCATCCACCCGTTAAACCACTGATGGCCCTGTTGCTGACTCCGGGCCCTTTCTCTGGTCTTGAGGCTGGGCAAGTACAGGGGTGCAGCCCAACAACTGGCAGAGCAACCAGGAGACAGAGGAAACTCCTGTAAGCGCCGAGATATCGGGAAATAGGAGGGGGGAATGGGAAGTTTTGGGGGGCCATGCACTAACACGTGAGACCTGAAAGTTTTGAGGGTAATCTCTGAAAGCTCCAGGGGGAAATCCCAGATGGCTATTCACTAGAACATGAATTCATGTTGAATCTAGAGTACTTTAAAACTTTAAAAACATAGATAATCAACGAAAAGAAATAAAAATCATCCATGATCTTGCCAACCAGAAATAGCCACCATTATCATTTTGGTGTATAGCTTTCTGGGTATTTGTTAATTTGCAGTGATATAAATATTTGTTAAAGCAAAAATGGGACCATCCTGAAACATCGTAACGTGTTTTTTTATTTAACAAAGGACATGAACAACTTACCATGTCATTCAATGTCCTATCAATACTGTGTGGCTTGTTAAGAACTGAATAATATTCCCTTGATTCAATATATCTAAATTTATTTAACTGGACTCCTTGGATATTCAGGCTATTTGCAGTGCGTCAATTTTATGAATGACACCGTGATGATGAACACTTTAGACATCTATCTTTGTGACCAGATTTGAATACTATCTAAAAATGAATTTCAAGAAGTGGAATTGCTGGGTCAGAGATGCTGGAAAAGTCTAAGTTCTACCAGAAAGGGAGCTTGAAATAATGACATCGTGGGAGCAAACCCCACACACAACTTTCACAGGTACCTGACCTCCCTTTCTGAGCAAATGAGGGCCCAGGTCCTGGCCCAGGCTGGAGCTTGGGAACCAGGAGTGGCCAGGGCTGGCCTGGGGAAGGGAGTGGAGAGGCAAACAGAGCCAGAATTAGGTGAAGTGCCATCATCACCCATGGCTGTTTGACCCCAGGCAAGTGTTTCAATCTTAGTGAGGCTCTGGGAACTCTGCAAAATAAGAACAGTAATATTTTCCCATCCAGTTTGGGGGGTTGTTATGAGGATCTAATGAAAGGATATCTGTGAAAATCCTTTGTGAACAGCAAATGAAATTAGGGAGGAGTTGCTCTACGGGCAGCTCGGGGGAAATTGAACAGTTTTTCCAAACCTCCTGAGACAATCTTCTCAGTGTGTGGCTTTGAGCTTTTATTTGCAATGATATGAATTCCCAGAACATCAGACACGCCCACGGTCAGATGTAAGTACAGAACACACCCAAGCCAAGCGTGCTGGGAATCCTGGCCCTTCTCTGTTCAGGGTTATTCACCCTGGACCTGCCTTCCTTCCACCGGTGCAGTCAGCTGCCTGTGCAAGATGTAGATTAAAAATACCACATCATCAGCCCCCAAAGCACCAGCCTGGAGCCCTTGTCCATCATCCGTCTCACCCAGTCATTGGATGGAGGGAAAAGGGAGAGAGACACAGGCATATTTGCCAGTTTATCCAAGTCTTTTCAGCCGTTGGGGACATTTCCTGATACCAGATAATTTCGTTCTGGTGAAACCTTCTGGAAAGATGGCTGAGGCCGGGTTTCCTTCCTGCAGCCTGAGCCGTGAGTCTGGCACAATGTCTGCTACCATCTCTCCTCCAGGAGACGTTCTTCTGTTTGGTGGGGTGGGAGGTGCATCAGAAGAACCCAAGACCAGCCACGGTGAAATATAACAGCTCTCCCCTAGTCTCCCAGAGCAATGAGCCCAGTTTGTTTGCCCCAGAGAATCCTGTTTTGCCTACCCATAGGGGACTTTGGCTGGGTGAGGGCAGAGCTAGGCTGCTGATGGAGAGAATGTATTCATTCACAAGTCAGTAGAGGACATTGCCTGGGTGCTGGGGCCAGCACCAAGCATTGGGGATGCAAGCATTGAGAGGCAATGTCTGCCTCAAGGAGTGTCTAAGAGTTTCTACCTTGCGGTCCGAGAAGTCAGGGCCTGAACTCCAGGTCTCCCACCTCCTTATATGGCACCATGGGCAACTTAGTTAACATTGCTAAGCCTCTGTAAAGTGGGACTAGAGCAATTTACCTCTCAGAGCTGTTGTGAGGATAAAATGAGATGATGTCAATATAACTGAATATATTGCAGTGACAGCCTTATTTTTTTCAACCATCTCCTTTCTGCCTACTCATTTTGCACCCCTCTTCCCAGGATGGTACCTCAGGGAGCCCAGAACATTGCCAGTCCCCTTTAGGCATTAGAAAAGTCTCATTCTCAGAAATTGATAAAGTACAGCCAACTTTAATATTAAAACTTCAGGAATTTATATATTTTTAAAAGTCCCTGTAATGTCATTTTTTTCCATTTAAATACTCGATTGTATGTTATGTGCAAGGCATTGTGCCATGTGGCACAGGTTCTACGGCAGATAACAAGGAATAAAAATTTATTCTTGGCTTTGAGAAACTCACAATTAGTAGAATAAATAGTCTTGCCATACAATAACAAAACCTTTTTTTTTTTTAAATTTTTAAAAACTTCAATGTCTCATCCAATTCAAAGTTCCTCTCCTTCCCCAGCTCAGGCCTCAGCCAGGCTCGGTAACCTGAAGTTGCAAAAGAGGTGGCATTTCTTCACTCTCAGAGTCCCTCCCCCAATTGCTCTGACCCCTCCAGGGCTGGAACAGGAAGGGGCAGAGGAAGGTAAAGAGCCAAAATGGTTTAACGAATTCGCTGGTGCTGCTGAGATCTGCATGGCAGGTGTCCAAACCCTGACCCTGTCCCCCATGAGCACTCCAGTGCCTTCCTCCATACCTCCCACCCCCGCTGGGACCTCTGACCCAGCATGGCCCACAGGCTCCCAGGGGCCACGTCCTCCTCACCTCTCCCTGTGGGGCTCACATGGCACTGAAAAGGCTGTCCTCTTGGGCATGGCACAGTCAAGGGGGCTCTACTCATAAGGCTGTCCGCAATGTCCACTTAGCTGGTGGGAAACTTGACATGCTCACCCCTCAAAGCCTGGAGCTGTACACCACATCTGCCTCAGCCCTTTCTCCTCACTCTGCCAGCCTTTCCCCTTCAGACTTTTCCAGTCTTGGTGCCTCCAATTGCCAAGGGGGCAGGTTACGTTTTCTAAAAAATTCTCGCACCGTGTCCACTCCCACAGCTCAGGAAGGGTCAAGATATTTCTTCAGTTCAACAGTCATTGAGCTGGAGGATGGGGCAGGGCGACGTGTGAGATGTCAGTTCCCCTCTGGCAAACAACCCCAAACTTGGGGTTCACCCACCAGGAAATGCAGCCAGTTTTCCACCAAGAGATTTTCCTTCGCTGTGATGATACTCATGATAGTTGATACAGGCCCTTGCTGTGAGCCGGGCACTGTTCTCCAGGTTCTACATATAGCACTGCCCAGTCTCTGTACAGGCACTCATTTAATCCTCACAGCACCCCTATGAGGTAGATGCTATCATCACCCCCATTTTACAGATGAGCAAAGGGAAGTACAGAGAGGTTAAGTAACTTGGCCGGAGTCTCACAGCTGGTACGTGGCCCAGCGGGGATTTGAACCCAGGCTGTCTGGCTCCAGCTTCTGGCCCCTAATCACAATTGTCTAGTGACTCTCCATGTTTCTCTTATGTAGGCTGGAAGTAAAGAATGGAACAAGGTATCAGAAAAGACTTTAGTCATCCCAGCATGTGTAGCAAATGTGTGTAGCACCAGTCTCTGGAATGCAAGGGTACTTGTCACTCATTGGTCGCAGCTTTCCGTGAACCAAAATTCCACAGACAATAGCCAAAGTCCCACTTAACAAACTGTTACATATATATTTAGAAATTTGCCAGCCATTCATTTACAATAAATGGAAGCTTCAAGGCTCATTGTTTAAAAGGGAGAGAACTAGCCAGGAAAAAGAGCATCTTAATGCAGTGTAGATGCTGTGTGCTTGATTTCATGGTCTGTTAGGGGCTCAGGATATAGTGATCAAAATGAACAAGGTCCCTGTCTTGTGGAAAGTCCCTGCAGTTCGAAGGGAAAGCATCCTCTAGAAAGAATGTCTATTACCTTTTGCTGCACAAATCACTACCCCAAACTTAGAGGTTTGAGATGACAACAGCCATTATTTGCTCATATTCTGTAACTTGGAGAGGGCTCAGGGGGGATGGCTCAACTCTGTTGCATGTGTATCTGCTGGGATCCCTTAGGCTGCTGGATTCAGCTGGGGAAATGTCCATGAAGGTGTCACCCACATGTCTAGTAACTGGTGCTGACTGAGAGCTACCATGCCTTAGTTTTCTCTCTTCCTCTGGTAGTCTACCTTGTCTTCCTTACCAAATAGTAGCTGGTTTCCAAGAGGGAGGTCCCAAGAGGATGAGCCCCATTGTGCAAGGCTCTCTGCTTGCATCCTGCTTGCTAATGTCTCATTGGCCAAGCAAGTCACAAGGCCCAGCCCAGAGTGCGTAGGAGAGGGGACCCCACAGGGAGGCATGGTTCATGGGGGGCCACTGCTAGAACAGTCTACCACAGAAGGCCTCACAGGCTGTCTGAACCCACCAACAGCCTCTCCCAGGTAACCGGATCTGGCTCTGTTCCTAGCACCCACCCTCCCTGTGGAAGTTCCAACCCAGAGATTGGCACTAGAGAGAAGGCCCCAAGCCAGAAAGGAAGGGGCAAGAACCTCTTTCTATCCTATCAGAAGTTTACCTTCTGTATTAACACCTCTGTGGCATCACTTTCAAGATATACCAAGCAGGGTCCCCATCTCAAAACTAACCCCACTCCCTCCCTGTCTTCTCTCTGTAATAGCTTCACTCTTTGGAGGAGAATACATTCATGTCTGACTGGAATAGAGACATCTTTAGTTAATGAGTCAGAGCCCAGCTGTGTGTGATTTGGTTAGTAATACACAAATGTAACAATCTGTCTGGACCCCTGTTAGCCTAGAGGAGAGCTTAAGGACAGTTCACACAGAATTAGTCAAGTGGGTTGGAGCAAAGTCTCAGTACAGAGAACGTCCTCCCTGTGGGCTGGTCACGGACATGCTGGAAGGGAATTCCTAGGTAGATGGCAGGAAGAAGATGTAGCAGGGCCCTGGGTGGGCCGATGAGGACCAGCGGGTAGGCTGACTGCATGGATGGAGCGTGAGGGTAGCTGAGGTACACCTCCCCCCTCCGCTTGCAGATCTCCTCCATCACTTACCCTTTCCTCTGTTTCCCTAATCCCAGGGACTTTTCTAATAGGGTACAGGCAGGAGAATCTTGCTCTTAATCCTGAATTTCTCCTCTACCTTTTGTCAACTAGTTCTTTCTTTCCCCACAGGGCCTCAGCATTTGGAACTCAAAGCCAAGAAGAGGTTCCGCGTTTCTCTTCCTTCCCCTATCACATTCTTTCCTGAGGGAATGAATACAGAGAGACTAGCCTAATTGAAGGGGGCAAAGAGCCAGAGAAATTATAATGGAGAGAAAATTCTGTTGACATTTCCAAAAATTATTATCCCATCATGTAAGAATGCATAGCCTAACCATACACTGAAACTTATATTGGTCTCATCCCTTTGGGTGGGTTCAACCATGATTAACAAACCCTAGTAATTGTCTCTATAAATTCAAGAACTTCTCCAGGTATTTTTATAATGAGAGTAGGCTAAGTAGGAGCCACCCGCCTCTTGTAGTCAAGATTCTGGCATCGAGATAGGAAAAATGAGGTAAGTAACTCCCCTTACAAACAGATTTTTCTCTATTGGCAACTGCGGCATTTGCAGAAGGATAGGAAGTGACATGATCAAAATTGTATTTGGGGAAAATTAATCTGGCATTGATATATTAGGCTGATTTGGAGGTGAGATCTAACAGTAATATCCATGAATTATAATAGCATCTAAGGTGACCCTGTCCTAGACACTTAATGTGATCACTCTCATTTCATCCTCACACACCTTTGAGGCCAAGTATTGTTCTGCAGATTGTGCAGATAAGGAAACTGAAGTCAAAGAAATCCAGACATTTGCCCCAGGGTTGAACTGCAAATAAGTAGTAGAGCCAAGATCAAATTTAGATCCATCTAACTCGAAAGCCCCCTTGTCTGTCTGTTCAAAGACTGCTGTGATAGCACAAATCAGAGATGATGAAGGCCAGAACTAGGGCATGGAGGCAGGTACAGTGAAGAACACAGTGGGACAGAAGACCTGTGTCAGAACAATCCAGAGGACTTAGTATCAGACCTGAAGCCGGGTCCGACTGAGCTGAGGCACTGCTGAGTCCTTCCTGCCTGGACCACCGACCGCAGGCATTGAACTGCATTGGCCCTTGAGTCCAGAGACAGTGATGGAAGTTGGCTGCTCACAGAGAAAGACAAGCTAGGAGGAGCACAATTCAATCCGGTTTTACTGGTAGTAACTTTACTGCTCTGTTTTGTTTCAGAAAACTGATGAATCCAACACATTTAATAGGCCAGGAATGAAAGGTAATTATCCACTTATTTAAATCTATCTCTTCATTTGTGTATTCTTTTATTCAAGTAATCAGTGTGGGGCGGGGGGTGCATGGCATGAAAGAAAACAGGAAATCCTGGGAAAGACATTAGTTACTATTTCATAGTGATGGTAGTGCCCTGCTATAACCTGCTAACCACTGAGGCTCAGCCCAACTCACCCACCTCTTTTGGTTTTCACCACGTAGCATAGCACCCTGCCCAGCATAGACATTCAGCACGAGCTTTGAGATCACGATGTTGACATTGCCACCCGAGAGACATCAGACTGCCGGGTCCAGACCCTAGATTCATGGATGGGTTATGGATCCTTGAGCAAGTCATTTAATGTCGTGGTGCCCCCATTTCCTCATCTGAAGGACAGGAGAGGAATGGGACTTACCTCACTGGGTCGTTAGTAAGTTCAGTGAGGTATATGTAAAGGACTTAAAGCAGTGTACTCCAGAAGTCTTAGCTATTATTATTATTACTAAGCACCTGGCTCCCATTAGGATCAACTACCTTGTCTCCACCACAGGCTCCCGGGGTTGGTCCCAGGGACCCATGGGTTACTAGACACAGGTCTTTGCTAGACCGAAGCTTAAGCTCACTGATGTGAAGAAGCTCACAGTTCTCTGAACCGTCTCACTCCCCACCTCTTGGGCCTCCCCTCCTATGATGCTGTTCAGCTCTTTGCCTACACTGAGCCTGTGGTGGTGCATAGAGCCTCCCACTCTGAAAATGTCTCCATTTTTGCAGACACCCCCTCTCCTCCCGGGACACCCTCGCCAACTTCTGCTTTGATCCTCTCAGTCAAGTTGAGAAAAACTACTTCAGCTGCTTCCAGCCTCTCCTGCCAAGTGGGCCCATAGATGCTTCAGGAAGGTACTCAGACTTCCTGGGCAGACGAGAAAGGAGGTGAGTGGTCGCTCTGACCAATATTTTTGGGGGGACCCTGGAAGCACCCTGTCTTGCACCCCCAGTGGTCACCCCTCACCTTTTGAATTTCCTGCCAGCAGCTCTTTGATCTCCTACTTTTGAGAAAGCCACTTGGTACAAGAAATTCCATCCTCCTGCCTCCTACCTCTCCTCCATCAGTCATCCTCACGCTCGTCCCTATAATCTAGATGTCTTCTTGTCTTTGCTGAGGTCATCCCTCAGGTCAGCCACCCTAACTCTTGAATGCATTTTCTCCCTGGCTCACCTTTGCCCACTCTTGGTCTTCCCTCTCTCGTGTTCCTCTGGTCACATCCACCTGACGTGAATACACAGCACTCAGCCAACTTGAAGAGGCTTAACCTTGACCCCACTGACCTGTTTAGCCTGCATCGTAGTTCATAATTCCTTTTCCATTTCAAACCTTTGGATCTAGAAGTGGTTATGTCTGCAGAGATAACCTCCTCCTCTCCCATTCCCTCCTTAAGCCCTTCTCTCTAGCTGGTTGCCACCTCCTGGTGCTACTGAAAACGCTCTCTCAAAGGTCCTCAGAAAAACCCTGACCTCCAAACCAAATGGCTATTTCCTGATCCTTAATCCTTCAGACCTCTCAGAATTATGTGTCTGCATTGAACACACTCTCCCTTCAAAACCTGTTCTTTGGTTCCCTGGTGCCTCACTTCCCCGGTTCTCCTACCTCTCTGAAGGCTCTTCATCTCTGCTCTTGCTGTGCTTATTCTAAGGCACGGGACTGTTTCCTTCAGTGATCCCGTGTCAGCAACTCTCTGATCTAGAGCTGACCGCAGGATATCTCCACTTGTCATCTTACGACCACATCCAACCAAGAAGTCTCAAATGCCATGATTTGGCCCCAGCCCAATCCGCTTTCCCACTCACCATCTGTATTTCTCTCAGTGGTACGATGGTGTTTGAGGAATTCAGCTCACAATCTGGATTCACCGGTGACCTGAGCCCTCTCTCTGATTTCCAGGTCCCTCAGATGTAGGGGTTCATCCCCTAAGGGTTTCTTTGCATTTCCCCTGCCATCACTGCTATCAGGGCCTCCACATTCATCCCTGGATCATCACAAACTGCCCTCTCCCTTCCCAGACTGTCCCCAGCCCCAGTCAGACATAAACTCTGTCTTCGGGGTTATTGAGTGATTTCAGGCATTCAGGTCTCATTTCCCCAAGACTGGAGGACAGGGATGGAATCATCTTTGTTCACCATTCCCAGTCTGAGGCCACGTCCATAAAAGACACTCCATGAATACTTTGAAAATGCCCACATGAATGAATTGTCATTAGCTGTGGCCCAAGAGATGTCTTTTACAGTAGTTGTTTCCAAGGCAATGATTGTGACTGGTCTGTACCCTCTTTTTCCCTGGCAGCAATGGTTCTACAACTCCAGTCAACTTCTAGACTCACTCTGACCACCACCGATGACCTTTGCTTAGTCCTTATGTTCCCAGATTTCTCTTAGCACTATCTTGCCACTCACTGTAAACGTCTTCTGGTGTAGACTGTGGTCCTTTATCTGGTTACGGGAACTATCTAAAGGCAGGGGCTACATCGATTATGCCAGTACTGAATGGAGAAGTGTGTGTTAAGAAGGGTAATAATCTCCAGGGCCAGCACACCAACATTTAAACATTTATGCTCGGATTACTCCCCCAGTTATCCCAAAGTCCTCAATGCAAAATAACAATATCTTAACAATATCCTAAATATTCCTCTTTGTGTGTGTGTATGCAGTAGGAAAAAATTACTTTCAAAAGAAAAAAAAAAATCCAAGTTGGAAAGATCTTAGTTTTGCTACCATTAGCTTAAAGAAAAAGACCGATTAAAGACAAATGTGCCCATGAGTCCACAGGAGGTGATTAAGCAGTCATACTCCTCACCCTCGGGGAGGTCATTACCTTGAAGAATATGGCAGCCTCTGCAGTTCCTATTAATGGTACATGTTGACTATATCTACTTCCGAAATCCCTTCCCGTAAGGACGGGGCATGTCCCCCAAGGCCAGCAAGCTCTGTACGGCCCACCCAACCTCAGTGATGAAGGTTATGACCTGTAGGCTGCCCTGAAAGCCTGATGCCAGCCTTGCACTTGACCTCACAGTGGTGAACAGTGAGACTCAGTCTGAAGGGATCAAACGTTCAGAGTGTGAAAACACAGGTGTCAATGACTTCCCTCTCAGAGACCGCAGACTCCAGGCAAAGAGCCCAGCAGGTACCATTCACTTGAGATCATTCCGAAGACTCAGAAGTATCAGCAGACCAGAGGCAGTGTGGCTGGAAGTGATCTCTGCTCTGATACTTGGTAGCTGAGGGACTCTGGGTAAACTGTTTGTCCTCAAGTCTCAGTTTCCTCATCTAAAAAAACATCTACCTTGCAGGGCTGCTGGAGGGATGAAATAACATCGAACAGGATTTCAGTGCTTACTTTGTGCCAGGCACAATTCCAAGCATCTACATCCATTAAGTCATTTAATCCTCTCAACAAACCCCTGAAACAAGTAGTATTATGATCCCCGTTCTATACTGGAAGGAAATGAGAAACAGAAGGGTAAGTAAATTTCCTAAGGTCACCCAGATGATAACTGATAACTATTCACGAAGCCACTAGCACAGAGGAGCAGCTGCTCTGAAAGGTTCAAGTCAATATAGGAGACCAGCTTGGAGGGGATACAGAGCAATGACATCTGTGACACTCCCACCGTCTAGGGAAAGAAAGGGCCATCGGGCAAAGATCACCCTCTGATGTGTCAAAATCAAATTTTGCTGTTTTTAATCCTTCCTCAATGCGACTGTGTGTGTGAGTGAGTGTGCATGCGCGTGTGTGACAGGGATGAGGAGGCTCAGGGATGGGGTGACGCCCTCCATGCAGCTTTAGTCCCTCCACATCCACTGCCCCTGGAGCCTCTGCCTTCAGACATGCACAGGTGACTAGAGCCGTAGGAAAAAGTTTGCTTCATCCCTGACTGCCTCTTCTGGCTACCATTCCATTTCTTCTCCTCCAAACTAGCTCCAGTTTGATTTGTTTTATACTTTGGGGGTTCAGGTTAGGTCTTGTTGGGGAGCAAAGAGTTCTACTGCTTTATTAAAATTTTAAAAATCACCAGTGAACACATATTTTCCACATAAGGATCATTTAGACCAACCAGGTTTTTAAGAAGAGATGGGCAGCCAGTAGTTGGAGGTTATAGTCTCTGGGAAAGACCTAAACTTAGTAATGAAATAGAGATCTTCATTCATCTTGCAAACATTGATGAAGTGCCTATCATGTACTAAGATTCAAAGTTGCCGTGATGCAGTCCTGGCTCCCAAGGGGTTTACAGGGTAGTGGGAAGACAAACACGTGAAAAGCAGTGTGAGGCAGGGATGAAAGAGGTGCTGGGAAGACCAAAGGGAGGGGGTGCTGAAGCCTCACACAGTGAAACTGCTGGAACACCTGGTTTGATCATTTGCTTCCCCAGCAGCCCTGCTAGAAATAATCCCACAACTGACTTCACTCAGCCTAAGACTCTGGAAGTTCTGCACTCAAGCTTTCATAGGACTGATCCAATTCATGACTCTGCCCCCCTAGTACCAACACAAAGAGCAAAAGCCTGATATCGGCCCAGTAATTTATATTTTTCACCATCGATATACTGGGATTTGTATTGGATTCATTACTATAGATAAACGCAGCAGGAGACAGTACTAAATAGTCACTGAGGTTTCCCTTCTGGCCAGAGCAACTCTGAGGGGTGGGGGAAGGTGATGAGCTGAAGAGGAAAGGTAGTCTCCTCACTTTGATGGAGCCAGGGGTGGGTTGGTGGGGGAGCATTTTTTCCTTCTTTTTTTTTTTTTTTTTAAGGTGGAACCCCCCCATGACAGGATTAGTGCCCTTATAAGGAGAGGAGGAGACCAGAGCTCACTCTCCCTCTGCCACATGAGGGCACAGCAAGAAGGCTGCTGTCTGCAAACTGGGAAAAGAGCCATCACCAAACACTGAACCTGCTGGCACCTTGATCTTGGACTTCCCAGAACTGTGAGAGATGTCAGTTGTTTAAGCCACCCAGTCTATGGTATTTTGTTACAGAAGCCTATAGGAAGGGAGGAAATTTCCTGCAGATAAGAATTAGGATCTGATGTGTAAGGAGCTTGAAAAGTGGGGAGTCTTTGTACTCCGTTTCCTCTTACCTGTTTTAACACCCCATCAAAGGTCTCCTTCCCAAACCAGCACACCAGAGTCAGTAGGCCCCAACTTTGCTGTCCCTTGAGGGCCGAGCTCCTTTGAAAGAGTAATTGATTTGCAGACATAGGAGGTTGAAAACTTGGGCCCTTCTGAGAACAGATCAGAATGGAACTCCCTCTGGAGACAGTGCTGGGCCCAGCTTGGACACATGGCTCTAGGAGCGGAGGACAGCCAGTGGGTTAGAGGGAAGAGAGAGAGAGGAAGTATCTCAGGGTTCCTGCCTGAAGCTGTCCCCCTGCCCTCCCGCCTCCACCCGCAACCAGAGCACTTCATTTCCAACAAAATATGAATCAAGAAAGAGTGTTGGGCATACACAGTAATGAAAATCCATGATTCAACTGTGCGTTCATAATTATTTCATAAATAAATGGCTTCTGGAGAGCTGCATCTGTCTCTGGCCGTGGAACGTCCGTCTTTCATTAATGTATCCCGGCCTGCACAGAGCTGGCCCACGAGCCCCACTCACGGTCTCCTCGTTCTCTCCATCACTGTCCACCAGTAGGTTTTTGTGGTTCAAAAAGAGCTGCAACCCCACACTCCTCCACAAGACTGATGGCTCGTCAATAACATTAGCCGGCATTACGGGCCGCATCGGGGTAGAGCGGAATCAATACGGCCAAGGAAAAAGTCTAATCAGTTGACGTGGCCATCCTCAGCAGGCCTCACATTACAAGAAATGAGTTTTCTTAAGGAATCAGCGTCAGGGTTGCTTAGGTGCCCCATGCCCAGATGTGCTGACTAAGATTTATAGCTTTGTGTTTAGTCGGTGGAGCAAGGTCGGTGGAGAAAAGTGAAATGGTAACTGGGGTTAACTGCAAAATAAATGGGGGACCTTGTTCCCTCTGCTGATAGGGAGGGAGGCACGTGGCCGGGGGAGCTTTCCTGGGACAGTGCTCCCCACAAGCCAGCCGGTCCCGCAGCTCCTACGGCTATTCCATCCCCGGGGTGGCTCCCGCTGAATGATGGGTGGTCACTTCTCCTTCGAGGGGCTCCTTAGCACTCAGGCACTGCCACCGTCACCCCAGAGTGGCGAGACTGACGCCTCTCCTCCTCTGCTTTCACCCAGAGTCACCCACAGCTGGAGCCGAGAGGAAGATGCCGCAGATCTATCACGTCTGTGACCTCAGATGCTAATCTTTGCCCATTTGTCTGCTCATCAGAGGGAAGCCCCATTCTGTCACACGAGGTGAAAGCGTCAGCACATGGCTTTGCTGGGCTCAGTCATTTTTGAGACAACCCACCGGAGGCAGGTTTCTCCACAGATTTGCAGTCTTCCTCTTAAAGGGACAGCCCCACTGTTCAAAGCCAGGGGAAGAATTGGAGTAGTCCCGGGAGAGCACTCACCTAGTTAATCTCACCTCTCATGAGATCGCATAAGCCTTTTGACCTCAAGTCCACAAGCGTAGATCAAGGGCTAGGGAATAGTGCAGGCCATTCAAAGGACTGAGAAATGGTCACGTCCCCAAATTGCTGGTGGGATAAAGGGAAGACACAGGCAAGTGTGAAAAGGCTATTATATTGGACACACTGAAATATAGCCTCCTTCATTCATTCTTATATAAAACAAATATATTGAGGACCTGTTTTGTGCCTGGTACTATTTGAGGTGCTGCGGCAGAGCAGTGACTAAAAGAGACAAAGTCCCTGCCCTCGGGGATCTCACACTCTTGTGGGGACAGCAAACAAAGAACAGTTACACAGGTGAATGTAAAGTATCAGGAAAATGCTATGAAGAAAAATAAGACAGGTGATGGAGAGCGTGGTGGAGATGGAAGGGGAGCTGCCGCTTTGAATGAGGATGGTCAGTGAAGGCCTCTCTGGGGAGGCGCATTTGAGCAAAACTGTAAAATGAGGCAGAGGAAACAAAGTCCAAAGGTCTTGAGGGGGCGTGTCCTTGGGGTGTTTAAGAAAGAGCCAGGAGGCCAATGTGAGGAAGGAGAGACTGGCAGGAGATGGCATTGGCGAGGGAGCCAGGGGCCAGAGCCTGTAGGGTCTTGTAGGCAAGAAGGACTGTGGATTTCTCTCTGCGTATGATGGGAAGCTATTAGAGAGTTTTAAGGGGTGGCAGTTGACATCACATATTTTCATTTTATCAGGATCCTTCTGGCTGCTTTCTGAGAACAGTTTGGGAGACAAGTCAGGTAAGAGATGATGGACTCAGCAGTCAAGAGAGTGATGAAATGTAGGAGGATCCTGGAACCAAAAGATTTGCTTGTGGAATGGATGAGGGATATGAAAGAGAGAAGTCAAGGATGAGGCCAGTGTTTTTTGCCTGAGCGAATGGGTAAATGCTGGTTTCTTTTCCTCAGATGGGAGCAGATTTGAGGAGGTGAAATCAAGAGATGATTTGGGGGGCATGTTGAGTTTGAGATGTCTATTAGCATCCAAGTGCAAATTAGAAGAGGTGGCTGTGTATTCAGGCCTGGAGTTCAGCGAGAGTTCTAGACAGAAGAGATAAACTTGGAAGTCATCTGCATATTGATGATAATACTTAATATCATATACCTGGATAAGTCACTTCGAGAGAGAGCACAGAGGGAGCAGAGATGCAAAGGGACCAAGGACTCTGCTTTGAAGTACTCCAGCGTTTGGAGGACAGAAAGATACGAAGGATCCAGCAGCCAAGACTGAGGAGGCTAGTCAGGGAGGTGGTGAGGATCTGGACATAGTGCTGTGAGATCAGTCCAGAGGGAAGTTAATTTTATCTGGAGGTGGTAGGAATTGAATATAAACCTCGAAGGATGAGATAACTGTGATTAGATGGGGGTAGGAGGAGGAAAGTTTGTCAGGAAATGAGGGTGGAGAGTGAGAGCAGAAAGAACAGCAGGAAGAGACAGTATGAGGGAAATGGCAGGATGTCCAGACAGGCTGGCACAGGCAATGCATGGGGGCAGGGAGGTGGGTGAGAAAAGAGCCCAGAACAGTAGAGTCTGGAGCCAGATTCTGAGTGAACGTGGATGACTGGACGTGATAGGGAAGTGATGGCAAGTTGAGTCCAAACCATGTCGACAGCCGTCAGAGAACGTGGAAACCATGTATTCCCCAGTCTACTTAACAGGTAAGATCCCTGAGCTAAAGTGCCTTCTATACTGTGTTGAATATCACCCATGACTCCATTACCCCATTTAAGAACCACGACAGGAAATGCTCATGTGATTCCAACAAGCCTAAGCTCTTGAAAGCATAAGGAAAAATTAAATTGCCAACTGTATGGAATGAGTCAAGTCTCTCTATGTGTACACATCCCTTGAACAAAACTGAGCTAAAGCTTCTTGAAAAATCTGGTGCATTTGCCTGATGATTTATCCCATGAAACAAATACTAACATATTGTTACTTTCCCTCAAATATCTACATTGATTTTGTTGGACATTCATCTTATGTTGTATTTTGAAAACCCAATGATTGTCAGTTCTGTGATAGCTTTGGCCAAAAGCAATAATGTTCTGACCTGTGAAAAGACCTTGTTCAGTCTTTTGGGAAAATAAAGGGTTATGGAACAATGTCCCCAAGGAACTTAACCTCCATCAAGGGAGAGAGCACATGAAATAAGGAGCAATAAATGCCCTAGAAAGAAGAGCCTCAGAGTGGGGAGACATCACCGGATGAAGGTGGCTGGGAAAGCAAAGGAACCCCAGGGACCAGCATTTGGAAAGGGGGAGCGGCTGAGGGAAGTAGTGATAACATCATTTGCTGAGTGCCCATTCAGGTCGGGGACTGTGTTAGGTGCTTTACAGGAAAAATAAATAAACCCCAGAACAACTCTGTGGAGTAAGTATTATTTACCTTCATTTTGGAGAAAAGCCAAACAGGAAGGTTAAGTTCTTGCCCATAGAGGTGTAGGTGTAACAGGGGGAGGCAGGCTTCCACTGCAGGTCTGTCTGCCCCCAAACCTCTATCATTTACCCTCCAGAGTCTCCCAGAAGAACTGGCTTGAGTGAGTAGACACATGAATTCAAGGAAGGAGCAAACAACTTGGAAGGGTCTTTGGGGCTGGAGGGCCTTGGACATCAGTGCCTGGTTAAGCTATGCGATGGCGCCATGAGAACCTGTGTACAGTATAGTACCATTATTATTATTATTTTTTAAGTTTATACATAGAAGAAAATCTAGAAGGAAACCAACCAAACTGTTAGCACCAGGCACTGTTGGAATGTGGAGGTGATTATAGGTGACCTTCCCTTCCTAGTTTTTCTGCTTATTAATTATTTGAATTTTCCACTAAGCAAATACTACTTTTATAATCAGAAAAAAAAAGAATCCTATACTGCAAAAATAAATCGAGTTCATAAATGAGAAGCCTTTGGGGGAGGAAGTTTTCAAGTTAGTTTGTCATTAAGCAAAATAAATTCTAGTTGGATTAGAGTTAGGTATAAAAACAGTCTATAAAAAACCAGAAAGAGACCAAATAGTGAATAATTTCTGGAGAAAAAATATTTTAAACATAAAAGCAATGCAAGAACTAACAAAGGAATTTGATTTTTATGTATTTAAATAAAAAATTTGAGGACTTCCCTGGTGGTGCAGTGGTTAAGAATCCTCCTGCCAATGCAGGGGACATGGGTTCGAGCCCTGGTCCAGGAAGATCCCACATGCCGTGGAGCAATTAAGCCCGTGTGCCACAACTACTGAGCCCACGCACCGCAACTACTGAAGCCTGTGCACCTAGAGCCCATGCTCCGCAACAACAGAAGCCACCACAATGAGAAGCCCGTACACTGCAACGAAGAGTAGCCCCCGCTCGCTGCAACTAGAGAAAGCCTGCAAGCAGCAACAAAGACCCAACGTAGCCAAAAATAAAATTTTTAAAAATTAAATTAAAGAGAAAAAAAAATGAAACTATCTTCTATACATCAAAAATCATCATGAGTAAAACTGGGGAAAATATTTCACAACAAAGACAGATAGTGGTTATTGCCATTGATATATGAAGAACTCGCTGAAAATGATAGGAGAAACACTATGAACTCAATTTTTTAAATGGACAAACATAAGAGGTAATACAAATAGATAATAAATATATTTTTAATATATATTTACCTCATTGGTAATTTACAAAAGGAAGACACAACACAAGGAGATAACTTTTCTGTAGTTTTCCCTACTATTATATCAGCAACGAGTTAAATGTAATAATAGCCCTAGAGAACATAAGGCTGGCATTCTCCACATATGGAGAGATGGGGGAGAGCAATATGGAAATATATAACTCTTTTCAAGTGTTTACACCTCTTGGTCTTAATCCAGAAGTCTTTCCTAGGGAAATAGAGAAAAGACAGCAAAATTTCATGTACAAGTGTCCTCACTGTAGTATGTTATATAGTAGCAAGGAACAAATATAACTGGAATGTTCAGTAGAGGAACAGCTAACTACTATATATTATGGAACAAACATACTATGGAGCATTGTACAACCAGGATAAAAACAAGTAAAACAATTTTTCCAGAAGTTTCTTTTTGAAGATATGGTCCCCATTTGCAATATTACAATTTTGCTGTGGAGGTAAGTTGTAGAAAGAGAAATAACAGTTCAAGCTACTGTGTGGTTCAGGCCACAGGTGCTATCAGGATTTCAGAGAGTACCCCTGACACACACACACACACACACAAACACACACACGCCCACACCACACTGTACAACTACAGGAGTATCATTTTTCCTGCTGCTCCATCCTGTGATTTTTTGCCTTCATTCTTCAAGGGAAGATGGCTGGACATAAGGTGGTATTTGTTTCTCTTTCTGACTTACTTAGTACAATAATCTCTAGGTCCATCCATGCTGCTGCAAATGGCATTATTTCATTCTTTTTAATGGCTGAGTAATATTCCATTGTATATATATACACTACATCTTCTTTATCCATCCATCTGTTGATGGACATTTAGGTTCTTTCCAGGTCTTGTCTATTGTGAATAGTGCTAGAGGTGCAATATTTTTAATGCAACCATTTCTGCCTTCTAGTGGAGGGAGAGAATTCATCATGAATGAGGCTTTTGTTGAGTGACCACGGTGAGGCACTATTCGAGTCTGTTCCATGTTCTGTAAGGATTAAGCTGACATAGAGAAGAGCCAATCTGTTCTTCATAATAAACAAAAGGTGTCTTTCTTAAGCAGACAGATTGTTCTTTAGGGAGGTGGTGGGGTGAGGCCACCAGCATAGATCTAACCCAAAGTGGGAAGAGAGAATATATGTTTTCTAACTGCTACTGTAACAAATTACCATGAACTTGGTGGCTTAAATCAACATAAATTTATTATCTGGAGATGCTGCAGGTCAGAAGTCTTAACAGGGTTTCACTGGGCTAAAATCAAGAAGTTGGCAGGGCTGTATGCTTCACCAGAAGCTCTGGGTTAAAATCTGCTTCCAGGCTCATGGCAGAATTCAATTTCATGAGGTTGTAGGACTGAGGTCCCCATTTCCTTTGGCTTTCATCGGAGGTGGTTCTCAGCTTTTAGAGAAGGCTTGCTCCTGCCCCACTTCCTCCATCTTCAAAGCCAGCTATGATTCCTGTCCCCTGGTGATTTAATCAAACACTAACCTAGGTACTGCTGTGAATGGGGCTTTACAGATGTAGTTAAGTTTACTAATCAGCTGACCTTAAAAAAGAGAGAGTAGCCTGAATTATCCAGGTGGGCCCAGTCTAATCACTTGAGCTCATAAAAGCAGAGAAATCTCTCAAGCCGGAGGTAGAGAGATGTGGTGGAAAAAGAAAGCAGAGGGTAGATAAGGAAGAAGGGAGATCGGAGAGATTTGTTTGACCCATGAGAAGAGTTTAGCCATTGCTGGATTCCATAGTCTGTGCATCCGCATCTATCATGCTTCTGATTCCAGGTCCAACTTCTGCAAACAACAGTCTCCATGTACTTTTACAGTCTCTCTGTAACTTTAGTCAGCTGTGAGGAGATTCCCTGGGGCCAGGCATTCCTCCAGAAGGATTTCTGCAGTATTAACCTAATGATACAGTCTTTGCCACCCCAGGGTGTGACCATCTCCTCACCTCTGTGATGGAATTGACAGAAGGGATTGTGTCTGAGAGACTGTCTAAGCTGTCAGGGGTATCTTAAATGGCTACTCTCCTTAAACCACACCAGCCTAAGGAAGTCCAACCTCTGCCCAGTGTTGATAGGCCAACTATTTATCAATCAAAATGGCCCAGCACTGATGATCTTGATGAGGACCAGCCCCGAACAACCCAGCAGCCATACTGGTGCATCCAAGCTGCTGATGAGCCCTGCCTCTGTCTATCTTCTGGGCCTGGTTCACAAGGAAAGGCTTCCTTCATTCCTCTTTTTGGAGGTTGAATATGGTCCTTCACATAATGAAACCACTATTTTCCAGATACTTTGCAGTTCATTACAAGAGAAAAGCCATCCTTCTGGAGATCATGCTGTCTCAAAATTTCCTGTGGCCACCCTCTGAGGAGGCCTTTGGAGAAGGCCTCGTAGCAGTGCAAGCTAGTCTTCTTTGCCTCAGACAGCTGGAAGGCACGACAAGGAAGAGAGTGCACAGGGCAGAGAGATCAGCCAGGGCAGGAGGCAGGAGCCCTGGATTTTCATTGCATGGTCACCCTTATGACCCCAGGTGTGATGGATCAGCTTAACACGTTAGCTTGGCCAGGCTCGGCCCTCAGTTATTCAATCAAACACTAATCTGGGTGTTGCTGTGAAGTTATTTTGTAGATGTGATTAAAGTCGCAATCAGTTTACTTTAAGCAAGATTATCCTAGATTATCCAGATGGGCCTGACTCAACCAGTTGAAAGGTTTTAAGAACAGAGCTGAGGCTTCTCTGAAGAAGAAACTTCACCTGTAGACTGCAGCTTCAGTTCATGCCTGAGCTTCCAGCTGCCCCTCCTGACAGCCTGCCTGCCCTGTGGATTTCAGGCTTGTCTAACCAGCTGCACAATCACATAAGCCAAGTCCTTGAAATAAATCTTTATTTATAGATTTTTATATACGTAAAAGCTAGTCACCTAAGGGATTGTGTGCCCTCTGCACTCCCACAAGCCCGTCAGGCAAGCCTGCAGCCCCTCTCCTGGGGGAATGAGGCACGTACCCTCCCGATTTGGAGCAGGTGAGTAAGGACGGGGCTTGCTTACTCCACAGTGATGATCATAAAAACAGCAAACATTCACAGGTGCTTCCTATGTGCCAGATCCTCATGGCCAAGAGGTAAGTACTATTATTATCCCCGGTTTGGAGACCTGACCCTGCAACAGAGCCCAGCGTGCGCTCAGTCAGTGCTAGCGCTGGCAGCGGGCCCCAAGCAGCCTAACGGCAATGGCCGCGGCATCACCCGGCTCCCACCACAAGGAGCGGCTACACAGGGCCGGTGACCTTGTTCCTTCTCTTCAACTTCAGTTACAGGTAAGAATCTGTCTTGAGTGAAAACTCCAGGCTCCATGGTTTTCTCCTGTAAGAGTTCCTAAATTTTAGGACTCAGACTTGGTTTGGGGTAGCTAGAACTCTTGTACCTTTAATTCTCCTTCATGATGTTACCAACCTCCTTGGTTCTATAAATTGAAATTGGAGGGTTGTTAGAGGAAAACATGAGACATTCGAATGCACGATACTATTGCTGGTTAATTGTATTACATACAGTTTATGGGCTTCTGGTCATCTCCAGGTCATAGTCTTCCAAGGAAAGAGTCAGTGTCACCAAGAAGGAGCTGGGTAAGCATCAGAAAGCAAGGGGCCTGGTCGGTCCCCTCCCCGCTTCCTGAAGGCCCACAGTTGAACCTCGGGCCAGTCCCTCCCAGGATGGCCTGGTGTTAATTATGATGCAATCCCCCAGCCATGCAGCCTCAGCAACAATTTCGGGAGTCAGGGTCCATGTGCAAGGCCATTAACACTAAACATGTTTTAATCCATAATTGTGCGAGATTTATTTAATTTAGGGGCTTTATTTATAGTTCGATTGGAATTGTAATGTATTTTCGGCCCTCCGCACTGGGATCTGTCAATTTTTACGGCGTCTTTTAATTGTGTTCTTCCAGGCCAGGTGCAAGCAGTTTTCCAAAGCAGGCTGATCAGAGCAGGCCTCCTGTTATGCCATGGGGGAGGGGAGCCGCCTCACACAGACATGACCCTGTGCCACCATGAGGGCAGGGACACTGAGGCTGGGTCCCCAGTTCTTGGAAGGCCCCAGCCCTCAGATGGCAGTCACGACCCCCGCCCAGCCCAGCCTCTCCCCTCCTGCTCTGTCAGAGCTTGTATGCTGAGAACAAGCTTCCAAAATCTCCACTCACACCCTTCCATCCCTTTGTTCATTCCTTTGTTCATTTATCAAACATGTACTGAGCGTCTACTGTGTACCAAGCCCTGTGCTCGGGTTAAGAATGCAAAAACAAATAGGATGGTGGCCCAGACTCTGAGGAGCTGAGGGTATCCCAGGAGGAGACAAAGAAGAATTCATAGGCTACCTAGTACCTGACACTGAGCTCCATACTAGAGACTCACGAAAGAGCAGAACCTCAGCTTGCAGATTCAGAGGAATGAGTCAAAACAAATTTATCTGAGAGTCATTTGACTATAATTTGGTAGCAACGTGGAGGAAGGCGAGTTTGTCAATACAGCAATTTGATCCAAGCACCTCCTGCTCTCGTGCTATCTGCGCTGAGGACTTCTGCTGGTGAGTAATGCTGGATTTAGTTAAACATGAATATTTCTTAGCCTTGTTTCTCTTGGAGCATTGGTAATTGTCAAACACCATGGGGGTTCTTTTGCAACCCTTTATGCATCTTTAAGCATTTAGTCTGTTTTTCCAAGTTATTTCCTTCCAAATCATATACTGCCACAAGCTTATGAGCATTGGAGGAAAACACCAGAAATCGAAGTAAAAGAAAATGGAGAAATGAAAGCAGGTAGTGCCAGCTGGGAGCACACACTGGGAAAGACTAATTCCAATGTAGCTAGAGGAGAACGTAGCCCCACCTCTGTGCTAAGACCAAGGCTCTCAGTGAAGTCGGGGCCTCATCTGTGTGGTTCACTCAGGTATCCCCGGAACCCAGAACAACGCTTGACATGCACAGTCATCAATAAATATTGAATGAATAAACGAGTGAACATGAAAAAAAAAAAACCAAACAAACAGCTAGGGACAATGCCTTACTGGTTAAAAAAATAAACATGCTTGATCAGGAGACAGTGGGAAAAACGTATTTTCTCTGCCTACTGCATGCAGTAGGGGTTATAAAGACAGTCTCTTCAGTAAGTGGTGTTAAGAATGCTGGACAGCCGCATGTAATTAAGTAAGTAAATTCTCACAACAGTGTGAGGTGAGATATTATTCCCACCTTACAGAAGAGGGTACGGAGGGCTCAGGCAGCAGAAATAACTTGTCTGGGGTTACCAATTACAAGAGCTAGGAAAAAGAAAGTTTAAGGGTGGCCCTGGTGAAGAAGACCTACTTTCCTGCAGGTTTGCAAGAGATAAGGCACAGCACATCCTAATTCAGGAATAAAAAAACCCAACCCAATCCAAAAATGAGCAGAAGACCTAAATAGACATTTCTCCAAAGAAAACATACAGATGGTTAATAGGCACGTGAAAAGATGTTCAGCATCGTTAACTATTCGAGAAATGCAGATCAAAACTACAATGAGGCATCACCTCACACTGGTCAGAATGGCCAGCACTAAAGAGTCTACAAATGATAAATGCTAGATAGGATGTGGAGAAAAGGGAACCCTCTTGCACTGTTGGTGGGAATGTAAATTGATGCAGCCACTATGGAGAACAGTATGGAGGTTCCTTAAAAAACTTAAAATAGAGTTACTATATGCTCCAGCAATCCCACTCCTAGGCATATATCCAGAAAAGATGAAAACTATAATTCAAAAAGATACAAGGACCCCAGTGTTCATAGCAGCACTATTTACAATAGCCAAGACATGGAAACAACCTAAGTGTCCATCAACAGGTGAATGGATAAAGAAGATGTGGTACATATATACTATGGAATACTACTCAGCCATAAAAAAATGAAATAATGCCATTTGCAGCACATGGATGGACTTAGAGATTATCATATTAGGTGAAGTAAGTCAGACAGACAAATATATGATATCACTTATATGTGGAATCTAAAATAGGATACAGATGAACTTATTTACATAGAAAACAAACTTATGGTTACCAAAGGGGAAGGGAGGAGAGGATAAATTAGAGGTATGGGACTAGCAGATACAAACTACTATATGTAAAATAGATAAACATCAAGGTCCTACTGTATAGCACAGGGAACTATATTCAATATCCTGTAATAAACTTTAATGGAAAGGATTATGAAAAAGAATATGTAATGTATAACTGAATCACTTTGCTATATACCAGAAACTAACACAATATTGTATATCAACTATACTTCAATAAAAATAAATTAATTGGGACTTCCCTGGTGGCTCAGTGGATAGGAATCCACCTGCCAACGCAGGGGACATGGGTTCGATCCCTGGTCTGGGAAGGTCCCACATGCTGCAGAGCAACTAAGCCCATGTGCCACAACTGCTGAGCCTGGGCTCTAGAGCCCGTGAACCACAACTACTGAAACCTGAGCACCACAACTACTGAAGCCTGCATGCCTAGAGCCCGTGCTCCACAACAAGAGAAGCCACCACAAGGAGAGGGCCATGCACCACAGCAAGGAGTAGCCCCCACTCGCCGCAACTAGAGAGAGCCCGCGTGCAGCAACGAAGACCCAACACAGCCAGAAATAAATAAAATTAATCTTTAAAAATTAATTAATTAATTTTAAAAATCAAAGTGGTTATGATTGCTTGGAGACTGAGAGGAGTCCAGCTGGGAGACTCAGAAGGTTAAGGGGCACTGAATTGGGAGATTGGGATTGACATATATATGCTACCATGTGTAAAATAGATAGCTAGTGGGAACCTGCTGTATAGCACAGGGAACTCAGTTCGGTGCTCTGTGGTGACCTAGATGGGCGGGATGGGGGGTGGGGTGGGAGGGAGATCTAAGAGTGAGGGGATATATGTATACATATAGCTGATTCACTTCATTGTACAGCAGAAACTAACACAACATTGTAAAGCAACTATACCCCAGTGAAAAAAATGGGGAGCCTTTCAAAAGTGAGGACTTGGTGAGAGGAAGTGATGTCAAGGTAGCCTGTGCTGGAAGAAGCGGCAGTGGAGCAAAGGGCTTAAAGTGAATAAGGCAAGTCACTATTTCCTGCCCTATCCCTGGAGGCAGGTAAAGCCTAGTCTCCAGAGATTCTTTGATCTCTTGGATTCTAGAGGTTCTAGAAGATCTCCTAGTCTCTCTAGAGGGAGACTTTTAGGGAGGCTTTTATGTTCTTAGATTCCTAGGTATTAGTGAGAAGTCTCTTAGGGAACAAATAATGCCCCTTAGGTAAGTTGGAGCAAATTGTGAAGGGTCTTGAGTGTTATTCTAAGGAGGTTAGACTTTATGCTTGAAGATATTGAGGTTTGAAGACCTGGGGATGATCCCTTGGGATGTCCACACCGGTGGACGGGAGTCAGGGAGAGCACTTGAGAGGCTGCAGTGATGATCCAAGTGAGAGCCAGGAGCAGTAGAGAGGGAGGAGAGGTATTTGTCAAATGAAGGAATGTGAGTGTTGTTACTGATGTGATCTGGGGGAGAGAGAAACAATGGCTATGATCCTGGAGAGTGAACTGAATTAGGAACCGAAGAGGCAGAGAAGCAGGACTAGCACTCTAGATTTAAGCAGGCCGAGACTTAAATACCAAAATGATATCACCTGTGGGAGAAATTCGCCAGGTATGCCTGGAACACCGAGAGGCTGATGACGAGAGAAGTAGATGTGGGAGCCAGCATCATAAAGGAAAGAGTTGAGAATGTGGGGTTGGATCAAGATCTGAGGGAGAAAAGGCAGGAAGAACAAGGCCAATGAGATGCCCCTAAAGGCCACTGAGAAATAATGATTAGAGGAAGGAAAGCAAGAAAGAGAAATCTCAAAGGAGCAAAGAGAGGTAAGTTTCAAGGATGGTGTGGCCAGAAATGGCAGTTGTCTATGCAACAGAGAAGAAACCATTTGATTAAGTGATAGGAAGGACACTGGTGATCTCTGTCAAAGTGACAGAGTGGTCAGTCAAGAAATGAGACTGGGGACTTCCGTGGTGGCGCAGTGGTTAAGAATCCGCCAGCGGGCTTCCCTGGTGGCGCAGTGGTTGAGAATCTGCCTGCTAATGCAGGGGACACGGGTTCGAGCCCTGGTCTGGGAAGATCCCACATGCCGCGGAGCGACTAGGCCCGTGAGCCACAACTACTGAGCCTGCGCGTCTGGAGCCTGTGCTCCGCAACAAGAGAGGCCGCGATAGTGAGAGGCCCGCGCACCGCGATGAAGAGTGGCCCCCACTTGCCGCAACTAGAGAAAGCCCTCACACAGAAACGAAGACCCAACACAGCCAAAAATAAATTAATTAATTAATTAATAAAAACAAAACAAAAAAGAAAAAAAAAAAGAATCCGCCAGCCAATGCAGGGGACATGGATTTGAGCCCTGTTCCAGGAAGATTCCACATGCCGCGGAGCAACTAGGCCCGTGCGCCACAACTACTGAGCCTGCGCTCTAGAGCCCGCAAGCCACAACTGCTGAAGCCCGCGAGCCTAGAGCCCGTGCTCCACAACAAGAGAAGCCACCGCAATGAGAAACCTGCACACCTCAGTGAGGAGTAAGCCCCGCTCGCCACAACTAGAGAAAACCCACGTGCAGCAACAAAGACCCAACGCAGCCAAAAATAAATACATTTATAAAAAAAAAAAAAAAAATGAAATGACTCTGAAGGTTGAGGAACAAATGGATGAACTGGTGAAGAAGAAGAGAGGGGCTGGACATCCTAGATGATCAGCCAGCAAAAGAGGAGAGGAAGTCAATGGTGGTATGCTGTGCTCTAAAAGTTTGTCTCCCCAAAATTCATGTGTTGAAAACTAAGCCCCAAGGTCATGGTATTAGGAGACGGGGCCTTTGGGAGGTGATTAGGTCATGAGGGCGGAGCCCTCATGAATGGGATGAGCACCTTTGTAAAAGAGGCTCCATGCCCCTTCTGGCATGTGAGGATACAATTAGAATCTGCAACTTGGAAGAGTTTCACCAGTACGTGACCGCTGGCACCCTCATTTTGGACTTCCAACCTCCAGAACTCTGAGAAATAAATTTCTGTTGTTTATAAGCCATCCAATCTATGTTATTTTGTTCTAGCAGCCTGAGCCACTAACACAGGGTGGTAGCTTGAAGAGGGAGCGTTCTTTGAGACTGGGCATGTTATTGATACAAGGAAAGAACCCAGGGGAAAGAGAGAGACTGAAGATGTGAGACAGAGGGAATTCATAGAAGACAGAAGAGGAAGGCATCAGGAGATTCATACAGGACAAGGAAATAGGGAATAACTTCATCAAAGTCAGACATCTGGCTATAGAGAACATGAACCAGTAAGCAGCATGGGATATGGCCCATGTCTGTGTAGTCCTCACACCCAGTAGGGGGACCCATTATTTGTTTCATCTTCAGTGACTTTTCCTCGTGGAGAATTTCACAGTGATGAGATCAGTTATGGACCCTCCCACAGGCTATTTGAAAACTCTCTGTTGTGTCAAAAATAAGAGTGAAAACAGGTGACTGCTTCCTCACGACACACCTAAAAGTGGGTGTAATTGTGGCAGACTTACGATCAGATGTTGGACCTATGGCAAGGCCCTAAACTTTAGGTTTCCCAGGAGGATAAATGTCACATGCTGTGCGTGCGTATCATCAAGTCACATTTCCCACCATCTGGGTTTTTCTGAAGTGAGGAAAGACAGTATTGCTGGGTTACCTTTGAGTAGTGGGTTCTTTTATCTACATTTACATTATCGGCATTGTCTTTACTTGTAAGTGTGAATTCTAGTGACCTCCAGAAGTGCTGACCTCGCACTGCTTTTTGTTTTACATTTTTATATACTTTAAACTTCTTATCTTAATTATACAAGCACTATGTGAATACATTCTCATGGTTAAAATTTGTCAAACAAAATAGGTTTGTTCTCCAGGTCTTTACTGAGTCCTTGCCCTTCCCAGGGGAAATGTACTTACATATTCAAATATGTAGCTATATTTTGTGGGGTTTCTTTCCATAGAAATTGTAGATACTGCTCTTCACCTTGCATTTTTAACCTAGCTATAGGTCTTAGAGGTCTTTCCATATCAGTACATGCAAATATACCAAAATTATTTTGAAATGATGCATAGCACATTTTATAGTATGGATGAACTGTGGTTCATTTAACCACCCCATAAGGATGGAAATGTAGGTTGTTCCTAATTTTGTACTATTATCAATATGCCAAACACTGCACTTTAGTCCCTCCTTCTAGCACCCACTTAGAATGCCATGCTACTTTTGGAAAAGTTCTCCTCCTTCCATCTCACTCAATGGTTTAAAGACATCGTACATACCTCAACACTTTCTTATTATTCTGTTTTTTTCTTGAGTTGTGGAGAGGAGAAAGGGAAGGAGAGAGGGAAGATGCCAGGTGTGTGTCATTTAGTGAATAACATGTTCAGGAGCATGTAATGTCCTGAAGGATGGAAACACTTCTCAGACCTGTAACCAAGATGGTAGCTGGGTCATCGTCTCCTTTGAGATTTCAGTGAAAATGGTGTGACTCCCATCATAGGTCAGTGGTTGGTCATTGCCCAAGCCTACCTGCCAAACTCTCTAGGGAGTCTTTGTGAAGCTTCTATTTACCCAGAGACCTCTGAGTCAGGCCCCTGTCTCCACTGCTTTGGTTCTTTTTGTGGATCATCTCACCGCTTTGAAGGTACTGACCATGGTTCCCGCTGCACTAGTCACTAGGGACTCTTGGCAAAGCAGATTTAAAGACAAATCCATTCTAATGATATTTTTTTAAGTGAAGTATAGTTGATTTACAATATTCTGTTAGTTTCAGGTGTACAGCAAAGTGACTCATTTATACATGTATACATATATTCTTTTTCAGATTCTCTTCTATTATAGGCTGTTACAAGATATTGAATGCAGTTCCCTGTGCTATATAGTAAATCCTTGTTGTTTATCTTATGTATAGTAGTGTGTATCAGTTAATCCATACTCCTAATTTATCCCTCTCCCCGCCACATCTTCTTTATCCATTCATCTGTCGATGGACACTTAGGTTGCTTCCATGTCTTGGCTGTTGTAAATAGTGCTGCTATGAACATTACGGTGCATGTATATTTTCAATTTAGAGTTTTCATCTTTCCTGGATATATGCCCAAGAGTGGGATTGCTGGATCATATGGCAACTCTAGTTTTTTAAGGAACCTCCATACTGTTTTCCATAGTGGCTGCACCAGTTTACTTTTATAGCAACCGTGTATGAGGGTTCCCTTTTCTCCACACCCTATCCAGGATTTATTATTTGTAGACTTTTTGTTTTAATTTTATTGAAGTATAGTTGGTTTACAATGTTGTGTTAATTTCTGCTGTACAGTGAAGCGATTCAATTATACATATATATATTCTTTTTCATATTTGTTTCCATTATGGTTTATCAAAGGATACTGAATACAGTTTCCTGTGCTATACAGTAGGACCTTGTTGTTTCTCCATCCTCTATATGGTAGTTTGCATCTGCTAATCCCAAGCTCCCAATCTTTTCCTCCCCCACCCCTTCCTTGGCAACCACACGTCTATCCTCTATATCTGTGAGTCTGTTTCTGTTTCGCACATATGTTCATTTGTGTCGTGTTTTAGATTCCACATATAGGTGAGATCATATGGTATTTGTCTTTCTCGTTCTGACTTCACTTATTATGATAATCTCTGGTTGCATCCATGTTGCTGCAAATGGCATTATTTCATCCTTTTTTATGGCTGAATAATAGTCCATTGTATATATATACACCACATCTTTATCCATTCATCTGTTGATGGACATTTAGGTTATTGTAATTAGTGCTGCTTGGCTATTGTAAATAGTGCTGCTATGAACATTGGGGTGCATGTATCTTTTCGAATTATAGTTTTGTCTGGTTATATGCCCAGGAATGGGATTGCTGGATCACATGGTAGCTCTATTTTTAGTTTTTTGAGGAACCTCCATACTATTTTCCATGGTGGCTGTACCAATTTACATTCCCACCGACAGTGTAGGAGGTTCCCTTCTCTCCACACACCCTCCAGCATTTGTTATTTGTAGACTTTTTAATGATGGCCATTCTGACCAGTGTGAGGTGATACCCCATTGTAGCTTTGATTTGCATTTCTCTAATAATCAGCAATATTGAGAATCTTTTCATGTGTCTACTGGCCATCTGTATGTCTTCTTTGGAGAAATGTCTATTTAGGTCTCCTGCCTGTTTTTTGGTTGGGTTGTTTTTGTTGTTGTTGTTGACTTGTATGAGCTGTTTTTATATTTTGGAAATTAATCCCATGTTGGTTGAATACTTTGCAACTATTTTCTCCCAGTCTGTATGTTATCTTTTTGTTTTGTTAATGGTTTCCTTTGCTGTGTGAAAGCTTTTAAGTCTGATTACATACCATTTGTTTATTTTACCTGTATTTCTATTGCCTTGGGAGACTGATCTAAGAAAATATTGCTATGATTTATGTCAGAGAAAGTTTTGCCTATATTCTCTTCTAGGAATATTACGGTGTCATGTCTTATATTTAAGTCTTTAAACCATTTTGAGTTTATTTCTGGATATGGTGCGAGGGAGTATTCTAACTTCATTGATTTACATGTGGCTGTCCAGCTTTCCCAGTACCAATTGCTGAAGAGACTGTCTTTTCTCCATTGTATGTTCTTGCATCCTTTGTCAAAGATTAATTGACCATAGGTGTGTGGGTTTGTTTCAGGGTGCTCTATTCCATGCCATTGATCTGTATGGCTGTTTTTTGTGCCAATACCATGCTGATTTGATTACTGTAGCTTTGTAATATTATCTGAAGTCTGGAAGGGTTATGCCTCCAGTCTTATTCTTTTCCCTCAGGATTTCCTTGGCAATTCTGGGTCTTTTGTGTTTCCATATAAATTTTAGTATTATTTGTTCTAGTTCTGTGAAAAATGTCATGGGTAATTTGATAGGGATCACATTAAATCTGTAGACTTCTTTGGGTCATATGGACATTTTAACAATATTCTTCCAATCCAAGGGCATGGGACATCTTTCAGTTGTTTTAATCATTGTCAGTTTCCTTTATCACCATTTTATTGTTCTCAGGGTATAGGTCTTTCACCTCCTTGATTAAGTTTATTCCTAGGTATTTTATTTTTTGACACAATTTTAAACAGGAATTTTTTTAACTTTGTCTTTCTGATATTTCATTGTTAGTGTAAAGAACTGCAACAGATTTCTGTGTGTTAATCTTGTATCTTGCTACCTTGCTGAACTCACTTATCAGTTCTAGTAGTTTTTGTGTGGGGTCTTTAGGATTTTCTGTATAGTGTATCATGTTATCTGCATGTAATGACAACTTTACCTCTTCCTTTCCAATATGGATACCTTTTATGTCTTTTTCTTGTCTGATTGCCATAGCTAGAACTTCCAATGCCATATTGAATAGAAGTGTTGAGAGTGGGCATGCTTGTCTTCTTCTGGAATTTAGCAGGAAGGCTCTCAGTTTTTCACCATTGAGTATTGTACTGGCTGCGGGTTTGTCATAAATGGCATTTATTATGTTGAGATATGTTTCCTCTATCATCACTTTGGTGAGAGTTCTGATCATGAATGGATGTTGAATTTTATCTGTGCATCTATCATCTTTTGAAATGATCATGTGGTTTTTGTCTTTTCTTTTGTTGATGTGGTGTATCACATTGATTTGTATATGTTGAATCATCCTTGCGACCCTGGGATGAATCCAACTTGATCATGTTGTATTATCCTTTTTATGTGTTGTTGGATTCATTTTGCTAATATTTTGTTGAGGATTTTTGCCTCTATATTTTTTTTTCAGGATTTTTTTTAAACATCTTTATTGGAGTATAATTGCTTTACAATGGTGGGTTAGTTTCTGCTTTATAACAAAATGAATCAGTTATACATATACATATGTCCACATATCTCTTCCCTGTTGCGTCTCCCTCCCTCCCACCCTCCCTATCCCACCCATCTAGGTGGTCACAAAGCACCGAGCTGGTCTCCCTGTGCTATGTGGCTACTTCGCACTAGCTATCTATTTTGTATTTGGTAGTGTATATATGTCCATGCCACTCTCTCACTTTGTCCCAGCTTACCCTTCCCCCTCCCCGTATCCTCAAGTCCATTCTCTAGTAGGTCTGCGTCTTTATTCCCGTCTTGCCCCTAGGTTCTTCATGACCATTTTTTTGTTTGTTTTTTAGATTCCATATATATGTGTTAGCATACGTTATTTGTTTTTCTCTTTCTGACGTACTTCACTCTGTATGACAGGCTCTAGGTTCATCCACCTCACTACAAATAACTCAATTTCGTTTCTTTTTATGGCTGAGTAACATTCCATTGTATATATGTGCCACATCTTCTTTATCCATTCATCTGTTGATGGACACTTAGTTGCTTCCATATCCTGGCTATTGTAAATAGAGCTGCAATGAACATTGTGGTACATGACTGTTTTTTGAATTATGGTTTTCTCAGGGTATATGCCCAGTAGTGGGATTGCTGGGTCGTATGGTAGTTCTATTTTTAGTTTTTTAAGGAACCTCCATACTGTTCTCCATTGTGGCTGTATCAATTTACATTCCCACCAACAGTGCAAGAGGGTTCCCTTTTCTCCACACCCTCTCCAGCATTTATTGTTTGTAGATTTTTTGATGATGGCCATTCTGACAAGTGTGAGATGATATCTCATTGTAGTTTTGATTTGCATTTCTCTAATGATTAGTGATGTTGAGCATTCTTTCATGTGTTTGTTGGCAATCTGTATATCTTCTTTGGAGAAATGTCTGCTTAGGTCTTCTGCCCATTTTTGGATTGGGTTGTTTGTTTTTCTGTTATTGAGCTGCATGAGCTGCTTGTAAATCTTGGAGATTAATCCTTTGTCAGTTGCTTCATTTGCAAATATTTTCTCCCATTCTGAGGGTTGTCTTTTGGTCTTGTTTATGGTTTCCTTTGCTGTGCAAAAGCTTTTAAGTTTCATTAGGTCCCATTCGTTTATTTGTGTTTTTATTTCCATTTCTCTCGGAGCTGGGTCAAAAAGGATCTTGCTGCGATTTATGTCATAGAGTGTTCTGCCTATGTTTTCCTCTAAGAGTTTGATAGTGTCTGGCTTTACACTTAGGTCTTTAATCCATTTTGAGTTTATTTTTGTGTATGGTGTCAGGGAGTGTTCTAATTTCATACTTTTACATGTACCTGTCCAATTTTCCCAGCACCACTTATTGAAGAGGCTGTCTTTTCTCCACTGTATATGCTTGCCTCCTTTATCAAAGATAAGGTGACCGTATGTACGTGGGTTTATCTCTGGGCTTTCTATCCTGTTCCAGTGATCTATATTTCTGTTTTTGTGCCAGTACCACACTGTCTTGATTACTGTAGCTTTGTAGTATAGTCTGCAGTGAGGGAGCCTGATTCCTCCAGCTCCGTTTTTCTTTCTCAAGATTGCTTTGGCTATTCGGGGTCCTTTGTGTTTCCATACAAATTGTGAAGTTTTTTGTTCTAGTTCTGTGAAAAATGCCAGTGGTAGTTTGATAGGGATTGCATTGAGTCTGTAGATTGCTTTGGGTAGTATAGTCATTTTCACAATGTTGATTCTTCCAATCCAAGTACATGGTATATCTCTCCATCTATTTGTATCATCTTTAATTTCTTTCATCAGTGTCTTATAATTTTCTGCATACAGGTCTTTTGTCTCCTTAGGTAGGTTTATTCCTAGATATTTTATTCTTTTTGTTGCAGTGGTAAATGGGAGTGCTTTCTTAATTTCACTTTCATATTTTTCATCATTAGTGTATAGGAATGGAAGAGATTTCTGTGCATTAATTTTTGTATCCTGCTACTTTACCAAATTAATTGATTAGCTCTAGTAGTTTTCTGGTAGCATCTTTAGGATTCTCTATGTATAGTATCATGTCATCTGCAAACAGTGACAGCTTTACTTCTTCTTTTCCGATTTGGGTTCCTTTTATTGCTTTTTCTTCTCTGATTGCTGTGGCTAAAACTTCCAAAACTATGTTGAATACTAGTGGTGAGAGTGGGCAACCATGTCTTGCTTCTGATCTTAGTGGAAATGGTTTTAGTTTTTCACCATTGAGGACAATATTGGCTGTGGGTTTGTCATATATGGACTTTATTATGTTGAGGTAAGTTCCCTCTATGCCTACTTTCTGGAGAGTTTTTTTTTTATCATAAATGGGTGTTGAATTTTGTCGAAAGCTTTGTCTGCATCTATTGAGATGATCATATGGTTTTTTTCCTTCAATTTGTTAATATGGTGTATCACATTGATTGATTTGCGTATATTGAAGAATCCTGGCATTCCTGGGATAAACCCCACTTGATCATGGTGTATGATACTTTTAATGTGCTGTTGGATTCTGTTTGCTACTATTTTGTTGAGGATTTTTGCACCTATGTTCATCAGTGATATTGGCCTGTAGTTTTCTTTCTTTGTGACATCTTCTTCTGGTTTTGGTATCAGGGTGATGGTGGCCTCGTAGAATGAGTTTGGGAGTGTTCCTCCCTCTGCTATATTTTGGAAGAGTTTGAGAAGGATAGGTGTTAGGTCTTCTCTAAATGTTTGATAGAATTCACCTGTGAAGCCATCTGGTCCTGGGCTTTTGTTTGTTGGAAGATTTTAAATCACAGTTTCAATTTCAGTGCTTGTGACTGGTCTGTTCATACTTTCTATTTCTTCCTGGTTCAGTCTCGGAAGGTTGTGCTTGCCTAAGAATTTGTCCATTTTTTCCAGGTTGTCCATTTTATTGGCATATAGTTACTTGTAGTAATCTCTCGTGATTCTTTGTATTTCTGCAGTGTCAGTTGTTACTTCTCCTTTTTTATTTCTAATTCTATTGATTTTTGAGTCTTCTCCCTTTTTTTCTTGATGAGTCTGGCTAATGGTTTATCAATTTTATCTTCTCAAAGAACCAGCTTTTAATTTAATTGATCTTTGCTATCATTTCCTTCATTTCTTTTTCATTTACTTCTGATCTGATCTTTATGATTTCTTTCCTTCTGCTAACTTTGGGGGTTTTTTTGGTTCTTCTTTCTCCAATTGCTTTAGGTGTAAGGTTAGGTTGTTTATCTGAGATGTTTCTTGCTTCTTAAGGTAGGATTGTATTGCTATAAACTTCCCTCTTAGAACTGCTTTTGCTTCATCCCATAGGTTTTGGGTCGTCGTGTTTTCATTGTCTTTTGTTTCTATGTATTTTTTTATTTCCTCTTTGATTTCTTCAGTGATCTGTTGGTTATTAAGTAGTGTATTGTTTACCCTCCATGTGTTTGTATTTTTTACAGATTTTTTTCCTGTAATTGATATCTAGTCTCATAGCATTGTGGTTAGAAAAGATACTTGATACCATTTCAATTTTCTTAAACTTCCCAAGGCTTGATTTGTGACCCAAGATATGATCTATCCTGGAGAATGTTCTGTACCACTTGAGAAAAAAGTGTATTCTGTTGTTTTTGGATGGAATGTCCTATAAATATCAATTAAGTCCATCTTGTTTAATGTATCATTTAAACCTTGTGTTTCCTTATTTATTTTCATTTTGGATGATGTGTCCATTGGAGAAAGTGGGGTGTTAAAGTCCCCTACTGTGCTTGTGTTACTGTCGATTTCCCCTTTTATGGCTGTTAGTATTTGCCTTATGTATTGTGGTGCTCCTATGTTGGGTGTGTAAATATTTACAATTGTTATATGTTCTTCTTGGATTGATCCCTTGATCATTCTGTAGTGTCCTTCTTTGTCTCTTGTAATAGTCTTTGTTTTAAAGTCTATTTTGTCTGATATGAGAATTGCTACTCCAACTTTCTTTTGATTTCCATTTGCATGGAATATCTTTTTCCATCCCCTCACTTTCAGTCTGTATGTGTCCCTAGGTCTGAAGTGGGTCTCTTCTAGACAGCATATTTATGCTTCTTGTTTTTGTATCCATTCAGCCAGTCTGTGTCTTTTGGTGGGAGCATTTAATCCATTTACATTCAAGGTAATTATCGATATGTATGTTCCTATTCCCATTTTCTTAAATGTTTTGGGTTTGTTATTGTAGGTGTTTTCCTTCTCTTGTGTTTCTTGCCTAGAGAAGTTCCTTTAGCATTTGTTGTAAAGCTGGCTTGGTGGTACTGAATTCTCTTAACTTTTGCTTGTCTGTAAAGGTTTTAATTTCTCCGTCAAATCTGAATGAGATCCTTGCTGGGTAGATCCTATCTTAGTTGTAGGTTTTTCCCTTTCATCACTTTAAATATGTCCTGCCACTCTCTTCTGGCGTGCAGAGTTTCTGCTGAAAGATCAGGTGTTAACCTTATGGGGATTCCCTTGTATGTTATTTGTTGTTTCTCCCTTGCTGCTTTTAATACTTTTTCTTTGTATTTAGTTTTTGATCGTTTGATTAATATGTGTCTTGGCGTGTTTCTCCTTGGATTTATCCTGTATGGGACTCTCTGTGCCTCCAAGACTTGATTAACTATTTCCTTTCCCATATTAGGGAAGTTTTCAACTATAATCTCTTCAAGTATTTTCTCAGTCCCTTTCTTTTTCTCTTCTTCTTCTGGGACCCCTATGATTTGAATGTTGGTGCATTTAATGTTGTCCCAGAGGTCTCTGAGACTGTCCTCAATTCTTTTCATTCTTTTTTCTTTATTCTGCTCTGCAGTAGTTATTTCCACTATTTTATCTTCCAGGTCACTTCTCCGTGTTTGTGCCTCAGTTATTCTGCTCTTGATCCCTTCTAGAGAATTTTTTATTTCATTTATTGTGTTGTTCATCACTGTTTGTTTGCTTTTCAGTTCTTCTAGGTCCTGGTTAAACATTTCTTGTATTTTCTCCATTCTATTTCCAAGATTTTGGATCATCTTTACTATCATTATTCTGAATTCTTTTTCAGGTAGACTGCCTATTTCCTCTTCATTTGTTTGGTCTGGTGGGTTTTTACCTTTCTCCTTCATCTGCTGTGCCTTTCTCTGTCTTCTCATTTTGCTTAATTTACTGTGTTTGGGATCTCCTTTTCACAGGCTGCTGGTCCGTAGTTCCCATTGTTTTTGGTGTCTGTCCCCAGTGGCTAAGGTTGGTTCAGTGGGTTGTGTAGGCTTCCTGGTGGAGGGGACTAGTGCCTGTGTTCTGGTGGATGAGGCTGGATCTTGTCTTGCTGGTGTGCAGGTCCACGTCTGGTGGTGTGTTTTGGGGTGTCTGTGGCCTTATTATTTTAGGCAGCCTCTCTGCTAATGGGTGGGGTTCTGTTCCTGTCTTGCTAGTTGTTTGGCATAGGGTGTCCAGCACTGTAGCTTGCTGGTCATTGAGTGGAGCTGGGTCTTGGCGTTGAGATGGAGATCTCTGGGTGATTTTCGCCATTTGATATTATGTGGAGCTGTGAGGTCTCTTGTGGACCAGTGTCCTGAAGTTGGCTCTCCCACCTCAGAGGCACAGCCCTGATGCCTGGCTGGAGCACCAAGAGCAAAAAGAGAAAAAGGGGGAAAAATATATATATTGTTGCTCCCAAAGTCTACCTCCTCAATTTGGGATGATTCATTGTCTATTCAGGTATTCCACAGATGCAGGGTACATCAAGTTGATTGTGGAAATTTAATCCACTGCTCCTGAGGCTGCTGGGAGAAATTTCCCTTTCTCTTCTTTGTTCGCACAGCTCCTGGGGTTCAGCTTTGGATTTGGACCCTTTTCTGTGTGTAGGTCCCCTGAGGGCGTCTGTTCTTTGCTCAGACAGGACGGTGTTAAAGGAGCAGCTGATTCGGGGGCTCTGGCTCACTCAGGCCGGGGGTAGGGAGGGGTACAGAATATGGGGTGAACCTGCAACGGCAGAGCCCGGCATGACATTGCACCAGCCTGAGACGCACTGTGCGTTCTCCGGGGAAGTTGTCCCTGGATCACGGGACCCTGGCAGTGGCGAGCTGCACAGGTTCCTGGGAGGGGAGGTGTGGAGAGTGACCTGTGCTTGCTCACAGGCTTCTTGGTGGCTGCAGCAGCAGCCTTAGAGTCTCATGCCTGTCTCTGGGGTCCACGCTGATAGCCGCAGCTCGCGCCCATCTCTGGAGCTCCTTTAAGCTGCACTCTTTATCCCCTCTCCTTGAACACCAGGAAACAAAGAGGCAAGAAAAAGTCTCTTGCCTTTTCAGCAGCTCCATACTTTTTCCCGGACTCCCTCCCACCTAGCTGTGGTGCACTAGCCCCTTTCAGGCTGTGTTCACTCAGCCCACCCCAGTCCTCTCTCTGGGATCCGACCTCCGAAGCCCAAGCCTCAGCTCCCAGCCCCCACCCGCCCCGGCGGGCGAGCAGACAAGCCTCTCGGGCTGGTGAGTGCTGGTCGGCACCGATCCTCTGTGCGGGAATCTCTCCGCTTTGCCCTCTACACCCCTGTTGTTGCGCTCTCCTACGTGGCTCCGAAGCTTCCCCCCCTCCGCCACCCGCAGTCTCCGCCCATGAAGGGGCTTCCTAGTGTGTGGAAACATTTCCTCCTTCACAGCTCCCTCCCACTGGTGCAGGTCCTGTCCCTATTGTCTCTGTTTTTTCTTTTTTTTCTTTTGCCCTACCCAGGTACATGGGGAGTTTCTTGCCTTTTGGGAGGTCTGAGGTTTTCTGCCAGCGTTCAGTAGGTGTTCTGTAGGAGTTGTTCCACATGTAGATGTATTTCTGATGTATTTGTGGGGAGGAAGCTGATCTCCACGTCTTACTCTTCCGCCATCTTGAAGCTCGCCCCTGCCTCTATATTTATCAAAGATATTTGCCTGTAATTTTCTTTTTTTGTAATGGCTTTGTCTGGTTTTGTTATCAGGGTGATGGTGGCTTCATAGAAAGACTTTGAAAGTGTTCTCTCCTCTTGAGTTTTTGGAAGATTTTGAAAAGGATAGGTATGAGTTCTTCTTTGTTTGGTGTAATTCCAGTGAAGCCATCCAGTCCTGGACTTTTGTTTACAGGGAGTTTTTGTTTTTGTTCCAGATTCTGTTTCACATGGAGTGATCAGTCTGTTCAAATTATCTGTTTCTTCTTGACTCTGTTTTGGCAGGCTGTATGTTTTTGGAAACTTTTTCATTACTTCTAGGTTGTCCGATTTGTTGGCATATAACTGTTCATAGTATTTTCTTATAATTTTTTGCATTTCTGTTGTGTCTCTTGTTATTTCTCCTCTTTCTTATTTTATTTGAGTCCTTGCTCTTCTTCTTGGTGAGCCTGGCTATTGGTTTGTCAATTTTATCCTTTAAAAAAACAGATCTTGATTTTATTTATTTTTTTCTGTTGTTTTTCCTAATCTCTATTTTATTCCCTGTCTGATCTTGTTTCCTTTCTTCTGCTGACTTTACGTTTTGTTTGTTCTTCTTTTTCTAGTTCTTTTATGTGGTAGGTTAGGTTGTTTATTTGAGATTTTTCTTGTTTTTTGCAGAAGGCCTGTATCACTATGAATTTCCCTCTTAGGACTGCTTTTGCTACATTCCATAGATTTTGTAAGGTTGTGTTTTCATTTTCAATTGTCTTGATGTATTTTCTGATTTCTTCTTCAGTTTTATTGTTGATCCATTGGTTTTTTTAGTAGCATGTTTGGTCTCCATGTGTTTGTTCTTTTCCAATTTTCCTTTCTGTGGTTGATTTCTAGTTTCATACAGTTGTGGTTAGAAAATATGCTTGAAATAATTTCTATCCTCTTAAATTTGTCAAGGCTTGTTTTGTGACCTAATATGTGGTCTATCCTTGAGCATGTTTCATGTGCACTTGAAAAGAATGTGTATTCTGGTTTTTTAGTTGTAATATCTGGAGGAAATGAATTAAGTAAATAACTATTATGTTATTTAGGATCTCTGTTGCCTTACTGATTTTCTGTCCAAAAGATCTGTCCATTAATGTTAGTGAGGTGTTAAAGTCTCCTACTATTATTATATTCCTGTCAGTTTCTCCCTTTACATCTGTTAGTATTTGTTTTGTGTATTTAGGTGCTCCTATATTGGATGCATATATGTTAATGAATGAAAAACCTTCTTCATGTATTGATCCCTTTATCATTATACAGTGTCCTTCTATTTATTTCCTTATGGCCTTTGTTTTAAAGTCTATTTTGTCTGATAGGAATATTGCTACACCCACTTTCCTGTCGTTTCCATTTGCATGAAATATCTCTTTCTAACCCCTCACTTTTAATCTGTGTGTGTCCTTCACCCTAAAGTGGGTCTCTTGCAGGCAGCATATAGTAGGTTCTTGTTTTATTATCCAATCTACCACTCTGTGTCTTTCAATCAGAGCCTTTAGTCCATTGATGTTTAAAGTGATTATCATTAAGTATGTATTTATTGCCATTTTAAACCTTGTTTTCCAGTTGATTTTGTAGTTCTTCTTTGTTCCTTCCTTCTTTTCATTTTTCCTTTTGTGGTTTTATGGTTTTCTTTTATATTATGCTTGAGTTCCTTTTTTTTAGTTTTTTGTGACTCTATTGCCTGTTTTTGATCTGTGATTACCCTGGTTTTCAAGTATGTTAAGCCATAAGTATATCTACTTGCTTTAGACTGATAATCATGTAACTTCAAACAACATTCTGAAAGATCTACATTTTCTTATTCCTGCCACCCCCCCCCCCCGCCACATTTTGCATCTTCATGGTTATTCTTTTGCTATTCATTGTATTTATAATCACTGTCACAAAAGTTTTTGATTGTTTTTTAATCTATGTACTGGCTTATTTAAGTGATATTCAGTCCTTCTATATATTTGCTTTTCCTATTGTGATTTTCCCTTTCCTATAGATTCTTGCTTCTTTTCTATTTAGAGAATACATTTCAATATTTCTTTTATGTTAGGTTTGGTATTGCTGTACTCTTTTAGTTTTTGCTTGTCTGAGAAATTCTTATCTCTCATTCTATTCTAAATGATAATCTTGCTAGGTGGAGTATCCTACCTAGGCAGGGTTTTCCCTTTCAGGACTTTGAATATATCTTGCCATTGCCTTCTGGCCTGCAAAGTTTCTGTAGAGAAATCAGCTGATAGCCTTATGGGGGTCCCCTTGTAACTGACTCTTTGTTTTACTCTTGCTGCATATGGAATCCTCTCTTTGTCTTTAATGGTTGACATTTTAATTATGATATGTCTGGTTGTGGGTCTGTTCGGGTTCATCCTGTTTTGGACCATCCTTGTTTCCTGTACCTGGATATCTGTTTCCTTCTTTAGGTTTGGAAAGTTTTCAGCCATAATTCCTTTTTTTTTTTTTTTAATTCAAGTATAGTTGGTTTCCAACGTTGTGTTAGTTTCTGCTGTACAGCAAAGTGATTCAGTTATATGTACATATATATTCTTTTTCAGATGCTTTTCCATTATAGGTTATTAAAAGATAGTGAATAAAAAGAAAAAAAAAGATAGTGAATATTGTTCCTTGTGCTATACAGTAGGCCCTTGTTATTTATCTATTTTATATATAGTAGTGTGTATCTGTTAATCCCAAACTCCTAATTTATACCTCCCCCCTCTCGCCTTTGATAACCACAAGTTTGTTTTCTATGTCTGTGAGTCTACTTCTGTTTTGTAAATAAGTTCATTTGTGTCCTATTTTCGATTGCACATGTAAGGCTCATATGTCAGTCTTGCCTCCAGCAAGGATGTGCTCCCAAAGCCCAACATGGCTAAAGCTGCACCCCACCATAAGCATGCTGACAATGGGGCTACTAGGGCAGACCCACGCTCCATCCTGTGTGCACCCACTATGGCAGCCCAGACCACAGTCTAGGCCCTTGAGGCTGTCTCCCCACAACCAAACCAAGGCCTCTCACTGGGTCTGTCCACTGAAGCACAAGTTTTACCACCCAGCCACTGCATGCACGAGCAAGTGTGCATCATGGGCTGGGAAATGTGGTGACACGGCAGCGACCATCTGTGCCGGCCCCTCTCTACCCTGCCTGGCAGCAAGCCAGCTCCCACAGCCTCCTCTTGAGCAAATTCTAAGCCACTCCAGCTCCCCGTATGTTCCAGCAGACCTCTGAGCCAGCAAAGGAGGTTCCCAGGTTGAGGGAACCTTTCCTCTTTCACAGCTCCCTCCAAGGGGTGCAGGCCCCATCTCAATTCCTTCTTTTTTTTCCTTTCATTTTACCCAGTTACATGGGGATCTTTCTTGTGGTTTTGGTTCCATAGGAGATCTTCTGCCAGCTTTCAGTTGGTATTCTGTGAGAATTGTTCCACATGTAGATGGATTTTTGATGTGTTTGTGGGAGGAGGTGAGCTCCATGTCCTTCTACTCTGCCGTCTTGAATTCCTTCTCCCCATTTTAACAATATTTTAAGTCTTAGTATTGGTTGGTACTGGGCATCCTTACCTACAATTGTCCCTGGAAATTTCTCACTGACCATCTTTCTGCCAACCTGTTGCCCAATACCTCCCACCCACCTTTTCCTCTCCTTTTAACTTCTTAAGCAGAGTAGTTAATCTGTCTGCTTGTTTCTATATATTCCAGAGGGAAAATGCCCTCTGCACTCTCTTTTGACAAAAAAGGCTTGGAAAATTATGTACTACAGAAAGACTTGCTTGTCCTTAAGAGGAACACTCTGATGCTAGTGATTAAGGTAATATTTTTTTTTCACCCCTGAAATAGATAGTTGTATTATTCCTTGAAGCCTAAGTTGATGCACACTCTAAGGTCACATTGTAGGTATTCAAAAGATACTTGTGGATTGACCAGGTAGGAGAAAAATGGCAGGAAAACCAGATTCAGGATTGATTCAGGAGTAAAGAAAATGAAGTGTATGGAATTAACAGGTATTGATTTTAAAAATTAAAAAAAAATTAAAACAAAAATCCCACACCATTTTAGATGACTTCTCAGGACATAAATTGCTTCTCTCAGACCAAGATAACAAGAAGCTGAATCCCAAAATTATCTCTATGCCTTGGGTTAGCTAACACCTGGCATCACCACCAACTTCTGCCCAGACTCTTCTGAAAAGCCTCTAAGGTAAATTTGCTTTGGAATTTGCTGGTTGACCTGCTTTTTAAAGTAAGGATTCTTTTCAGTCTGTGCACTGAGTCCTAAGGACTGCAACATCATGAGCAGATGTGAATGAACTAGTGGAACCTTAAATCCTTGGGTGAAGCAAGGAAATTGTTTTGAACTTAATTTCCTTAGGAGACGAAAAATAATTCTATAGTAAACAGCGAGAATTATTTTGATTATATAACTAGAGAAATAATGGATTCCTATTTTCATTAAATATGTTAAAATAAAATATGTATCTAATCTTCTAGAAATAAAATCACCTAAAAATGAATTTGATGCATACACACACACATACTTGCTTTACAACTTCTTATTGTCTAAATCTGCCTGAGTGTTTTTCAAAAACCATTCTCTCCCAGTGGAAGACTTCCCTGATCAATTTTAACATTCAGTGATTTTTTAAAAGGTAAGATCAATATAAATAATCTCTCTAACAAACATACAACAGAGATTGTGAAGAATTTGCTGATTTGGTCCCGAGGGTTCTACTCAAGCAAACTTTGTACTCGTAGTATTATGAGAACCTTAGGCTAGTGCTTGGGAGAGCTGCAAGGTTAAGTGAAACCTTGAAGAAGGAAGGTGATGCTTTAAAAGTTACACGTCTGAATAAATTTTATACATTGAAGTGAAATTTACTTGTCATTGTTTTTTGGGTTTCTTTTTTCAAAATTTTTTGGTTTCTTGGGGGGTTTTTTTGGTCACACGTCTGTTTCTATGTTTGGGAATTCTCCATCATGTGAATCTTGAATCTTGGTAAGAGCATGTATCAGTCAGATTTAGCTAAATATGCCATGATAACAAATGACTCCCCCAAATCATAATGGCTTAAGAAAGTTTAATTCCTGCTAATGCTGCATATCCATCATGGATTGGCTATGGCTCTGCTCTACATCATCTTCACTTCTTGTACCCAGGTTGATGTGGCAGTTCCAATCTAGAATATTGCTGTTCTTGTTTTTTTAATTGAAGTATAGTTACTGTACAATATTATTTAAGTTATAGGTGTACAATATCGTGATTCACAATTTTTAAAGGTTATACTCGATTTATAGTTATTATAGAATAATGGCTATATTCCCTGTGTTATGCAATATTCGTAATTTTCTTGTTTCTAATTGTGGCCTTTTCCACTTAGAGAAGTTCCTTTAGCATTTGTTGTAAAGCTGGTTTGGTGGTGCTGAATTCTTTTAGCTTTTGCTTACCTGTAAAGCTTTTGACTTCTCCATCAAATCTGAATGAGAGCCCTGCTGGGTAGAGTATTCTTGGTTGTAGGTTTTTCCTTTTCATCACTTTAAATATATTGTGCCACTCCCTTCTAGCCTGCAGAATTTCTGCTGAAAAATCAGCTGATATCCTTATGGGGATTCCTTGTATGTTATTTGTTGCTTTTCCATTGTTGCTTTTAATATCTTCTCATTGTCTTTAATTATTGTCACTTTGATTAATATGTTTCTTGGCATGTTCCTCCTTGGGTTTATCCTCTATGGGACTCTCTGCACTTCCTGGACTTGAGTGAGTCTTTCCCTTCCCATGTTAGGGGACTTTTCGACAATAATCTCTTCAGATATTTTCTCAGGCCCTTTCTCTCTCTCTTCTCCTTCTGGAATCCCTGTAATGTGAAAGTTAGTGTGTTTAATGTTGTCCCAGAGGTCTCTCAGACTGTCCTCATTTCTTTTAATTCTTTTTTCTTTATTCTGTTCCATGGCAGTGATTTCCATCACCCTGTCTTCCAGCTCATTTATTTGTCCTCCTGTCTCATTTATGCTGCTATTGATTTCTTCTAGTGTATTTTTCATTCCAGTTATTGTATTGTTCATCTCTGTTTGTTCTTTAAATCTTCTAGCTCTTTGTTAAACATTTCTTGTATCTTCTCAGTCTGTGTCTCCATTCTTTCTCCGATATCTTGGATCATCTTTACTATCATTACTCTGAATTCTTTTTCAAGTAGATTGCCTATCTCCACTTCACTTAGTTGTTCTTCTGCGTTTTTATTTTGTTCCTTCATCTGGACCATATTTCTCTTCCCGTCTCACTTTGTCTGACTTTCTGTGTTTGTGGTCTCCTTTCCACAGGCTGCAGGGACATAGTTCCTCTTGCTTCTGGTGACTGCCCCCTGGTGGATGAGGTTGGTCCAGGGGCTTGTGCAAGCTTCCTTGTAGGAGGGACTGGTGCCTGCCCACTGGTGGGTAGAGCTGGGTCTTGTCCCTCTCGTGGGCAAGGCCGTGTCAAGGGGTATGTTTAGAGGTGTCTGTGAGCTCGGTGCTACTTTAAGCAGCCTGTCTGTTGATGGGTAGTGCTGTGTTCCCACCCTGCTGGTTGTTTGGCCTGAGGTGTCCCAGCATGGAGCCTGCAGGCTGGTGGGTGGGGCCAGGTCTCAGTGCCAAAATGGTGACCTCTGAGAGAGCTCGTGTGGATCAGTATTCCCTGGGGCCTCCGCCACCAGTGTCCTTGCCCCCACAGTGAGCCACAGTTGACCTTCGTCTCCCCAGAAGACCCTCCACGACCTGCCAGTAGGTTTAGCCCAGGCTCCTATGGAGTCACTGCTTTGTGCTGGGTCCCAGTGAATGTGAAACCTTGTGTGCGCCCTCCAAGAGTGGAGTCTGTTTCCCCCAGTCCTGTGGAACTCCTGCACTAAACCCCCACTGGCCTTCAAAGCCAAATGCTCTGGGGGCTGCTCATCCCAATGCCAGATCCTCAGGCTGGGGAGCCTTATGTGGGGCTCAGAACTCTCACTCCTGTGGGAGAACATCTGCTATATTATTATTTTCCAGTTTGTGGGTTGCCCACCTGGCAGGTATGGGAAAGGGGCAGGTACGCACCCCTCTTACCATGTGGCTTTTGCTTTGTGTTTGGATGTAAAACGTCTTTTTTGGTAGGTTCTAGTCTTTTTGTCGATGGTTATTCAGCAGTTAGTTGTGATTTTGGTGTTTTCATGAGAGGGGGTGAGCTCAAGTCCTTCTACTTTGCCATTTTATCTGGATGAGTGTTCCCTTTTATCCACATCCTCATCATCATTTGCTCTTTGTGTTCTTTTTGATGATAGCCATCCTGACAGGTGTGAGGTGATATCTCATTGTGGTTTTGATTTTCTCTTCCCTGATCATTAGTGATGTTGAGCATCTTTTCATGTGCCTGTTGGCCATCTGCATTTCCTCTTTGGAAAAATGTTTGTTCAGGTCTTCTGACCATTTTTTAATCAGGTTGTTTGTGGTTTTACTGATGTTGAATTGTTTGAGCTATTTATATATTTTGGGCATTAACCCTTATCAGTCATATAAATTGCAAATATTTTCTCGCATTCAGTAGGTTATCTTTTTTGTCGGTGGTTTCATTTACTGCAGAAAACCTTTTAAGTTTGATTAGGTCCAATTTGCTTATTTTTGCTTTTATTTCCTTTGCTTTAGGAGACAGATCAAAAGAAATATTGCTACAATTTATGTCAAATAGTGTTCTGCCTATGTTTTCCTCTGTGAGTTTTATGGTTTCTGGTCTTACATTTAGGTCTTTATTCTGTTTTGAGTTTATTTTTTTATGTGGTGTTAGAGAATGTTCTAATTTCATTCTTTTACATGTAGCTGTCTAGTTTTCCCAGCACTGCCTACTTACTGAAGAGACTGTCTTTTCTCCACTGTATATTGTTGCTTTTGTCATAGATTAATTGACCATAGGTGTGTGGGTTTATTTCTGGGCTCTGTATTCAGTTCCATTGATCTGTGTCTGTTTTTGTGCCAGTACCATGCTGTTTAATTAATGTTGCTTTGTAGTATAGTCTGAAGTCAGGGAGCATGATTCCTCTAGCTCCCTTCTTTCTCAAGATTGTTTTGGCTATTCAGTGTCTTTCATGTTTCCATACAAATTTAGAAATTATTGGTTCTAGTTCTGTGAAAAATGCCATTGGTAATTTGATAGCGATTGCATTGAATCTGTGTATTGCCTTGGGTAGTATGTTCATTTTAACAAAATTAATTCTTCCAATCCAAGAACATGTTCTTTCTTTTCATCTGTTTGTGTTATCTTAAATTTCTTTCGTTAGTATCTTATAGTTTTCCAAGTACAGGTCTTCTACCTACTTAGGTAGATTTATTCCTAGGTACTTTATTCTTTTTTGATGTGATGAAATTGTTAATTGTTAATTTCTCTACCTGATAGTTCATTGTTAGTGTATAGAAATACAACGGATTTCTCTATATTTATTTTGTGTTCTGTAACTTTACAGAATTCATTGATTAGCTATAGTAGTTTTCTGGTGGTGTCTTTAGGATTTTCTACGTATACTATCATGTCATCTGTGAGTACTGACACTTTTACTTCTTCTTTTCCAATTTGGATCCCTGTTACTTCTTTTTCTTGTCTGATTGCTCTGGCTAGGACTTACAATACTATGTTAAATAAAAGTATTGAGAGTGGTCATCTTTGTCTTGTTCTGAATCTTAGAGGAAATGCTTTCAGCTTTTCCCTGTTGAGTATGATGTTAGGGGTGTGTTTGTCTTGTATGGCCTTTATTATGCTGAGGTATGCTTCCTATGTGCCAACTTTCTGGAGAGTTTTTATCATAAATGGATGTTGCATTTTGTAAAAAGTTTTTCTTCATTTATTGAGATGATCATATGGTTTTTATTCTTCAGTTTGTTAATGTGGTGTATCACATTGATTGATTTGCAGATAGTGAAAAATCCTTGCATCCTTGGGATAAATCCCACTTGATTATGGTGTATGGCTTTTTAATATATTGTTGGATTTGATTTGCTTATATTTTGTGGAGGATTTTTATATCTCTGTTCATCAGTGATATTGGCCTGTAATTTTCTTTTTTTATGATATCTTTGGTTTTGGTATCAGGGTTATTCTGGCCTCATAGAATGAGATCAGAAGTGTTCCTTCCTCTGCAGTTTTTGGAATAGTTTCAGAAGGATAGGTGTTAATGCTTATCTAAATGTTTGGTAGGATTCACCCGTGAAGCTATCTAGTCCTGGACTATGGTTTGTTGTGAGTTTTTAAATTACTGATTCAATTTCATTACTGGTAACTGATCTGTTCATATTTTCTATTTCTTCTGGTGCAGTCTTTGGATATTGTACCTTTCTACGTATTTGTCCATTTCTTCTAGATTGTCCATCTTATTAGTATATGTTGTTCATAATAGTCTCTTAAGATCTTTTGTATTTCTGTGGTGTCAGTTGTAACTTCTTTTTCACTTTTGATTTTATTGATTTGGGCCCTGTCCCTTTATTTCTTGATGAGTCTGGCTAAAGGTTTATCAATTTTGTTTATCTTTTTAAAGAACCAGCTTTTAGTTTCATTGATCTTTTCTATTGTTTTCTTTGTATATTTTATTTACTTCTGCTCTCATCTTTATGATTTCTTTCCTTCTATTAACTTTTTTTTTTCTTGTTCCTTTAGATGTAAGGTTAGGTTATTTGAGATTTTTCTTTTTTCCTGATGTAAGCCTGTATTGCTATAAACTTTCCTCTTAGAACTGCTTTTGCTGAATCCCATAGGTTTTACATCATCCTGCTTTCATTCTCATTTGTTTCTAGGTATTTTTTAAATTTCCTCTTTGATTTCTTCAGTGATCCATTGGTTGTTTATTATCATGTAGTTTAGCCTCCACGTGTTTGTGTTTTTTGCAGTTCTTTCCATGTGGTTGGTTTCTAGTTTCATAGCATGTAGTTGGAAAAGATGCTTGATATGATTTTAATTTTCTTAAATTTATCGATGCTAGTTTTGTGGACTAGCATGTGATCTATCCTGGAAAATGTTCCATGTGCACTTGAAAAGAATGTGTATTCTGCTGCTTTCAGATGGAATGCTCTCTAAATATCAATTAAGTACATTTGGTCTAATGTGTTATTGAAGGCCTGTGTTTCCTTATTGATTTTCTGCCTGGATGATCTGTCCATTGATGTAAGTGGGGTGTTAAAGTCCTCTACTATTATTGTATTACTGTCAGTTTCTCCTTTTATATCTCTTAATTCTTGCCTTATATATTTATGTGCTCTTACGTTGGGTGCATACGTATGTACAGTTGTTATATCTTCTTTGATTGATCCCTTGATGATTATGTAGTGTCCTTCTTTTGTCCTTCTTTTAAAGTTTATTTTGTCTGATATAAGTATTGGTACTCCAGTTTTCTTTTGATTTCCATTTGCATGGAATACCTTTTTCCATCCCCTCACTTTCAGTCCATATGTGTCTCTAGATCTGAAGTGAGTCTCTTGTTGGCAGCATATATATGGGTCTTGTTTTTGTATCCATTCAGTGAGTCGATATCTTTTAGTTGGAGCATTAATCTGTTTACATTTAAGGTAATTATTGATATGTATGTTTTTATCACCATTTTATTAATTGTTTTGGATTTGCTTTTGTCGGTCTTTTCCCCCCTTCTTTTGTTCTCTTCTCTTGTAATTTGATGTCTATCTTTAGTGTTATGTTTGGATTCCTTTATTTTGTGTGTGTATCTCTTGTAGGTTTTTGGTTTGTGGTTACCATGAGGTGTTTGTGTAGCAGTCTATATATATGTGTGTGAATTTTTAAAGTTGCCAGTCTCTTAATTTTAAATTTGTTTTAAAAACCCTTCATTTGTACTCTCCTCCAATCACGATTACTCTTTATGGTATCATATTTTACATTTAATTGTTTTGTGTACCCCTGAACTGCTTATTGTGCTTACAGATGATTTTACTACTTTTGTCTTTTAACCTCCCTACTAGCTTTGTGTGTTGGTGATTTCCTACCTTTACTGTATGTTTGCCTTTACTGGTGAGCTTTTTCATTTTGTAATTTTCTTGTTTCTCATTGTGGCCTTTTCTTTTCCACTTAGAGAAGTTCCTTTAGGATTTGTTGTAAAGCTGATTTGGTGATGCTGAATTCTTTTAGCTTTTGCTTACCTACAAAGCTTTTGATTTCTCCATCAAATCTGAATGAGAGCCTTGCTGTGTAGAGTATTCCTGGTTGTAGGTTTTTTCATTTCATCACTTTAAATATATTGTGCCACTCCTTTCTGGCCTGCAGAATTTCTGCTGAAAAATCAGCTGATAGCTTTATGGGAGTTCCCCTGTATACTATTTGCTGTTTTTCCCTCGCTGCTTTTAATATTTTCTCTTTATCTTTAATTTCTGTTATTTTAATTAGAATGTGTCTTGATGTGTTCCTCCTTAGGTTAATCCTGTATGGGACTCTCTGTGCTTCCTGGACTTCGGTGACTGTTTCCTTTCCCAGTCAGGGAAGTTTTCACCTGTTATGCCTTCAAATATTTTCTCAGGCCTTTTCTCTTTCTCTTCTCCTTTTGGGACTCGTATAATGCAAATATTAGTGCACTTGTTGTCCCAGTGGTCTCTTAAACTGTCTTCATTTCTTTTCATTCTTTTTTCTTGTTTCTGTTCAGCAGCAGTAATTTCCACTATTCTCTCTTCAAGATCACTGATCTTTTCATCTGTATAATTTAATATACTATTGATTCCTTCTAGTATATTTTTCATTTCACTTACTGCATTCTTCTTCTCTGTTTCGAAGTTATTTTTATTTTCTAACTCTTTATTGTAAACTTCTACGTTCTCACTCTGTTCATCCATTCTTCTCCCAAGTTCTTTGATTATCTTTAGGATCATTACCTTGAGCTCTTTCTCAGGTAGATTGCCTATCTCCACCTCACTTAGCTCTTCTTCTGGGGTTTTATCATTTTCCTTTATCTGAAACATGTTCCTCTGCCATCTCATTTTGCTTAAGTCACTGTTTGTAATTTTATGAGTCTGGTAGGTTAGTTACCTTTCCCACCCTTGGAGAAATGGCCTTCTGTAGGAGACATCCTGTGCATCCCAGCAGTGCACTCCCCTGTTGTCACCCAAGCTATATGCTCAAGGGGTTCGCCCTATGAGGGATGTGTGGGTCTTTCAGTTGTGGCAGGGTGATTGTGTGGGCAGTCTGGTAGCTTCATTGGCCCCTAGTCTGGTTGGTTGTCAGACCCTGCATTGTGCAGAGGCTTCCAGCTGCTGGTTGGTGGGGCCTGGTCACAAGGCATCTGACTGCAGAACCCCCAAGGACTCTGGGGCTAATGCTGGCTCAGTGGTGGGCAGAGTCAGAAGACTCCAAGGCTGTTGCCTGCCCACTGGTGGGCGAAGCCAGGTCCTAGGGTTAGTGCTAGATTACTGGCAGGCAGAGCCAGATCCTGGAATCTGGCTGCAGGGCCCAGGGACCCTAGAGCTTGTGTCAGCTCTCCAGGGGGCAGGGGGGAGGATTCCTGACACAATTGGGTATGGAGTCCCTGGTGTCTTGAAGCTTATTTGGCCTGATAGTGGGTAGGGCTGGGGCCCAGCTGATCCCAGAGTAGGGTCTGGCCTCCTGTGGGCAGGTTGGGCCTGCAGGCTGTGGGTTTGTGGTTTTCTGGTGTCTGCCCCCTGGTGAGTGAGGCTGGTCCAGAGGCTTATGGAGCCTTCCTGGAGGACAGGACAAGTACTTGCCCACTGGTGGGTGGAGCTGCGTCTAGAGGCACGTCTATAGTCAACTGTGGGCTCAGGAAATCTTTTGGCAACCTGTCTGCTGATGGGTGGGACTTTGTCCCCACCCAGTTAGTTGTTTGACCTGAGGCTATCAGCACTGATGCCTACAGGCTATTGGGTGGGGCCAGGTCTTGGTGCTAATGAGCTAGAGGGAGAATTTTATAATGGTGCTGTCAGCACCAGTATCCATGTGGTAGAGGAACCTCCCAATAATGGTTGCACCAGTGTCTTTGTCCTCACGGTAAGCCACAGCTGACCCTTGCCTCTCTGGGAGACTCTCTGAGACCAGCAGGTAGGTCTGGCCCAGGCTCCTATCAGATTACTGCTTTTGTCTAGGGTCCCAGAGCATTTGAGATTTTGTGTATGCCCTGTAAGAGTGAAATCTCTATTTCTCCCAGTCGTTTGGGACTCCTGAAATTAAGCCCTGCTGGCCTTCAAACCCAAATGCTATGGAGACTCATCTTCCCAGTGCAGGACCCCTGGCTTGGGGAGCCTGACATGGGGTTCAGAACCCTTACTCCTGTGGGAGAACCTCTGCAATATAATTATTCTCCAGTTTGAGGGTCACCCACCTGGGGGGTATGGGACTTGATTATATGGCACATTTGTCCTTCCTATCCATCTCATCATTCCCTCTTTATGTCTTCAGTTGTAGAAGATATTTTCTGATAGGTTCTAGTCTTTTTCATCTGCAAATAGTTGTGATTTTGGTGTTCTTGTGAGAGGACAGGGTCTTTCTACTTTGCCATCTTGGCTGGTCTTGAAAGTACACACTGGCTCTTAATGCTTCTGCTTGGAAGTTATCCATATCATTTCTGCGTATAATTTTAATGGCCAAAACAAGCAACATGGTCAAGCCAGATGTCAAAGAGACAGGAAAGTATAATCCTCCCCCTAGGAAGGGGCAGCAAACATTTGGGAACAAAAATATAGCATTGTAGACAGAACCTTCCTTTCCACTTTAAAAGCTTGAAAAGACTAGACTAACAGGGATGGCCTAGGATTGGCTAATCAGATTAACCCACTTGGACTCTCTGAATTGAGAGCTGGCTATGCAAAGCAGCAGGGTCAATGGAGAAGTCACTCTGGGTCTAAAGGTCAGCGATGCCAGCTGTAGTATCCAACACCCAGGGCTGGTGACATCTTCCAGGTCCTCACTGGACTAGTTCTGTGATATGATTTTGGCTGTTTGCTTATTTTTAGCCTCTCTTGTTCCTGTCTGCTTCCTGGGTTTAGTGATCCAGTCTTCTTAGCAATTCTGTGAGCCACCCAGTAGTATCTGATACATCTTTTCTGTATAAATATAAGTCAATCATTCTCTGTTGCTTTCAATTAAAAACCTGATTGATACAGTAAGGCTTTCGGCCAACCCAAACATTTCCTCAATTCAACTTCTGAACACCAGGTAGTTGTTGCCCAAGGCCCTGTTACCCCTGTACAAATGAAAGCCTAGGAAAGTATCAGGGCAATTTACACTAAAAGATATTGGATAGGAAAGGCTGGGAGGAGCCCGGATCAGTCTTGGATTCTGTGCACTCATTAGATTGAGAGGTACTGGATGTCAAAAAATAAATGTGGGAAGGGCTTTATTAGGTAGGGACTGGGGTAATCTTGAGTTAGAAAGTATAAAAAATGCAGTAAGGTTTCCTTAGGATGACCAGATATTCTGGGTTGCTCAGGACAGTCCCAGGTTACAATTTTTGTGAATCTCTTCGTGCCTATCAATTATTTTAATTGTCCTCCTTCACTCTAAAACATATCCTAGCTTAGGCAATAAATTGTATGACCACTCCAGCTGTAATGGAAGTGCTCCTGGACCAGAAGTCAGAAGATCTGCATTGTAATCACAATGTAGCACTAATTTGTGGAGTGACCAATAAACTTTCTGAACCTTCGCTTCCTCATGTAAAAAGTGGAGGAGTTCATTTAGATCACTGGTTGGCAAATTGTGTTCCAGGTTTCAAGACCTGTCTCAAAGTCCCCTGCAGTAGGAAAAAGTGGAGGCCAAATGGGGGAAGCTCTGACACTCCCAGAGAACCTCTACTTCTATTTGTTTCATGCCTTGGGGTTGTACCTAACTTTTTGTTTGGAAAAAGTGTTCTTTCAATAAGAAATAAACACACACACACACACACACACACACACACACACACACAAGAAAATCACTGGCCTGGATAATCTCTCAGACTTCAACGTCAGATTCCTAAAACTTGCTCTACTGCTGTAACTTCCATATCCTAGGCAATGAGCTGGTGATGAAATGAAGCGAATCATTAGGAGGGGGCTTCTTCACTGCTTGGTTCTTTCTTTCATTTTAAAGAGACAAATGCCAAACTCCTCATTCTGCAGTTAACAAGTTCCATAAAAATGATGCTGAATTTACTTATTTATTTTAATTTTTAAAAATATCCCTAAGCCCACTTTTCCATCTTGGTCTCCTGCTTCTAATCTGTCCCCAGACATACCTTAAGCTTTCCTGTAGCTCTGCCTCAGGTCCCTCATCCACTCTCGGCCAACACTTAGAGTTCAGCCCTAGTCCCATCTCTTCGCTGCCCTCAACCACCACAGCCTTTGGGATGGCTTCCGCCCTCCATTCTGGCCTTCTACACCTTGTTTGGCAATTAGTATATGTTGCTTCATGTGCTCTAGTCTTTCAGGTCTAAACACACTCTTTTAGATTCTGCTCTGGGATGCCAAGGCTGGAACTCTGCCACCTCCATTTCTCCTTTGCCAATTGGCTTCCTGTTACACGTTGACAATAGTGGTAATTCCAGAGAGATTAGAAGGCAGGAGGGAGAGAAAATGGACTTGCATCTTCCTGCATGCCTGCTCTTCCTGTCAATGTTGCCCCCAGGCAGTAGAGGCTGGTTCTGACCTCCAACTTCCTTCCCTATACCCACAACCAGCTTCATCGTACAACCTCAGAGGTACCAGCAGTAGCCAAGCAATGCCCTTACCTCAGAAATCTGAGTTTCAGTTCTTCAGGCTCTTTAAGCTCCTGAAATAAAAGGCCTTGCCAGGCAGCCCATCTACCCAGGTCTGAGCCCCAGCTCCATGGGGCACTTGGTCTGTACTCCTGAGTTACCAGAGTCCCTGTACTTTCTCAGAAGTCTAGGCCCCAGTTCAACAGGCCTCTCCTCTGAACTTCAAGGTTCTGATGACCCAATCACTTCCTTCCTTTTGTCCCCTAAGCCTTAGGGGTAGTAGCTACTCCCTGTAGCTATTATCTATTTTCCCTCAGTATTCTCCTTTTCCTTTTTCAGTCTTCCAACACCCATTTAACCAATTCCCCATATTGAATTATCTCTGTTGAAATACTTAGTGAAGTTTCTGTTTTCCTGATTGGACCCCAACTGGCCTACCATGAACTGTAATTTACCATGTTACACATACTTTTATTTCTCGACTCTACTGGAAATCTTCTTTATTGTAGTCTTAGCTACACCCAAAGGAACTCAACAAAAATTTGCTTGTTGATTGATAAGTGTATAAGATTCATGAGTAGGAGAAAGGATGAAAGGTGGAAAGAGCAGGACTTCAGACAAACAGGTTTGAGTTCAAAGTACAGTTTCAATGGTCTCTGTTACTTAGCTTCCTTAAGCCTCAAATTCTCAACCATAAAGTAAGATAATGTTTATCCTACAGGTGTGGTGGGGGGCAAACATGAGGAAAGGTAGGTAAGGTGCTTACAAGGGAGCCTCGTGCATATTTCAGATTCATAGATGGTGCTCCTCCCTCCTCCCACTCTGATCACTTTGAATTTTCAGTAGCTCCTATGTCTGCTGGGTAGGTGGTCATCTCTAGGCATTTCTGTACCCCTTGGGTATTTGTAGCAGAAGCACAATTCCCCTGACTGTAGGGCTAGATTGAGAGTTAGGACTTAAATGAGTAAGCATAATAGCATTCCCCACATCGTCCCTCATGATTGAGTCTTTCCTCTTATTAAACACACACACACACACACACACACACACACACACACACACACTGCTACCCTTGACCCTTCTTTGCAATCTAACACAAGTTTTCTTCCCTTTGCCACCAAACTTCCTAATAAAGCCCACACGCATCCCAATCCATGCACTCCTGCAGTCCAGAGCAGCTGTAGGGGCCTGCTTCTTTATCCATCTCTCTCTCAGCATTCCTAGCCTGTGTCTGTCTCTCTGTCTCTCTTATTCGCTCTCTCTTTGTCTTTTAATGCTGGCTCTGTTTTCTTCTAACATCCAACTGCTCAATCTACTCTATATATCAGAGTCAAAATCCTGGACAGAGCTGGTTTAAATAGCTAATTATTATGTTTGCTTTGTACCAGACCTCCTCATAGGTCACCTACCAGCCTATAAATGGACTGCTCTTGGGTCAGTCACCCATGTCTGGTCAGTCTCTGGCCACTGTCCTGCAGCAGTCCACCTAGCATGTTTTTCTTGTGTTGGTGCTGAGGGTGGAGCAGTGTTTACTAGTGAGGAAAGCTGGACTTGGTAGGCACTGTGGTGCATATGTCGTGGACATGACCTGTTTGCACCAAAGTATTAACAGTTTCCCTAATCATCAAATCCAATGACTGCTTCCCAATTTTCACCATACCTAATTCTCTTGGGTGTTTCATATGGCTGACCACTTACCTTTTGACACTTCTAAGTTCCCTACCTTCCCTACCACATGTCTGGTTCTCTCCTTACCACTCTTGTCAATCTCCCTTGCTGGTTTCTGTACTCCACTCCCTGCTTACTTTGATGAAGCAGCTAGTCCATGGACTTTCCAATGTAGACATAACATCTAAGATGTCTTTAATACCTACACCCTTGTTGCCAAGTGGTACTGCCACCTGTATGTGCATGAGGAGCAATCTGGAGGGAGTAGTTGGGGATTCAGAGTTTCCAGTCAGCAATTGCAGGGTACTGAAGAACTCTAGTGCCATGGTCAGGAATTAGGAGCTGCTTACTGTGCTAGAGGGAAGGGCTCCAGGTGGTTAATATCACAAACTTTCTGCCTCTGTCCTCCATTGCAAATATTTGAAGTGTTCTCCAAGATATGTCTATCAATATGAAGGCTCTTAGATAATTCCAGACCGATCCTTTAAATATTCACTGGTGGCACCTCCTGTCAAAATGTCCTGTGCCTCCCTTTTCAGGATCTCTTCAATCAAAACACACTGCTGTAAATAAGCTAAAGAATATTTAAAACTGAAGGTGAAATTAAGTCAATGAGTTTCCCCTATAGGGTTTTATTTTAAGCCTCATCATTTTGATGGGAAGGACTCTGCCCTTTTTAAAGGATGTTCCTGTAAAAGCAAACAAGTAAGAGTAAGGGATGTATCATTTAGAGCTGAGGATGAGAGGGTGGCGGAGGCAGATTTCACTCTCTGAAATCAGAGTACCAGGGGACCGAACTCTAATTCCTTTAAAAAAAAAAATTAAAATACAGTAAAATTGACTTTCTCCCTGTATTTTATAAAATTCAGGACATATATAGATTTGTTACCACCACTGCAAACAGGATACAGTGATGTTCCATCACTCCAAAAATTCCTTCCTGCTATCTCTCTGTAGTCATACTCTGCCCCCACCCCAAGCCCTAGCAACCACTTAGCTGTCCTCTACTGCTACAGTTTTGTCTTCTAGAGAATGTCATATAAATAGAATCATACATGGTATAGCCTTATGTCATAGTTGTCTTATGTATTACACCTACATACATTGAAAACACCACCAGACAATGCTATATTTTTTGCTTTCAAACCATCAGAAAATTAACAGAAAAATAATTTATTGTATTTTCCCATACATTTATAATTTCTGTCGCTCTCCCTTCTTTCTTGAAGTTCAAACTTTCTTCTTGGTATTATTTCCTTTCTTTATAAAGAATTTCCTTTAGCAGTTCTTTTGGAACATATATGCTGGGGTGGGGGAGGAGATTGAGAAATCCTTCATCTGAGAATGTCTTTAATTCACATTCATTCCTGAAGAATATTTTTCCAGGATTTAGAATTCGGGGTTGAAAGGTCTTTTCTTTCAGCACTTATAAAATGTTGTTCCACTTCCTTCTGGCTTTCTTGGTTTCTGATGAAAAAACACAGTCATTCCAATTGTTCCCCTATAAGTAATGTATCATTTTTCTCAGTTTTTTCCTTTGGGGATTTTTTTTTTTTTCCTGTAGACTCTAGCAATTTAATTATGCATGTCTGGGTGTGCATTTCTTTGGCTTTATCTTGTTTGGGTTTACTGACCCTCTTGAATCTATAGGTTTATGTCTTTTGCAAAATTTAGAATGTTTTCAGTGATCAGTTTTTCATATACTTTTTTTTCACTGAACTTTCTCCTGTAGTTCTGGGACTCCAATAACACACATTAGATGTTTTCTTATTATTCCACAGGTCCCTGAGGCTCTGTTCAATTTTTTTCTCTTTGTTGTTCAGATTGGGTAATTTCTGTTGACCTGCCTTCAAGTTCACTGACTTTCCTCTGTCATCTCCATTCTGCTATTGAACTGATCCAGTGAATTTTTAATTTTAATAATCTTATTTTTGAGTTCTACAGTTTCCATTTAGAGGTCTTTGAGACCTTCTAGCTTTCTATTTGTTTCAAGAGAGTTTGCCCTTATTGTTGGAGCATTTAAATAATACTTGCTTTTAAGTCTTTTTCAAGTAATTCCACCTTTGTCATCTTGGTAATATAATCTATTGATTGTCTTCTGTGTGAAAGATTTTCCTAATTCGTCATAGGCTGAAAAATTTTGGATTATATTCTGTCTGTATCTTACCACTTTTATCACAGTCAGGTTGTTAAAAGTAAGGCACTAGGTCCAGCCTACACTTAAGGGGACAGGATCACAAGGATATGAAAACTCCTATAGAGGATCGTTGGGGACCATTTTAGAAGTCTTCCTACTTCCTACTGGTAGAAGCAACCCAACTCCCCATTAGCAGATGAATGAATAAACAAAATGTGGTATATACACACAATGGAATCTTATTGAGCCTTAAAAGGAAGGAAATCCTGGCACATGCTACAACATGGATGAACCTTGAGGACACTATGCTAGTGAAATAAGCCAGTCACAGAGGACAAATATTGTATGAGTCCATTTAGATGAGGTACCTAGAGTAGTCAAATTCATAGAGATAGAAAGCAGAATGGTGGGGATAGGGGCAATGGAGAGTCAATGTTTAATGGGTACAGAGTTGTAGTTGAGGAAGATGAAAAGTTCTGGAGATGGATGGTGGTGATGGTTGTACAACAATGTGAATGGTACTTAACACCACTGAACAATACACTTTAAAATGGTTAATGATACCTTTTTGTTATGTATATTTTACCACAGTTGAAAAACAAACAAAAATCAAGAAGTTTGCCTACCACACATATTATGAGATTCTGGGCCTTGTTTCAATCCTGTGGAGAATGTCAACATGTTTTTAGCAGGCATTCAACCTTAGTTCAGGTTGCAAGTTCCAACCAGTCTTCTGTGGGTCTTAGTTCCAGTGTCAGTTCAGTTTTCAAAACCTTTGAAGCGCTGTTCGGATCTCTCCCACGTGAGCACCGCTCGGTAGGCAGCCTGTGCTTGTAGGATTAGAGCCATGCACACGCATCTCAGGGGTGAGCCCAGGAATTCATTTGAAGGGGTTACCTTCCCAAGGACCTCCCTCTCCATGATCTCCCTGGAACTTTTCAGCCTTGCCCTTGTGGTCCTCTGGCTGGAAAGCTGGTGCTCTGTGGTTCACTTCCTGGGACTGTGCTCACCTCCCAGACCAAGTGGGAGGATAGAGAGAAGAAGCAAAAGGGGTTTCGCTACCCTCTCAGGACAGCAGCTCCTCCAGTCCAGAAGGGCAGCTTCCTTCCCAGAGGATTTAGGTGCCTACTGGTTCCCCTACCGCTGCTCCTTTTGTCACAGGGTTGCTTGGGTTTGAGGCAGGCACGAAAAAACAGAGCAAAAAGAAAGAAGACTAGGGAGTTTCCCCCACTCTCCCTGAGCATCCACTGTTTTCTTCCTGGCTCCTTGACCAGAGGGCTTCTCCTGGAGAGCTCTGTGTCCAGCCCTGAGAACCACTTGTGTGTTTCAGGTTTCCATGAGTTCAGGCTGGAGCACGTGGAGGGGGAAATGGCAAAGTCAGGCCATTTCGGAAGTACTTTGAATCCTGGTTGTCTTCTTCAGTGCTTCTGCTACTATTTGCTTTCCAGAGTCCTCAAATAGCTGATGCCTGCATTCTACACAGGCGTGACAGCCTTCACCTTTGCCTAATCTTAAGGCTGGCTCTGACTTTGGCATTTAACAAAGGGCTCCATCCACCCACCTCTAGTCCCCATTTATCGTACCCATTTATTCTATGAATGAGCACTGATCACCTACTATGTACCACAAACTATGAGGGCTAGAGAAACAGCCCATCTTTAAAGTGTTGAGAACACAATTCCCTGCCAGACACAACTTGCTGGATTTCACCCTGGCTTTTTCTCCCACTGGCTGCTTACACTCACAGTAGATCTGTGAAGTGAGTGGACTTTGTTGCTTCCTTGAAAAGGCATGTCTGTATATGAGCCTGAAGCCAGCCTCACATGTGCACTGTGTGGGTGTGGTTGAGGGCTTTTTGGAAAGAGACATATTTTCAAACACACAGGTTTGTGGTTTTTGAAAGAACAGAAAGCATAAAGCATAACATCTTGCAGGATTACTTTCTGCTCAAGACCAATTGACGTGACATCTGAAAATAATCAAATAAGTGTCTTGTTTTCAGTCTGCAAATGACTTTGTGAAACTTGGGAAGGAAATTCTCCACTTAAGAAAAAAATCTTTAAAAAAATTGAAATTGAGATCGGGGAAGAACAAAGATGGGGAATTATGAGTGCTTTGAATTGTTAATAGCACTTACATTTATAAAAATGAATCTCTCTAAAACCTGGAAGTGGCCTAATAATTTTAAATCCCCTCACACAGCACATGCCCCAAACCCTGATAACGTCCAAATTCAATTGCTTATGACCATTTTTTTTGGAGCATTCCAAAAACTTGAAGTTGCTGCACAATGCACTGAACTCGGGATTTAAAATTATTGAAATCTTTGATATTTTTTTCCCTGTAAGTTCTTACATTTGGAAAGAAGTTAAGGTACAGTCTAATCCCAGAGGATCAAAATATATTGAACTGATTTTTTTTTAATGGTTTCAGCCAAGAAAACAGAAATTGAACTGAACATTATGATGAAGAGAATAAAGACGGGCAAAGAAAAGGCTGAAGGTTGTACACACAAAAGTCTCAAAGTCCAAGGAGAGGCTGGACCTGAAGGTGGACAAGTCTGCTGGCCAAGGTAAGACAGATTAAGGCACGCTGGCAAGAATAATCGGAGGCAAATGAAATTGAATGTCATCAAAACCCCGGACTCAGGTAAGAAGAGACTGGAGCAAAGAAAAACTTGCCTCCAGCTTCAGTGGTTAAGAGGTGACTTCAAGTTCCTACAGCATTTCATTAATATCCCAGTCAAGTGTTGCTAATATCCAGTGTGGATGACAGACAGTTGGACTTTGTGTATTTCTGGTTTCTAATGATGCATTTGAGATTTATTTTTTACAGCTGTCCTTGTGTTAATCCTTTACAGTTTTTTTTCCTCCCTGGGGTTTAATGGTTTCTAGTTACCTATCAGCATTTTCATAACGGTTTCTAGTTACCCATTAGGCAAAACATGGCTTCTGATGGTTGTGGCCTGTGGGTCACCACTAGTTCTCTGGAAGGACAAGCGCTCGCCTGAACCGCACAGAAAACTCCCTTGTACGATGGGAGCATGCCGTGCACGATCAGGGCGCAAGCTAGAAATGGAACCAAATGCCTTTTGCAAACAGCAGCTCAATGAGGTTTCCTGCCATGAGGCAAAATGCTTGGAAAGTTACTCTGCGCTGGCATCACTGGGTTTGGGGTCAGTGTGCTGAAACCGGGACTCATTACGCTCCTACCATGCCAACTTGGTGCAATTAGCCTAACACGATAATTTCCTGAAGCCATATGTTGATCTTTAGGGGAGGGAAAAGGCTTCGTCTGCCTGATGGCTCTGAGCTCTGACTGGCACGTCCCAGCTTCGAGCACGTGTCTATAAATCAAGATAACACACACGGCAATCAGAGATGAGGTAGGACAGCCAGCCTGGAGAGAAGCGGGCAACTTGGAGCAGGGCTGCGTACTTGTTGACTGTTGTAGTGCGTTGGTTTTCTTTTTTTCAAGAAAGTTTTAGGGAAAGGTCAAGGCAGCACCACTGTGTGCAAGACTGTCCCTCCCTCCTTCCCCCTCTCCCCCCAAAATAAAATCGATGGAAGGACCTAGAACAGAGTAAGTTATGTTCCAGGGCTGCATGGCTTGTATTCCCATTGGAGACCTATCAATGTGAACTAGCACTGTTGGGAAATCTCTTCAGCTACCCCTGCTAATCAATACCTCTGTTCATTATATGTCTCTGATGAATATGGGTAATGATTGGGTGCCTGAGAGTCAGGTGACTAAAAATAACTGCACCTTACAGAGGATCGATAGATTTCCCCCCAGTATTACTTGAGGCAATTCGATATTCTCAGCTGCCCCTCCCGAGCCCCCAGCCATGAGATCATCTCTGGTCTTCATTGATAGATCGGCTCCATCCTCAGAGCAGCTTTATTAAATTAGTAGCACTTAATCTACTGTCATACTGTCAACTGACACGGGGCAGACTAGCAGACGGCAAGTCTTCCAGGGGCTCAGAAGAGCAACTGGCCGCAACCCAGGCGGCTCTGATTAGCTTTGTGCCAAGAGTTGAATTCATGGGTGCCTCTTCGCTAAAAAGGAGGATTTCCACCATTTAGTAACATTTAAAACAATTTTTTTTTTCCTGTTGCCCGGCGTCCAGTTATTAAGCCTTTTTTTTTTTAAATTTTATTTATTTATTTATTTTTATTTATGGCTGTGTTGGGTCTTCGTTTCTGTGCGAGGGCTTTTCTCTAGTTGCGGCAAGCGGGGGCCACTCTTCATCGCGGTGCGCCGGCCTCTCATTATCGCGGCCTCTCTTGTTGCGGAGCACAGGCTCCAGACGCGCAGCCTCAGTAATTGTGGCTCACGGGCCTAGCCGCTCCGCGGCACATGGGATCTTCCCAGACGAGGGCTCGAACCCGTGTCCCCTGCATTGGCAGGCAGATTCTCAACCACTGCGCCACCAGGGAAGCCCCAATTTTTTTTTTTAAAAGAAGAAGGAGCTGTTTGAGGGAGGATTCTTGCCAATTACAGACGTGTTATGACTGATGAAAAGATCATAATTATGCTTGGATTCCCTGTAGGGGTGCGTTAACACATCCGTGACATTTAATAACCACATACCTCACTGGAGGTTGACTTCCCCCAAATTGTTTCACCTTTCATTTCTTCGCTCTCACCCCAGAAACCGTCTGTGGGTGCTCAGAGGAAATCGGGGGGGGGGCTCCCCCCGCTCGCCGTCAATGCTTGGTGGTCGGCACCTTTGCTACCTTGAGAGGGACCCTCAGTCAGTGGTACCTGAAGCTGGCTGGACAGTTCCTTTCTGTGGGTCTGATGACAGCCAGACAGGTACAAGCAGCCTGTCCAGTCCCTTGCTGGCCAGAGGCCTGGGGCCAAGGGGGTTGCTAGAGAGTCTGGGTAGCTTGTTTCTCTGGGTCAGAGGCCAGAGGAAATGGGAGAAGGGGGTGGTACAAGCTGGAGAGGCTTGGATAAGTGTGGCTCCAGGGACAGAGAACAGGAAATGCTACATTGGAAGGGAGACTCCAGGAGAAGTTATAGTCTGGGTTAGCCTAATGTTTAGCTAGAATTGGTTTAAAAGGTGGGGTAATATGAAACAGTTGCTGAGTCAGAAGCACCCTATATGCCTCTTCCCATTGGCCTCAAGCAGTATGACAGGAGATGTCATCTGCTAGTTTTATTTCTAGATGATAACATCTTTCCATCTGCTAGTTTTATTTCTAGATGATAACAAGCACAGTCTGCAGAAAACCACTGTCAAGAGAATATAAACTGAAACACAAGTATCTAGCATGAAAAAAATATATATATAGTCATCATTCTGTCGGCTGCTGTCCACAGATTTCACAGGGTCAAGGTGGAAGATATTTGCAGAAAGCCAAGGGGCAAAGATACCTAAGGTCTTCCTTTCCTTAAAAGAGCTTGTGCCAAGGCTTTGGGGAAAAGAAATTCTTGAGAGACACTGGAAAAGCATCCCCAAAGGGATAGCTTTAGTGAGAAAAGACTCAGTCAGTGTTTGCTGGGTTCCATCGGGACTGGCTAGGATCTCTGTAGCTCTGACTCAGCTTTGCCATCTGAGCAAGAGATGAGTTTGATAAGAAGTGAATTCAGGAATACCATAATTCAGTCCAAAATGAAGACTGGGTTATCCAACAAGGGAGCTTAAATAAGGGTGAGTCACGATGTGGGCTGAAGTGTTTCTAGGTGTGTTTTATAGAGGTCTCTTGGAGTTTGTTGAAGTTTCTTCAAATCAAGCAGGTAAGAAGAGATCAGTGACTGATAAATCTTTAATATAAAAATTGTACAAGAATTTTGATACAAATTACAAGAGGTATTTGGACAAAATATGAATAAAATTCCATTTACATCCCCAAACCCTTATGCATTTTATGCAAAAGACATACTGTAGACAGTTATAGTACAGAAAATACAACAAAAGAAATAGCAAATAAAAACTTTTAATTCCCTCAGACTACTAATAAAAACAAACCGAAAAGCAAAACCAAAAACGAAACAAAAACAAAACCCTTGTTCAAGGTACATACAGTATTTACGAAGCTACCGACGTCACAATGATCAGATCAGGGTGATGCAAGCTGTCCCCGTCCCTTGGTGCTGCTGCCTTTTGTAGTGCAAACTTTGGTTCTGTGGCAGGCTGAGCAGAGAGGCTGGTTTGATGCAGAGGAGAAGAGAAACGAAAAAAGCATAAATCCCCAAACTCTGGGAGGAGGGAGAGGACATATCTTGGAGAAAATTCTTTTCCTTAAGATGATTTCAATTCCCTTTGGCCAATTTTGCTGTCAAATAGGCAGGTTGAGTCAAATGTTTTTGTTAGCGAGACACACCGGTGGGTTTGGGGTGAATAAGAAAGTTAGGCGTTCTCTCAACCAGGTGAGGGATCTTGCTCGTTCTAAAAGGCCTAGTCCCTGATAAGCAGTAGAGAACGGAGAGCTTTCTTTCCTGAAGCCCCGACTCGCCTCCACCTTTGAGGAAAGGCCCAGGGAGGCCTCAGACCAAAGTCTTCTCCTGGTTTCTCCGCCTTCCCTCACCCCTCAGACCTCCAGATACCCACGTTTAGCAATCCTGCCCTTGTTCATACTGGCACTGGTAGGAAAAAGGTAAGACTTTTCCGCAGGGCAGCTGAACCAAAGTTTGCACAGGAAAGTGAGAGCACCATATATTATAAATCTTAGTCATATAAGCTAAATATATAATGCTAGAACATCTCATTCACTTAATCCACGTTATGTAAACCCTGGACAGGGTAGAACACACACATGTTTCCAAAGCCATCAAAATCCGGGTGAGAGAGGGAGTGTTCTACCTTCTTGCTTCAGAGAAGAATTTTTTTAAGGGGTGGGTGAGATCAGAAGAAGAAAGGGCAGGAGTGGAAAGATAATGGAAAAGTCAGGGGAGATTAAGATGGACAATGAGAGGAATGGATTACTCTGTACAAAGACATGCAAAATGCTCCAAATTGAGTACTAGATGAAAAAAGAAAATTCAACCTTGGTTTATGCACCTCAAGCGAACCTACTAACTCAGCTCATTGTCTGGGAGTCAAGAGCATCATACCTCATGAATCAACGCTTCTCATGGCCATGGCACTGATTCACAGGCAGGGCAGGGGGATGCTTTGTCGCCTAGCATGGAAAGGACGGGCAGCCTGACTCCTGTGGAAACAGTGCCAGGTCAGCTCACCTTGCAGCCGAGGACTACCAAGAGGGCTGGGCTTTTCTCCCCTTCTTGTGGAAAGCGTTTCCAGGGCCAGATGAGTGGAGCTCTCTCACACATCCAGGGTCCCCCCTGCCCCGAGTCACCTCTCAATCCTTGCATTCCGTAACAGAAGTGGGCAGAGCCGGTTCATAATGGATCGATTTGCCATCTTACTTGTGCATTATTTCAGCATCACATTTGGCAACAGGAAGCCTTATAAAGTCTTGGTATAACGCTTAAGATAGTCTCTCTTCAAGAAATATAGTTTTATACTATCTACTTCTCTCCATTCTTGTTAAAATACCTTTTTCTGCTCTTCCTTCCCTTCAAAGAGTCTTTTAAAAAAAGGAAGCTAAAAACACATTAAAATAATTAGAACTGTCCTTAAGCATCCCTGTTATTTAAAGGGTGGGGGAAAGCTCATATTAGTTAGCAGAATCTGTGCAATTTTGGCAGCTGAATTTTTAATTAAGATTCTCTTAAGATGTTTGCTAAATGATTGTAATATATACATACTGGGGGAACTTAAAAAAACATCAACTGCTTTTTCTCTGACCCCAAGAATCCTTACTCAAAGTGCTTTTCTTCCCAGTCCTCACCCTGGTTAATGCAATTATTTTACCACGGGTTTGTCAACACAGACCTGGTAAGTCGTCTATCTCTAAATCTGCCACTTTTCTCTTTCCAGAAGTTTGTATCAAAGATGACACCCACCTGTATCTTATTTGGTTGACAAATAGATTTGAAATGTGACTGTTCAAAGCCGGGTTGTGCGGGGGTGGGGGGGGGGGGCGGTCATCAGCTTCTAACAGACCTGCTTCTGGAGGGTTAGAAGGAAGCATGGAGTCCCCTAGTTCCCCAAGGAAGATGCACACAGAGATCTTGCACTTCATTTAGCCACCAGCTAGCCACCTTTTACCATCCTTTAAGTAGTTTAATATACAAAAATAGCAGCCAATACCTACATGCTATTTAGGCTCAAGATGTTTGGGAACATAACACTTTCACGTGATCTTCCTTTGTACCTTTTGTCCCCTAGTCACTTGATTTCGTAAAGCTCATGCGCTTGTACTTACCAAAATTTTCCCAAAGTGGAGAATTTACTTTTACGTATCGGGTGGTCTCTGTTTTAGTGATTCAAGTCAAAGTCCCCGTGCCTTATTATTTTTTTCAGATTGTCCGTGCGATTAAACAAAACAAAGGTGAATTTGTCTTGTTACACTATGGATTTGGAGGTTCTCATGGCAAGACACGTGTTCATTTAGACTAACAGTTGGGTGTCAAAACTAAAAAAAAAAAAAAAAAAAAAAAAAAATTTTTTTTTTTTTTTTACCATCATGCACAACCAATTTGTTACAACACGTGCACTTTTTGAAGGGGAGGAAAAACATTTTAATGCTTTCCTTACAGAATATGGGGCGATCTAATACCACTTTTGTCACTGACTTGCAGAAACTGTGCTGTAATTTTAGGGCCACACCCAGTACTCCCAAAATGCATGGGCTTGGAATTGCAATACTTAAGTTTCCAAAGACTCAAAGAATGCCATCAAAGTCAGCATGTCTCTACCGACCCTTAAGAAGTAGTCTTGTTACTGTCTACTTAATAGCTGGAGAGGGCACCTTGAGGCAGCTTTGGGCTTACCAAAGATACAGTTTAGTGGGTGTGTGTACGTGCTCATGTGCTGGGAGGAGAAGGGGGAGGGGAGGGGAGAGAGAGAGAGAGAGAGAATATGTGTACATCAGGGAACTCAGTGGGAAAGCCTAGCCCTTGTACTCAATTTCCCCTTCACAAGGGATAAACAGGCAATTACGCATCCTTTTATATTTGATGGCCAAGTGCTGAACTGGAAAGCACACTATTAGTTTGTGTCCCTTCAGGGCCAGGGCAATAAGTAGCCAGGAGAGCTGGAGCTGAAGCAGAGAGGGTGTTGTCTGCTGTTAGTGTGACAGTCTTGTCAGCAGCGTTCACATTACTGGAACGTAATAAAGTGACAAGTAAGTTATTAGAAAGATATGAGGTGAAATTGAACTGAAGCTTCTCGCTGCTCAGCCTGGCTTTTTCCCTTCCTGTTTTGTAACCGTCCACTATTTGTTACAAACTGAGCCTTGTCTTGATACACTATATAGAAAAGATTTTTTTTTTTTTTTGCAGTAAAGGTCAAATGAATTTACAACACTTCAGAGGAGAAGAATAAAGATAGTTTTATGACAACTATAGTACGTTACTTCAAAAAAACATATAGCATTATAATGAACAATAATGCTGATCCAATTCAGTCTACTTGTAAAAATGCTTAGCTTTTTTTTTAAACCCCCTGTTATTAGGCATTTGGATTTTTCAACAAATGCCAAAAAGACACTATTTGATGTCCAGTTATTGCCGAATGACCATAAACATAATTTTTGTGCAAAATGTGGGAAGAATGAGGATAATGGGAGGACACAGGAAAGGATGGGTGTCTGGGCAAGAGTGATGTTAGATTAATTCACTAGTCAGTTTTACAGCTGGATTTACATAATACTAATGGAAAATTAATGTTTACAGTGAGCAACTCTCCAACTATAGGACAGAGCAGATATGGCCTTAACGCTAACATAAGCAAGGCTACCTACCACACACAGTTCAGCTTGGAGGGAAAATATGAAAACAGAAAAGTTACTCTTATGCTTCGTAGAAAGGTGAATGAGCTCACATTTTGATCAACAGATCTTTAGCCACGTAGCATTACAACCACGGCTACGGGGGCAAGCCACAGTAATGATGGAGAAAGAACAGATCCGTGCTGGCTACCATGCCCTTCAACTCCACTTGTCACAACTAGAGCTTGGTTTGACCATTGGACTTTTCTAGGACCTAGTTGACCCAATGGATCTTTTTGTTCCCTAAGGGACTCTAGCATCACTTCCCACTCCAAAAAAAAGAAAGAAAAGAAAAAAAGAACACCCCCTCCACAACTGCCCTAGCTGGCTCCCGTGATCTGAAAGGGACTTGAGCTATTCCAGGCAGCAGCCTTCCTTTCTTCCTTCCTCCCTCCTCAGACTGGGGTTCAGTGATGCACCTGGTCGTGGGGGGCACTGCATCAATGTGCTCTCACTGGCTGCTAGGCTGAGCTGCACCAGACTTTTCTCGTGACCGTTTCAGTGCCTTCACTATTTTCTTTTCTAGTTACCTTCAGGCCAGGGCAGGTACGAATCCTCTACTTAATAGCCCTCACTCTGCTTTAAAAAACTGTGATCCCCTCCATTCTCTTTGGCACCTGCCTTTTATTGCCCTCCGTACTCATTCAGACCCCTCCCATTAGACAAAGAATGAGAGGGAAAAGCAAAATCCTCTAAATATTCCAAGTTCGGGGGAATATAAGTGATTTTTAAAAAACCCTGAAATTTGTCATAATTTTGAAAAGTTCAAGAAAAGGAGTGTGTCCACAGGATCAGAGAAGGTTTCTTCCGGATGATCTGTTTCTGATGACAGCAGATGGAGCGTGTCTTACGAGGGCTGAGCTTTATTCACTCTGTTAGTCAATCTAACCCAACGCTAAAGACCAAGTGCAAGTTAGGACTGCTCAGGTCAACTGTTGGCAGTTAGCAGCATGTCCATCTCAATCTGATTACTGGCTTCTTTCTGTTTTAATTGCCAAGGGCCCCCGTTCTTATTTGCTTGGCACACGTCAGGGGTGTGTACAGAGGAAGGGGAACAAAAGGTCACTTTTTATTTGGTGGGAACCTAGCGCATGGTTTCCCCTGAGTAAAATGAGGAGAATGCCTCTGGAATAGCCAGCCCATTCTTGATATATTCAAAGCTTGCTTTTTTTTTTTTAAGAGCAATGTATATACTAACAGGCTGTTAACCAGTGAAGTGCCTTTCTCTTACTGGAAGGGCCTGGAAATTCATGACCAAAGAAATTACACTACAAGGACAGTGGCGCCATTGTGCTAAAAACAATTTCAAAAGATGTCTGTCACCTTGAGAAGGAAAACATTAACACTTTGAAACCTTTAAAAGGCATCAGGCTGAACTGGGCAGCGGACTAAGATCTGAACTGCATTGACTTATTTCGATACAATTAATAGCAGAACAAAGAATGTCCCGCTTTTTATCACATTTTTAAAACCAAATTATCTATTCTTGCTCTGTGTCGTCCCCCTCCATAACACACAAATACTCCCTTAAAGCAGGCTAAGCCTTTCTGATATTTACAAACACATAGTTTAAAATGATCAAAACAGTACATTTCAACACCACCTAGCAAATAGGCACGTTAATAATACTGCCCAATTTTGTACCTGTGACAAAATGCTGGTTAAAATCAAATGGGAAAAGGCTGCTTGGATAAAAAAACTGCATCCCTATTCCTTTTTCAGCTGGCATAGAATGGAGGCAGCTGAACAGAACCTGTTTCACAATAGGAAACTCCTATGAAAAAAGAAATGAGTATGAGTGGGCAAAGATGAAGGGCTCAGTGATTAAAATGCTGATCTCTTTATCCTTCCCGTTTGCAAATAAGCCTTGAGATCACCATCTTAACTAGATTTAGAGTTAAGTCCAAACAATGCACTCAGGCACACCCCCAAGAACAAGCAACACTGGGGGACTAAAAGAAATGTACATTTCATGATTCTCCATCTTATGGACCACTTCCGTCCACTCCCCCTGTCCCTTTTAAGCAAATAGGCTTTAAACTGGAAAATGTTATACACCCACTTAGAAGGCCACCATAACATGTGGGCACCTGAGGCACAATAGTAGCAAAGGGGAGAGACTTAACAAGGGCAAGTTGTCCAGGACTCACTGCCATTTCTCCAACAAAAGGCAGGTGAACACATTCATGCTCTGAGCAAGGGAACTTCTACCTTGAGAATCTTGTTACTCCTGGGCTTGTTCTAACTGGCTATCCACACTAGCCTGGTTTGTGGCAAGTAACAAACATTTGTTCTAAGCCTGGTTCGTTTGCTGTGACCTGCTGACAGCTATGTAATTCACTCATTAGGGCTCTTTGACCTTTTAGTTGACATTAAATTAAACAGAGTAAACACTGATTTTTGTACAAGATGAGTTCTAATATTTCAACCTAGAGTGTAACTGTTAAAAATGGCTGAAAATTTGTTATTTTCATAAAACAAAGTGTCATTTAGTCTACGCACACTCCCAAAGCTAGTGTTTCCATAATCTTTTGGTGGGATACCAAAAAATATTTTTTTTCCACTCTTTTGGAATCGAATCATTTGGATAATAGGGCAAGAGCAGCAACACAGAGAACGCTAAGAGAACCAAAATGTTTGCAAACAAACTTTCATTATTCTAGTTCAGTCTTTCACAAACATACTGTACAGAGTCTTATATGGTATAAAACAAACAAAGGAAAACATCTCTGTCTATTCAATTTAACACAACACCAAAATAAAGCAATTAAGACTTTGGGGAATTCAAAGGTACAAGAAAACAAAAACGGTTAGCACTAATTCCTCAGCTTTTTTAACCGTAAACATTTGTCATTTAACAGACATAGTGTCTGATATAATTTCTTTTGTACTGCAAATACTTTTGGTCTCTCCTCACTGTAGAACAAATGAAGAATTAAATGAACCCCATAGCATGCTCTGAAGGAGATGAAAAGATAAAGCCCCTAGACACATCTAGCTTATCTTTAAGAATCTATCATTTGTGAAATCTTCACAAAGAAAAATACTGAATCCTCAACTAATGATGCTTATTTTTGGAAACAATAAATACTGTGAGGTACGATAAATCCTACAGGAATAATAAAAAGAGAAACATGTTAACAGTTTCCTTTGGCAGATTTAACGGAAGTGAATGCTGATGTGAACCTAGAAGAAAATCACTAAACATATGAAAAATGGAAATAACATTAAAAGTTAAGACAAAGGGGGTATTTCTAACTTTTAGACTGCTGAGAGAAATGTTTGAGGCCCTTAAATGCAGAAAAGAAATACATTCTCTTTAAATTACTGTGTACTGTTTGACAAAAAATATTCCTTGTTTATCTTTTTTTTCCCCCTCCACTTAAAAAAAAAAAAGACAACAAAACACAGTCTGCAACTCACACCCTAATGGTTTTGGCTGCAGACTGAACTTGAGTAAATATCATCATTCAGTCAGTATGTTGTGGTAGCCGAGGCAGCTGATGTGGTAAACCAGCTCAGGCAACATGTGTAAACATCGGAAACAAAACAAAACACAACAGAAAAGGTTTGGAGAATCCTCTCCCCTCCTCTTTCTCACTCTCGATTGCTTGGTTTCAGGCTTGCTTTCATTTCTCTCTGACAAATCGTGTGGGGAAGCACAAAACACTAAACAGTGAGAGATCCTATTTTAAACCCCCTTCTTCTGGCTTTTCAGAAAGGAGCGTTGCTTAGTTCAAGTTCAGCACATGTTTGCAAAGCTTCCAAGTACTGCTGCTGCCACTGTTAAAGGTCTTTGATTTTGTCTATCAAACCAGCCTGAATCAGAGTACTACTGCAGAACGTGCAGTAAATTACATAGCCACACAACAGACCCACCGAGTTCAGACTTTTTCTTTTTAAAGGATTAAGGGTTAGGTCCTTGCGAATGAGTGCTCGACTCTTTTACTGTATTCAGCTTTGTTCCATAGTGAGTAATTTGGGCTTTTGTATCCTGAAATATTATCCAGCCTCTAAAGAATAAATGCCTTAGCTGTTTCACACCACATAATTTTGTTTTCCTTTTATGTAACTTAACATATAAGCAAGAAGGTTGCAGTGTTGATTGTAATAACATTCGGCACTTGAATCACCAAGTGTTTTTTTCTAAAGCGGTTTTCTGGTGGCCGACAAATTGGCCTGTGGTTATGTTGAGTGACTAATTGTATTTTCTTTTCTGGAAACTTGTGCAAAGTTGGCAGTTTTGTGTTAACACTAATACTTTTGTTTGGCATTTGTGCCCTATACTGACCAGACCATTTTTATACAAGTGAATTTTTTAAAAAAGACACTTACTTGAAGTATGGCAATAGTTTAGTTTAAGGATAAAAAAGAAGCATGGATATTACACATCCCCTTGTAGTGTATGAAAAAAAGTGCATGACTGGATTTATGTACTAGTACAGGACATTTTAAAAAATCAGATCTGTGCTGTAAGGCATGCCAGCACCTCTTTATCACTATATCTAGCAGGTAGTAAAAACAAGACCATGTTTTTTTTTTCCTTAAAAAATGTGCATTAATGCTAACATAAATGAATAGAGCTAGCCAGCAAACTATTTTTTTTCCTGTATATCTAACAGCTGATGTAACTGTAAAAATTAAACAAAAGAGTTAAACAACCATCAATACAACTGTTTTACATCATTGGCCTCTCAAGGCTAAATATTTACAGGTGAATCTGCCATGCTTTAATTGAAGATTCTCTCAAAACCTTAAAGTTCACAAAAGACAACTATAAGGAGTTCCTTTTTTGTTTCTTTTTTTTTCTCCCTTTTATTTTTTCGCAGGCAACAGTCATGGGCACAACAAATTGTCTCTTTGGAGAGGACCAAGAATTATTATTCTGTCAAAATTTGGGCTAGTTGCACGCTTTTATGTGTGTATGTGTGTATATGTGTTTAAAGGGTACTTTGTTTTCACCCCCCAATGAAAGATCCGACCTATAAAGGAAAAAGAGAAAAAAACTTCAAAAGCACCTAGTGTTTATCTTTTTGTATCTAAAGAAAAGAAAACGTGTGTGTGTATATATATATATGTAGACACAGAGGCATACATGTGTATACACACACACATATACACACACACCATCCCAAGTACACAAGCACACACTGACTATGGCAGTTCAAATACGTAGGCCATCTGGTGAGAGCTGGCATTTGTAGTGTCCTTTCTGAGACTAATCTACTGAAGTGAAGGGAATGTTTTTGTGGAGATTAGGGTTCTGACTGTGCCGATTCCGGCTTCGCACAGAGGAGAACATCATATTGCAACCGGGGACTTTGCACTTGTGCATTTCTCGCAAATGCACGGTTTTGTAGTGCACTCGCAGGGTCCCCTTGTTGCTGTACATCTTGTGGCAAATGTTGCACATGATCCCACCATTGCTCCCGGACAAGCTGTTGAACATCAGAGATCCTGAAACGTCAGCCCCGAGGCTGCCAGCGAGGGTGGGGACCTCGGCCTTGTGCGCCGACTCCCCGCTGTCACTCGCCCCGTCGATGTCATCCAGGAGAATCCCCTCGTCGCTGCCTGCGTCGGATTCTCTGGAGGAATGAATGCTGCTGCTGGACTGGAGGCTGGAGGTGGTGCTCAGGTCCAGGACCATGTAGTCCTCCGCCATGCCCCTCCCGTACCCGTTCAGGTGGGAGTCTTCTGTCCCCGCAGGAGAGGAGGCGTCTTCCCTGACGTCGAGCCCCAAGGGGTGCTGGGCACCATAGATCTTCATCAAAAATTCATCCCGGAGGTCCTTGCTAAGGGAGGGCTGCGATGAGTCCAGGCCCATGTCATCGAGTTCTTTGGTCAACAGTTTACGATGGAGATTGATGTTGGCACTGTGTCTAGGAAAACAAGAGGGAAGGGGGGGGGGTAGGTGTACAGGGAGTGGGGAGGGTGAGAAAAAGGAGAGCATTTTAAAATGGATTCAGCTTCCACTAGGCACCACATAAGCACATTCATTGCTAATGACACCCCTGTAAAAGCAAACATTTCCCCACATCCTCAGGATTTGGGAGTAAGTGGTGGTGGGGAGTGCAATAAGGGGAGCTTTTCATTAACGTAATTTTTATAAGAGAGTAAAATTCCTCAGTGGTAGGATGAATGCAAACCCATGCACCTTTTCCTGAATGATTGTTCTGTTCGTTTTACGCTGTAGCAGCATCAGCTGCAGAGAATCTCACAGCAGAGATTTGAAAAAATACATTAAATAGGATAAAAGGATGGAAACGTTCTGCTTGTCTAAACTGAACAATTTGAATTTACCTAAAAACAAAACGAAAGCCTTTTTTTCTACAGCAAACACTTTTAGAGGTATAAAAGGGATCCCTTTTTAAAAAAAGTAAATGGTCTAGATAATTTAGGGTTCACTTGACAAAATAATGAATTGTTCCCCCTCACCTTCCTACACTGCAAGATTTAGGTAGGAAAAACAATTAGCTTAAAAGGTTAGCAATTTGAAGTAGGGTTACAGACTGTCTTTAAACATAAATCCCTTTTTGCAGAATGGTTTGGGATCTCAGCTAAATCTAACAGTAAAATACATTTATTTTCAGAAGCTGCTACATTTTAGAGTTGAAAATGTTTTCAAGTAATTTAAGTTTTAAAATTTAATTCTTAAAAAAAAAAAAAAAGCTGAAAAAAAGAAGTTGGCTTTTTAAATAAAACCCACCCACCCTTTAAAAAAATCACACTCAACAACAGAAAAAAACCCAAAGGGACCAAAAAAGAAAAAACCCCACACACAATAAATACAAAAAAAAAAAAAAAATCAAGCACGATAATAACACATGGTCCCTCTATTTTAACAACTGGAGTCCGTACTTCTTAGACAAGCAAAACTTTTACTCTACTCACTGAATGCTTTGCTTGCATTAAAAAAAAAAAAAAAAAGATAGGATTTGTCCCAGAGCATCCATAGGGATGTCATGATTTACCAAAGCCTGATAGGTTATTATCTGTCTGAAAACATTGCCTTTGTATTTATATCCCCCATTTATTTTTAAAGTGCCCTTGGGCATATACCTCTCTCCACCTGCAAAGGCTCACGTTTGACACGTACCTAAATTGAAGGCTACCCTTCCAAAAAGTAAACCAGTAAATAAATATACAGATACATAAAAGCTTCTCAATAATGGCAGAAGCTCTACATCTTCGAGAAGTAATTGTGATAACAGAAATTGATAATAGAAATGACCTAGAATGGCCAGCATCAAGTTCGACAGACCTCCTGATTATAATTAAAAAGTATGGAAGACCGAAATGAGTCACTCCATTTGGTGACAAGCATGGCTAATATTTCTTAGAGATGGTTGAGAGGTATGTGCCTCAGAGACAAGAAAGGTGGGAAACACTTCTCCACCTTTCCACACAAGACAATATACAGCACTCCGGGTTTGAAGGGGCAGAGGGGCGGCGGCCCTCTCCACACTGCACTTAGGAAGGCTGAGCTTACCTTGTGATAATAAGATCAGCTTTCTAATCTTTTGCTAAATCGATCACAAAAGAAAGCAAGAATGAGAGACAGAGAAAAAGAGAGAGAAGGAGAGAGAGAGAGAAAACAAATTCACATTCTAGACATCTGGTTTAAAAAAAAAACTTAAACAATAACATAGGGATTTAAAATGTTCTGATCACAAAATCATTTTCTGTCATAAGCGATCATCTCATATGCTGTCTTGATGATTTTTCAGATCAGCCGCATCATCCAAAAAATCATAACTCAAATTAAGATAAACCAAATTCACAGCATCATCATCATCCATAAATGAGTTCTGCACAGATGCATGCAGTGTGCAGATATGTGAATGATAAACAGAAGTGGTCCCCACGGTCCCTGCTCTGACACAGTCGCTCCCCGTCTCCTTGGTGTCAGATGGCAGATGACTCCAAGTGCAGGTTGCTAAGCAGAGTGCAGGAAATGCCTACTGTGAAGTCTTTCCCCTGACATGTAGGTATGACACCACCAGAGTTATTACAGGAATGTGGAAATAGAGTGACAGTACATACTGTCAAACAATCTACTGATAAAACAATCTGCCAACCACAAGCAGCTCACGAAGTCCTACCCCTCTGTGTATTATTTTTAACACCCTCCCTCCCCTCCCTTTCTTAATTTCACAAGCACACATTTTGCGATGACTTTAATCTAGAACTCCGTTGCTTCTCACACATCTGCAGTTACCACTTCCTAGATTCACTGCTGAGAAAACAGCAGCCAGACCCACAGCAGTCACATCAAGACACACTGAATAAGGAAGAATAAATTAACATAGACAAAAGGACACACTGATCCCCCAGATGGACACATCTTTCCGAAGATCACTTGTGAAATTGCACATCTCCACTGCTATGTTACCAGGAAGAGATGTTTCTCTTCATTTCTCACTTACAGCAATAGAAATCTGTAATCTAATTAGATGATGTACCAGCCCTCAATATCTGTCAACCAAACAATGTGCAGAAATGTGTAGACCAGCTCTGGCACTCTGTTCAACAGTGTCCCTTTTCCGCTGTCAGCAGTACTGTTGGCCTCTGCTAATATAATTACATTGGCTTTTATTCAATTAAGTGCCATCCCTTGCTTAAAAAAAAAAGCTACTTTATCAATTGATTCAGGTGTAATGCAATAATAAAGATGAACTCATGGCAGTGCATTAGCTCTGCTGTTCATAACTTCAGTACACGGGTTCATTCGTGGTAGTCGATTTCCATTATGCAACCACAGTTCAAGAGAATTGATTCTTTTATGTTCATTTCTTAATCTGTTTCATTTTTGTTTAATAATCCTCCTAAATGCCATATGCAAAATACTTGAACTGGGGAGGGGAAGAACGTGCTGTGGAAAGCCTACTGGTCCACTCTCATGATGGTGGGCTTGTTCTAAGTAACTCCAGTACGACTGGGGTGGAAAGAGGCAAAGCAAAAGAAGGAGGGAGAGAAGACAGATTCTTTAGAGAGTCCTGATCCTGTGCTTCAAGAGGTTATTAGGTTCAGCCTCCACAGAATGGACAAAAGGCAGCACTTGATGTTAACAGAGACCTGGGCTCAGTCAATCCAAACCCTGAACTGTCAGAGAACACTGCCCAGGGAGGAGAGACAAACACCTGGGGTTAACAGCAACTTCCAAGTTTACCTGGATCAGAGAACCAAAGAGGTAAAAAGAAAAGGAAGACGGAAGAGACACAGAAAGAAGTCACGCCAACGGACTATGAGACGTACGGGGAAGAGGATCGTAAAATGGGAGGAAGAGCAGAGAGTGCTGGAAACGGGAGGACCCACAGCAGGGGAAGCAGTGGGCAGCTGTCTGTAAGAGGGAGAAGGGGGACTCCAGAAAGGAACCAGTTCTGAGTTCTCCAGAGAGAGAGTTTCTCTAGAACATAAACCTAGTGTTCTGAATATTTATCTCCAGAAAAGAGGAAAAAATAATTATGAACAAAAACCATATTAGAACTTACTATATTTTATAAGAATGTCAACAGTACAAAAGCTGTTTCTATTTGCTTTGATTAGGCAGGTGATACCCAGACTCCGAGGAGGCAGCTTCCTCTTACAGAAAAAACAAAAATGACTGGGATGAAGAGAAAAGGTGAGTTGATAAGTGGAAGGGGGAAGGATCTGATCTCACTGGGGATCTCGTCAAGAGAGTAGGCCAAAATTTAGTCCCAAGATGGTCACTTTCAAGAAGAACGTAAGCTATACCTTATTCAACCTCAAGTCTCTTGCAGCTCAAGTAGAATGCTTTGCACTTCAGACATAATTACATTTATTTGACTTCAATCAATAATATGCAGCCTTACAGAAACTTTCCCCAAAATACATTGTAGAAGAGAAAACAATGATCCCAAGATTGGAAGCATGTAACCGAATATTTAAGAAAAGACACTGATAATACAGCAGAGGATAATTCTGACCCTATCACACCCCACTGTGGTGCAAGGTAATGATATATAATTAGGGCATGACACAGTCCTATAACCTAGCCTATGCTTGGAATCACAAATGTTTCCTCTGACCCTCTGTACTCTTCCCTACTCTCTGTACTGAGTTTACCAAAAGCCTCCTGAAAACTAAGAGGACCCTCAAAAGCAAAAAAGTAATGAAGCCTGTATGATATAGGGGAGGTCATAAAGCCACACTTACTCCATGAAGTGCTGAGTGGAAGTACTCTAGCTGGACTAAAGTGGACTACTAGTCTTTTTCGGTTTCTTTAATGAAAACGTATGTCAATTATATGTCAGTTTAAAAAAAAAGAAAGAAGAAAACTTTACCATGCAACCACAGAAGACACCAAATCCAACACAGTCAAGCAAATGCAAGTGCCCTTTAGAGAAAGTCAGTCCTGTCTTGAGCTTTTCTCTTCTCATGTTTCTCTTTCCAAGCTTGTTCAAGTGCCCAGTTCAACTTAATGCAATGTTTAATGATAAAAATAAAAATTAAACACATTAAATACATTGAAAAGAAAAAGCGTTTTGAGATTTTAACTTTCGTTTTGAGAGGAAGGAACTTTAAAAAAAAAAAAGTCTCAGGACCAAATTAGAAAATCAGAATGTGGTTGTCCAAAGTGAATAGTAAATCAAGCTATAGGTTACATGAGAAGCTGAATCTAACCTTAATTCTTAATCAGTTCTGAGCCATTCTAAACTTAGTGAATTGAAACAAAATACTTGATAATTAATTACAATGCCTCAGGTGGAATGGAGTTGAGGCTCCGTTTTGGAGCTTTTGCCTTTATTTTTTCTGCTCACCTCTGCCACTACACACACACACACACACACACACACACACACACACACACACACACTTCTCAAATTATATTGTCCAGAATGATCACAGTGATGTATACACAGCAGATACGACTATATATATGGGGTGCGTGTGTATGTGTGTGTGTGTATGGGGCAGAGAAATGTTATTTATATACAATCTGGGAAAATCTAGACGCTGGGTTTGAGTGTATTGTGGGATACTGAGTCAATATTCCTGGTCAGAAATTAAATCTGCTAGCCAAATCCACAGAAATGAAAAGTTAAAACCTCTGCCCCTCATTAGTTCTCTTCTTATCTGATTGCTATGACACTATCTGTTGTCCTTAATGCCTCAAAAATATTTGTATCATCATTAATTGATGTCTTATAGCCCTGTGAAGTAAACGACATTTTTGTTAGTATACATTTCTGTAAAACAAGTAGTTGCTCTAATAGGCTAATAGTTAAAGATTTTTCTCCAAAAGAGCCAAAAACCATCCCTAGCTCAGGAAATTCAATGTAAAATTCTAGTGAACAATGCTCCAAAGACCCCCAGAAGTATCGAAGTACATAATAAATGCAAGAAATAAAAGCTAAGCAAATTCTTGCAAATTAAAAGTATGAAATTCAGTCACTTCAATCCCTTTCAATATAAAACAAATCATCCATACTGGTCACGCAGACAGTTCCCTCTACATTCAAATTATTCACTTGAAGATAAGCTCCCACCAAACTCTTCAGGGGTTTAGCTAATTTACTGCACAGATACGGCACGTCTGTTGTAATAACAGGTAGGATGTATTGGGGTCGACCATTTATCAGAATTAGACTTCTTTTCTCAATTCACAGTGAATTATGCTGCCTACATGACTCCCCTCTCTCAGAGCCTGCCATCCCCTTACGGCCCCTAACGTGGCAGGCGAACAAAATTGACAGTCTCATCTTGTCAACAAGGGACGATTCTCCTGAGAAGCCATTTAACTTTGCCGAGGAAGCAATGTATTAATGTGCCTGTCCCGGGAATGTTAATCATCTTCAAGCTTCCGACCTAACTTTGACGTGAACGAAATCACCAAATTTGTTTACTAAATGAATCGTAATATGGTAATAAGAAAGCATGACATATATGGAAAAGCCAAACAGATGGTTTGTTTACTCCACTTTGCAACTTTATAAATGTTGTAACTCTGAAGATGTTAGTGAGAATTATTGGTTTGTTGGCAGAGGTGGACGTGTCTCTCGCATACTAAATCTGGCACTACGGTTACAAAACAATTTGTCATTGCTGTGGAATGCATAAAAAATGTTAATGTAGTAATGGCATTTAGGAAGGCAGATTGGTGGATGGAAAAGGTCTATGCTGGATGCTCAGGTTAAGTGCAGAATTGATATCCAACGCTGTTCCCTAACCATTTTACTTCTGAGTTGTATCTGACACATCGAGGCTTCTCAATGGTGCTGATTATTCGATAGATAACCTGTTGCGCTGTAATGTGAGACGCGTGTTACACTGTGAATAGGATTATGTTTTCACAGCATTTGGAAATTTTCTCAATCAGGCAGCTTTTACGGTGCTCAGTTTACTACCATTGTTGGGTAAGAAAAAGAAGGCGGTTCACCCTGGCATCTTTTAAGGACAAATAAATCTGAGCTAGAATTTTGAGATTTATGTTTACCCTGGATGAACTAGCCCTCAAGTCTTCATCCGTTGTTTTATTGTCTTATACAAAGAGTTTAGAAGACCTACTTCCAAAATAATAAGAATGCATTTTTCTCTAGATGCTCACATTTCTTCTCCTATTTAAAAATAAGCTGTCTTTTCTAATGTGTACAAGGTGGGACATCAGTTTCTCTGAGATCTTTTTCAAAGGAAATACTTCCTAAGACTAAATATCCAAGAAGGTTTTATAGCATTAAAATGGTTAACTTATGATCTTTTAAAAAGACAACATTTGGGATGTATGAGTTCCCCAAGATGGGGGGGGGAGACAGAATTTTGTAGGCAATATTAAAACTTAGCTATGGCCTTATCTAGAATTGTGTTGAAAAATGAAACTACTTAAAATACATGAACAAAAAGAATGTGCAAAATCTAATTTATGTCTTTGGTTAAACAATGTCAAAACTACCAGCTGAGACAGCAAAACTTCAGTTAAGCAACCAGCAACACACCTATGCTACTAAACATTTCAATGTTTAACAACATGCAGGTGATTTTTTTGAAATTCTTTTTACTTTTGATTCACACAAGCATAGCCACAGAAGCAGAATTTTGTATGAAAGAGGTGCTTATTCCTCCCCAAATCATGAACCACTTTCCCCAACTTCTTAGTTCCATATATATTCATATTGAAACCACCACGAATCTTGTGGGATTTACCTGGTGTATCACCATACAGTGAAATTTCTACCTGTCTGCAGAAGAGAAATGAGAGAGCAAAGTGAGCTAAAGAAACCCCTGCATTCATCTTGCTGCCCAAGGATCACTTTGGAGCAAGAAACATTAGCGGCTCTTCCAGCCTGGCGCTTCTATCTCATTTGAAACATCTCCTCGTTCCTGACCAACAAAGAAAATTTCAATAGAGTACTTTTACTGGTTTAACAACAGTGAGCTCCTGGGATCGTCAAAGTGCTAAGCCTTTTCCAAGGAGAGAAGAAATCAGCAGCTCAAATATAATTAACCTTCCATTCTCAATGCAAACTGCCACGCACAGGAGCTCTGCAGTCTATTAGCGAAGTTATAATGGCCAACAGGCAGAAGCAAAATCGGTCAAAAAGTTGGCTGCTGCTGTCATATTTTTGGAATTATGATTAATGGCCCTAATAATGTGGATGATTACTGATATGTGTATCTCCAGCAGTTTATCATATTGCTCTGGCTGCCTACGTCCACAATAAGCAGGATGCTATCATTTACCTCTTTATTGAAGGCAATCCTTCTCTTGAAGGAGCATATTCTAATTGCTTCGTAATGTTTTATGTCTTAAACATTTTGCAGCTCTGGACCTTGCCAACTGTTTCGTGTCTACCATTGATTAATTACTGAATTGTTTAATCAAAATTTAGAACCTAATGTAGTCATTTATGAGCGCACTGCAGTGCCAAAGTAGTTAGGCTCTGCTCCCAACTTTGGAGAGTGCTGAGTTCAAAATCAAATCCCAGCCATGCATGAGAATCCAAGAATTTCACCTTGGGTGCTCGGAGGTTGCCAATTCCATCTCTGCTGATGAATGGAAGGTAATCTAACTACAGGGTAAACAGCATCTTTACCTACCCTCTCCCCACTGGATTTCCCTTTCCTCTTTCTCCCGATTGCCTAATCAACAGAGCGCCACTGACTGCTTGCTTCTGAGAGCAAGAAGGTTCTCGTGAATACCCATCACAAGAACATAGCTTTGAAGTGGTTAAACAAGTGAAAAATAATTTGCTGGGACAAATACATAAGTTTTTTTTTTTTTAATGTGGATTTTTTATGGTACTGTCATACAACCATTCACCGTTGAAGTTAAGTGTTTTTTTAATACCATTACTGAACTGCTGAAATGGATGCTAATATAGCTTGGAGTGCTAATGTCAAGTCCTAGTAATAAAAAAGACAGACTGCTGAATGAAATAATTTCAAGTAAAAAATAGAACAAAAGTGCTCTCTCTCTTGCTCTCCACTTTTATTGAATTGGGACTGACTGAGCCAATTGCTTTAGAAGTCTGTAAAACACAATTACTAGTGAGCGGACTGACCCCCCAGTGCCCCCTCAGTGACACAGCAGACTAAAAAGGCAGCAGAGTTAGAGCGGCTCCCCTCAGCTGGCCATCAGACCCAAGAGGCTTGCTTTTGAAGGTCTGTTGTTCTCATCGCCCAAATCTGTCTCCTTTGACTGAAAAAATCTTATTCCCCATCCATGTGCTAAAGTAACTTCATACATCACTTCCTAAGATGAAGATGTCTATTCTGGCAATTAAGGATGATCTGTCTTTTGATATTCTTATTTATGTGGGTGTTTACGTATAAACACACATATACATTATGTGGATGCATTTAGATGAGAATGTTAGCATAATTTTTGAATAGCTAGTAATAATTCAGATTGACATATGCAATAGCAAAATTGAGGCGCCACTTACGTATGTTCGGGTGGAAGCACTTGGCTTTTTTCTCCTAAGGTAAAGTCAAAATAATTCGAGCAAGCAAGAAAAAGAATTAAACTAGAAGTAGGTAACATTTTTCCCCCTAGTTAATAAGAGAAGTAATAAACTCCATAAAGTATTAGAGTTAAGATCACTAACACTTCAGGCATAACAGCTTTTTACCAGGAATTTACAACTCCTGTTTTAATTCCAGCAGCTAGCATTAGGACATAAAATCTAGGTATTTTTTAAGTGTAGTTTTATGTTAAATAACTGAAGAAAAATTGTTCTTTCCTGAAAAGCATTCTTTTCTCCTCCTTCTCAGCTTGCTTCTCTCTCACACGTGCACGCACACACACATCTTGGCACTGAAGAATTAAAGTTAATAAATCCCTTTTTTATGACATTGTAATTTTTTGGCAAGTGTAAACTCCTTTTATATTCTGCCACATTCATTTATTTGAAGCTTGTGGGAGTCTTACGGCAAAAACATTAAATTATTTCTGAGAAGGCTTTTTTAAAAAAGAAATGCCTTCTAGCCCAACCTTCACTATGAAATTTCAACAGAGAAAGAAAAGTCTGTGTTCTTCTTAGCACAAGAACAACAACAACAAAAATGATCATTCACAACAAGAGAGAGCTGGCAGAAGCCTCTCACCTTAAGAGAGAGCCCATCTTCCCAGGACTGATACAAGCAAATACTAATATATGTGTGAAGTCTTATAACCTGCTTCCAGGTGAGAAACGGCCTATGTTTTTTAAAAAAGAAAAGAAAGACTATCTAGAAAAACAAATATTTCACATGAATAATGATGAGAAAGAATCACACCGAGAGAAAGTCTATCAGAGGATTGGGTGGACGGTGGTGGACCCAAGGGAGACGGAAATCAGGAAGATGACCCTTTCAAAGTGGTGCTATCATGAAAATTACTACCTGTGCATTCAGTACGTGCATTCTGCTCTAAATGCTATTTTTGCCTGAATTTTCGAGTTTGCACTGGCGAGAGCAGTAGCTTGTTCCCGTTGAGGGAAGATAAGGGATAAAGGGTATTACAGAAGCATTACGTTTGTGCAGAGGAAGTTACGTAGCCACAAGAGATTGAATGTTACTCCCATCAATAGAAATTTGTAAAAATTTCTTTGTATCATGGAGAGAAAGTCCTTTGCCTGCCATTAAGCTTTGTTGTCTATTTTGTAGGCAGTTTGGTGGAAGTGACTGGTGTAGTTCTTGGACTGGAGGAGTGAAAGGTCAGCAGAGGCTTAAATGAGCTTGTCTTACATCCAGCTGGGCCAGCAGGAGGTCATTAGGAAGATCCGAGGCTCACTGTAGGCTTGACAGAGTCTCTCCCCATGATACAAGGAGACTGTTTTGCTCATTGCTCTTCTCCCAGGATAGAAAAAGAAGTCCAGAGGCAGGAATGACACCGAAGTTTATCTTACTACCAAAGTTTCGGTTGAGGAGGGCACACCTAGCAATTATTCAGAAGGGGGATTTATTTTGTTTGTTTGCCTTTGATGGAAAGTAATGGAGGGAAGTACAAAAGACCTACTGATCTCCTGGCTGTATTGTGAAACCAAACAGAGTAACAGGGAAGAAAAAAAAAAAAAACAAACTCTTCCTTTAAAAGTCAGAGGACCTGCACAACTTCACCTTTTAAAAGAATTCTGGTAAAGGAGAGCTGCAGTTTGAATGGCAAAAATATAGGAAATGAAAAGGCTGACGCCTTAACATGTTCTCTTCTTGTACTTGGAGAGGATTAACACGCTTTATTTGACAGCTAATTATATTAGGGCAAATATACTAATAGTTATCTTAAGTTGGTGCTAAGTGGCTCATTTCTTAGAGGTATTGCCTGGTGAAATCATGTGTACTTACTGAAAATCTCTCTTTAGAAAAGTTCTCTATAAGTTTCCAAACACAGAGAACGATGGAAAAAATGGATGTCGCTGCTGAGAAGGTGCTAACAGGAGGCAGGTAGCATGTTTTCGCATCTTCACCTCTGCTGTTAATGTATGCAGTGGCTCATCAGAGGTAGCTCAAGTTAATTTATTCCTGCACACCTGTACAGGGCTGGAAGTCAGGTAATCAGACAAGCAAAAACTATACATCTTTGCTTTTTAGGTACAGCTACCCAGAGGCCTATATAGGAACAAACTTAGTTCTGGAGACATCAGCAGGTTTTAATAAACCAAATACAGATGTCTTATTCCATACAAATCAAGAAGTTTACATGTTTAAATCTGGACAGATTTAACTAGCAATCGAAGAGAAGGTTCACACTTGGCACCAATGGTTGCCTCCTATTTATTTATAAATCACCCTGACCAAATATTATTTTGTTTTTAAATCTATTCATGGGGCTGAATCGCCTTTCCTACACCTTGAAGATCAACCATATATGCTGACCCTTCTGATAAAATTCAAGATAAACTGTGGCAATTAGTGGCCACTATTCTCAGAGGAAGAGAGGAATAAAGATGCAGACCATCTAGTTTCTGTGGACAAAGTCTTCGTTATAGTTGCCAATGTAAAATCTATTTAGGTCTGTTTTAGTGATTGGCATTAAATGGATTTTTTTATCATATTAGCAAATGATAAGGAATTTGGGGGAAGAGGACAGAAGGGTTTTTATTTTTCTGAATAAAAACCAAATGTAATTTATAAATGGGGTTGATCCATAGCCACTCAGCCCTCCTGGGGATCAAAAAACATGACAGAGGATGAGAAATGACCAAAGGAAGCCAGGCCCAGCCAATTCTATGACACTATCTTCAAGAAAATTGTCCTTTATGAAGGCTGTAGGTTCTAGGCCAGTTAGAATTTCTTCTTCCCAGGGAGTATTTTCATATGTTTACTTCAAAACCCAGGGTCAGCTTTCCTGTTCCCTGACAGAACAGCATCTTGGCAGAAAAATCAAGGGACAAACAAGAAAGAAGTAAGGGTGTTTAGAGACTGTCAGGTGTAACACTACACACTGTTATCAGTATACACGTAAATACTTCATCCATTGCCTTACGGTTCTATAGTTCTTTACAGGGAAAATAATTTACGTTTTACTTCTAGAACTTGGAGTAAAAATTACCCTAACCACCACCTAGTGACCAGATGAACTGGAGTCTGGGTATATTAGCTTGCTCTTTGTCATTAGTGTGGAATGGTCCTCTTTGCTTTCTAATTTATTAAACTCACACTCATTCACAGCTGTATAGAAAAGGACACCTCTGACACTGCGCTTGGACTCCTCAGCCCTCACAAGCCTTGCTTGTGCCCCACTCTCTCTCTCTCATCTCCCTTTTTGTGACTTTACACAAAGAATATTCTTGCTTTTCAAAAAGCCTTCAATCTGATCTTATAAAACCTAGAAAGACCATAAGCGAAGACTTGGCAATCTCTGCTACCTAGCCGTCAAATCTAAAACACAGCATTTAACATCTTTCTACTTCCATGCTACTAACAGCCTATCTGAGACCAAACGCGCAACTCCCTCGTGTATAACCATCTTGGAAGAAGCGCAAGAAGACCTGTTTCTCTCTCCTGTAAGGTGTTCTAAGCCCAAAGAAAGACAAGAAGGGTGCTTTCGTAGACAGAAGGAAGAGGGTCATTCTGTTAGTTTTATCACAGGCATCCCAGAAACCCGGTAGCCTTGCACACTTCAGCCCCCACTCAGAATGCCTTCTAATGCTTTATTTGCACAAGGAAGATGTCGTGGAGTCCAGGATGGATGAGTCGAGACTCTAGGGAGAGGAGAGAAATGGGCGAGGACACGGCAGGATTAAAGGCAAAGGAGGATTTCTGTTTGGGAAGGTATGTTGGCTCAGAGAAAGGTAAGAAAACTTATCCTAGCTTCATAGTGAATTGAAGAGGAGAAAAGCAGGGACACGAAATTCCTGGGGTTCTTGTGACTGACACAGTACAAGTGACGAGAAAGGGGACGATAATATGTCTGAGGGGTAGATTCGAGATGTGAGGCAAGAGGCTTTGTGAATAAGGAGATTAAATTACAGGTCATTATTAGTTGATGAAATGACAATAAAAGGCTGAAACAGGAGTACAATTACAGTGCAACTGTGTTTCCTGAGATGCAGGAAGAGGGTGGTACCCCAATGGCATCACTGTTTTTGCTTATTCAGTGGTAGTTACATTCACATCACATATTAAGTCATAGACTCAACAAGGATGAACACTCTTCTTAAAAAAAAAAAAAAAAAAAAAAGTCAAAGTATCAAGAGTTTTTGCTATGTTTTTACCCTGAGGTCAAAAGATTTGAGGATTCTTGAAAAGCAAAATTTCACGTGAGAATCAAGACTTTCTTGTACAGTATTTTTTTTTTTCAATTTGCTTTTTATCATGTGTGACAAAACTCCAGAATTAAAAAGATTAGGCATGACATGCTATTTCACCCATATGAAATGTAATCACCTGTCTTCTGAGGTTTGCAATCTCTTCTGTGACTGAACATACATGGGAGAATATCTGTATTACGCTTCTCACCTAGAATATCCTATATCCTAGTTATCCTAGGCACTGGTCTAAACTTCTGTATGGCTGGTCACTCATGAAACTCTCAATCCTTAAAATAAAATTAGAGATTGAAATATTCTTCTGCTATCAATCAATCAATCAATAAATGTTTTTCCTCAGACAAACCACCCTCTCCACAGTACCTCCTTATACATTAGGACATAAAAACACAGCACTTCCGTTTTCTAGTGGCTTGACATAAATGAAAGCACCAAGCTTCGGGTGTTGTATGTAGCCTTTGGTCCCAGAGCCATTTATTCCAGTGTTATGACTTGCAGTATTTTCAGCAAACCAACTAAAACTGTGATAGGAATTCATGCAAATAAGCTTAAATTTTGGCTTGTCTTCAAACACTCCATTTCCATAAATGTTTTATGCAGGTTTTCATGAGTCTTTTATTTTTGTTAAAAAAAAAATCCAATGCATTAACCTCATTATCACAAGTGCACTATTTCAAACATAGAAGAATGAATATTGCTCACAAACTTGGCGGGGTTGGCTATAGTATTATATTTTATTATTCAAAGTCTAGCTATCTTATCTGCTGTATTCTGGGGCTGTCAATGATAACCTGGAACTGAAAAGAACTTTGTGACCATAAAACATTTTTACAGAACAAGGTAAATAGGGGAGGGGGAATTTTTAAGAAGAGAGATTTCTCTTCAAAGCATGTTTTGAGTTGTACAAAGAAAGCCACTTAGTTTTTTCTCAGAGATTTTGCTTTTCATACATTGGGCCGCTTATATTTTAGTACAAAGGAAAATATATTTTAACTTCCATTTTTAAAAAGATTGAACTTTTAAAAAAAGCAGAGCATCCTAGGGACAGATCACTACTTTTCAGTGTACTTCTATTAATTATATGTTACTTTGTCAGAGACCTCTGCCCAACTGATAAACACTAGAATTTGGGTGGTGGCTCTTTGGAAACTTCCTAATTCATTTTGTTTCTTCTACATATATTGATTTTTACCATGTAAAAAATTTTCTCCAAAAATATTTTTAAAAGACACTGGCAAACCAAAAACCACATCCAATATGACGGGATGAACTAACTGTGTGACTCTAGTTGGGCTAGTGTATCATGTAAATGATCTGTTCACAAGCTTATCTCCGCAAGGGTAGGACAACTGTGTTATCCCACCACTGACCACCTTGACACATTCCATTTATATCACATTTTCTTTAAGATTGAAAAAGACCACTGTAGGTTTAGGACCAGCTGCTTCTGTTTAAGCCCAACTGTTTCAGAGCTGCAGCTACATAGCTAAGGTGTGATGTCATCTGAAGGCTGGACATAATATATTCTAACTGATCCTCAAAGTATATGCATGCCTCCCCTTCTGTGCATAATTCCCACGACAGACTATATTTTAGAGATGTGCTCAAAGACATTGTAAAGTTAAAGTAACCCACATCACCATACCATTTCCCCGTATCAACAATTACTTTGGTCCCGTTTTCTTCTGATATTTTTATGACTCTTAAAGAATTCAAGGACATACTAAATACTCATGTAAGAACGATAACATTTCTGGTTATACCTACGGAGATGCAGGCTGTCTCGATGTCCTGGACCTATGGTTCTTTCCATCCGTAAATTTCTGTTTCTATATTGGATAAATATGTGTGTATGAAGATAATATATTGATTTAATTAAAAAGCCACATGGCAAAGCAGAAATATATATAACAGAAGCTGCGGCTTCTAAGTGAAGGTTCACGGGGAAGCAGGGAACTGTGTACATAGTTAACTTATTCACACCTAGATGCACGGAAACACACATACACACAGCACAGAGAAAAATGGCGTGCATTACTGGGTAAGATGGCATATGATTCTGCATGCTTAATCACAACAAGCACCGACTGCAACAATCCTTCACGAGCACGGCAGCTTGGGGGTCACGTGATCACTGTGGACAATCTCTACAGTGCATCAAAAACATCTAAGCTGGATTTTTTAATGTTTCAAGTCCACCATGACTGGCACCCCCCACCCCCAGCAGGAGCAGCCAATGGAGATTTACTGACCTGTCTCTGCTTCGGCGAGAGGGGAAGGCGGCATTGCAGCCAGCCACCGTGCAGACGTGCATCTCTTTCAAGTGAACGTTCCTGTAGTGAAGCTTCACGCTGTAGGAGCTTTTGAAACTCTTCTTGCACACATAACAGATTTTGGGGTCTGGGCTAGAACACAGATCACCTTCCGGGGAGAACTTTTGAGGGCTGCCGTAATTCAGAGATGATGTAAAACTCTCGTGCAGGGCTGCCATGCTGGCACCCCCGCCGTTGTACAGTCCGTACTGGCTCATGTAAAACATGTCATAAGTGGGATCTGTAAACTCTTCCTTCACCTTGATGACGTCCTGGTGAGAGGGCTCACTGTGGTTCTCGTCCGGCCTCTCACTGTTCATCAGGACTTTCTCGCTCACCTCGCCGTGCATGTGCTCATCCCCTTCCATGGATTCCTCACCGAGTTTGGGCTCCGAAGACTCAGACTCGTTCTCGTAGTCCCGCTCAGGTTCTTGGTCCTCGGAAGTCATGCTGTCGGCCCTTCTTATTTCAGTCCTTGAAATGCACCGGGTCCTGCTATGCTTAGAAAAGTCCTTCACAGACATGCCTGGACTCATTTCCTCCTGCGAGTGGCAGTGATTGTCATGGCTCCCATCGTTGACCACAGCTCCGCCATCATTGGGGTCGTCGTCTTCATCGTCAAACTCATCGGCAGTATCAATAATTTCCTTCTCGATCTTCACAGGCATGCTGGACTTCCTGGGCTTCTTCTTGGGCGCCAGGTCGGCACTGGGCTCATGAGTGGCCATCATCACTACTGGCGCTGCTGGCTCAGAGGGTAATGGGGGGAGCTGCTCTATGGTACCACTGGTTGGAATGATGGGACTGGTTGGGAGGGAGGTTGGAGGACTCACCATTTCCCCCGGGGTGAGTAAACTTCTATAAAACGGAGGAACTGGTTGGACAGTCTTTAGCCCAGAAAACACCAGCTGGCTAGGGAGAGGATTCTGTAAGACGGGGTCTAGTGGGGGAGTGGTAAAACCCATTGGGGGCCGGCCAGGGCTTGTGAGTGTGAGATTTGATTTTGTACTTGCTATGACGGGGGTGGCAGCCCCTGATGTGGCCCGAATTAAATCTTTGTCTCGGTTATTCCTTAACATAGGCATGTGAAGGCGAGGGTTAGGGTTCGCACTATGACGGTTACGGCTTCGGAGGGAGCTAAAGACCATGTTGCAACCTTCGATGGTGCACCGATGTTTGATCTTCAGGTGAACAGCGTTATAATGGATTTTGAGAGTACCTTTGTCATAGAACGTCTTCCCACACGCGTTACAGAACACTCTTCCTTTCCTAGAGGCTGACCCCATCCTTCTCATCCGGTGGATCCGGAATGAGCTTTTTGGGTGTTCGGTTTTGGACAGATCACTGACCGGGGCGGAATTCTGAATGGGGGACACGCAGGCTGGCTCAGTTTTGGGCTCCACATTAGTAATGCTGGTCAGGGCGTTTCTATTGGGCGTCTGGTCGTTCTTGTAGGGTGTGGGAGACACTTCAGATTCACTGCTCTCGTTATATTCATTCTGGGTCGAAAGGCTGGGTTCCCGCAGCCTCAGTCCTGGTTGCTCTAACAGCAGCCCATTCGGAGGCAATCCTAGCAGCGGGGCTGAGACCGGGTTTATGTACTGGAATGGCAGCAGGAAGGCGAGGCTGTTGGGGATGTTTTCAAAGTGATGAATGCTGGAAGGGTTGCTGTTCTCTAGATGGGCAAGGAGGCTGGGACTCCTGGTGCGATTATTGCTCTCAATGAAAGTTCTGATATCTGAGTCTGTCTTTGAAGACGGTACAGCTACGGCCTGCCCCTCTTTCTCCTGAATGGCCATCAGCTCCACAATGGATTTGGTTTCTCCGAACCGCAGAAACTGCTGAAGGGTGATGATTTCCTCTTCTCGAGACATGATGGCCCAGCGGTCCAGCACCTTGCCGGCAGCATCCTGGAGGCCACATCAAAGAAATGACAAAGACAAACACAAAAACTTATTGACTGTGCATGATTATTCAGTGCAACCGAAGGTGCTCTGTCTGCTCATGGAACACCGAGAGCAGAAAACAACATGCAAGCACGGTTAATACAAGTCGATCCACAAAGCATACTTTTCTGCCATGCCAATGTAGTCATTAGAGTCACAGTTAGAGAAACAGATTGAGTTTAATAATGTCAAAGCAAACAAAACATAGACCACTGGGGCTCTGTGATCTAAAATGCCTACACTACTGCTACTTTAACAACAATGGCCTATAGACTATGCAAGTATTTAGCATATATTAGTACAAGATGTGAACTCTTGCTGTGCAACCCAGCGTATGCAAAAAAAAAAAAATGGTACCTTAATCCTTATCAAACAGTGACACCATAGAAAGGAATTGAGTACATTTTTCAAATTTTATTTCTTCAGCACAAGCACTGGATTCAGTGATGTAAATTCCTTTAAATAGGAGCTATTATGTGATTTCTGGATCAAAAGGATGAACAAAGTAGCATTACCCCCCCCATACCCCCATTGCTATGCTGTATTTTCCCCCCTTTTTAATGGCTATACTTTCGTGTCATTTACCAGTAGCCTATTTCATAAGGTAGAGTAAGGAAAAACAGTAATTGCACTTTTCTGAAAATTGATTGTAATCCTGTGACTCAAAGTTTGACTTAGACTTAGCGTATTTGACTTTTTATGATCTTGTTATAAATGACAGCTATACATATCTAGAAAGTAAACATGTGATGGATTTAGATAGAATAAATGTGTAAAAAATGTTGTCTCTTAACATCCTCCTCTGATAGCAGAGGGAGTCCACAGAGAATACACATCAGTAATCACCAGACTATGTGTTGTTAAATATACATTAAAAAGCATTTCACACTTTCATTTTTGCTAGTAACTATGAGATACGCCTGGAGGTCGGACTTAAAAATCCTTCAATGTAATGTCAGGCAATCCATTTCAGTATGGATCGAGAAAAATCTATTCAAACACTTAAATAATGACTCCATCATCTTCTAGGGCACAGCTTCTTCCCACCAGGACGGGATACTCGGCAACCCTCTGTGAACAGCACTTGCTCCAACCCTTGCCTGTCACTTTACAGAAGCATAAAATCGTCTTAAATAACAAGACAAGAGCCTTATTAATTACAAAGAGGAAAATCATAACATTATAATGGAGAAACATAGCAGACATCACCCTAACCAAGTTGTCCAAGAAACATTACCCAGTGATAAGGATCATCACGGACCTTGTGTGAGATAGATACATATGTGTATATATTTATACTGAGAAGGGCACACTGCTGCTTCCGTGGCATGCTTGCCAAAAAATGTATACCTCAATCTAATTATAAGAAAACATCAGATAAACCAAAACTAAAAGGCATTCTGCAAAACAGTCGCAAGTATTCGTCAACGTGTAAATGTCGGGACAGATTTTTAAAAACTCAAAGACCTAAGATTGGTTACAGATTGGAGGAGACTAAGAAGACAGGACAAATAAATGTGAGATTCTAGGGATCCTAGACCAGAAAAAGAACACTAGTGGGAAAACTGGTAAATTTGCAATAAAGCCTCTAGATTAGTTAACAGCATGGTATCAATCCTAAATTCTTGGTTTCAACAACCGTACTCACGTAAGATGTTACGTTAGGGGAAACAGGATAAAGGGAACTGTACTATTTTTGCAATGGAGAATTCTCTCTCGTAGACCGTTCTGCTCAGCCTTGCAATATGAAATTCTCTCTGGACCACAATCGTATGGTCCGAATCATGACACCTAAAATTTGATAATAAGGCAATACTTGTCACTTATTTAAATTACTTAAAAAAGAAGCTCTAATAGTTACATGGTATTCCTTATAAGGCTCATTGCTAGCATTCTATCATTTTATATGTGTGGGTGTGTCTAGTCCTACATAAATTGTCAAATACAGATGTCCCTCCCTCATCTTGTAGGAAAAATTAGCCTTCAGATCAAACACTCTCAGACAGCTATCTGTTCACATTAGTCATACAATGACGTGTATACACGGTGACTCTGGATGATCCTGGAGTCGAGCAGTAGCCATTTTTTTAAAAGTATCGCTCACAGCAACAGGTCTCCCTTCCATTGTTTTTTGGGGCAGGGAAGTAAAGGAGAGTGTCGGTGTTGTAAATAAGCAGAGAAATAAACTGTGATTTTGCAGAGATTATCTCATTTGAGCGTTATAATAGCTTCCAGAGCTCAGCAAATGTGTAACAGATGAGACACCAGAGGTGAGATGGCTTAAGGTTGCGAAGATGCTAACTGGGGTCCAGGACTTGAACCCAGAAATTCTGACTCCAAGTTCGCTGAGGTAAGTGACTGTCGTCCATGAGGCCATTTTGCAGGTGGGCACTGAGTTTGTGATAACAAGGAACAGGACCTCTCCTGAACAAGGCTGGTCTCCAGAGCACTGTAATGCCCTCTTCTACACTATTTTTCTTTTACCATCAAATCCATTTTCTTGATTGTTCTTTTATGGAGGCTTTCACTATGGAAACCCAATCTGAGCAAGGTACAGCCATTTCTTCTTCAGGTTCTTCCCAGGTGGCCTGCACCTAAATCTGCATATCGATAATGTACTTACAGAGCTTGCAGCCTCCGGTATTAAAACAGGCCTTAGAAACCATAGCAACTGATTAAACCCACCTGAGGCATCTCCTTTCAATCACCCTCCTGTCTTCCCTCCCCTAACGGTACACAGCAGTCCCATATGGTTTCTCTTTTCTCCTGGCCTGCCACAAGGCCTGCTATTTCTAAATCTACTGCCTTTCAGACTCTTTTTGAGGCCTGAGTGGCTGTCTCCACTAAAAAGGAGACTGTTATGTTAAAGCACTTACCTCTGGTGGAAGAGGTCCAGGCTACTTTGCTGGTAGCCTGAATGATAAAAGAGAAGCTTCATTTATCGTGGTAACAGAAGCATCCATTTATATTTACACAGAAGGACAACACAGTATCTTTGTAAACAAATGTGCTTGAGGACGGGACAAATATCTACATTGCATACTCCCAACTGGAGTCCTCCTGACAGGGTAACCTCTGGATCCAGGCAATGTGAAGTGCCACCAAAGTTCTTTCCAAAGAAGCCATCATTCATCAAGATGATCTAAGACCATCACGTTCATAAATAGAGAAACTGCAGCAAGAAACAAAGTTGACTTTCTCATGCAACAGAATGGGTCTGAAAGCTCAACGCTAGGAATGAACATCAGTTTTAGCATATCCTCGGATTAAACTGGTTGAAGGGAGTTAGTTAGAAATCATCAAAGGGAAAAAAGAGAGGCCAAGGTTCTTTTTTCCTGAAGATCTTTGTGACAGAAGTAAGCACGATGTGGTGCAGTGATTCTCAAACAGTGGCTTAAGACTCCTCTGTTAAGACAAGACTTTCCATGAGTGGTCCACATGCTATTCAAAAAGGGCTAGTCTGAGGGCTATTATTTTCCTAAAACCAGTCTGCAGGTAATTAAGAGCAACCATTTGGAAACCTTCGGGACAATGGGACACTGCTGTAACAACTAAAGGCATGATCACTTCTTTTTAAAGTAATTTTTATTTTATTTTATTGAACTTAAGTGTTGGCTCAAGACTGATTGGGGGGAAACTGGTCCTTCCTCACAGATAGCTTGAGAAGTAGATATCTATAATCTAGGCCCCCTTATCATGTCAAATACACTTTACCAGAGTAATTAAGAGCCATAAAAAGAATTAGGTATTATCACAGAATAAATACTAATAAAACAAAAATTCAGTCTGTTAGGCCACTAGGAACATCCTGACTACTGACCAACTCATACTGGGATGCTGGTCTTGTGCAGAATGATAAATCACATCAGAGTGCGTAACTAGATTCTTGTCCTTCCCATTCGATTTTGTAGTTGGTGAGTCAGTTACTTTAGGCTTTCCCGTTTGTAACCAGAGTTCAGTGACCTTGAACCCTTTGCATTGGGAATTATTATTTATGAAATGAGGATAATAAGATTTACCCTGTTAAGTGAAATGCAAGGTATTAGGATAAGTATTGATTTCCTATGACAATAACTGGCTATCCTATTAATTAAAAGATGAGTAACATCAAATAATCCAGACTTATAAACCAGTTTTACTGGGTTCAGAAAAAGTATACAACACTTAAAATATTTTCATCTAAGCATTTTAAATGAAAAGACTTCCTTTTATTATTCACTGGACTGGTGATTATATCACTCAGTAGAAATCTGGCACCCAGTTCTACATGGCTCCAGCGTGATTTTCTAAAATCTTTCTTGCAGTAGGATCAATGATCATGGTTTCAATGGTTTTATTTGAGCTTTATCAAAGCACCTTATATGATGCATACTTTTAAAACCAAAGTCAAATAAGACTGATTGGTTTTTCTTATTTGAGGGAAAGGGAGAGTAGAGAAGGAAAGACGTAAAGAGATTGAAGAGAGGCCAGATAAGAGGCTTTGGGATCATTAGACTGTCAGGTGACCTCAAGCCCAGAGAATCCCCAGCCCAACAAGGAACCCATCTGTGTTCACAGCAGGCCACTAGCATGCCAGAGCACGGAGGGAAACACTGCCTTTCTTTCCATGCGTGGAAATGAGAGAGGAACACTGAACATAGCAGAGATCTAGGGCTTCTTTGCTCTAGCAGTATTCCAATTATTAAGAAATCAGCACATAGTTTAACTCTAAAAGACAGGTGCAGAATAGTTTAATTTTCTACTCTATGTAATGAACTTCTTGTCAGTCAAATTTAAGGCACAATTTAAAGAAAAAATCCAAAAACGATTAGCTAAAAACTAAAAACATTTCCCCTTTGATCTAATTGTAAAGCTTTTAATGAAATGTGGACCACCTAAAACAAAATCAGAGGTTTATGAGATGTAGTTTTTGATTTCATGTCTACATTTGCAGTGTACTATCTTAAGGAATTATTCCACCCTAACCATACTGGCAACTTATTTTCATGACCAGTTTCCCATTGGAATTTTCTATCCTTTCTCCTTCAGGATGAATTCAGATATCAAGGCAAGAGAAATGTGGTTGAGTAGAAGGTAGAGAAATGACCAAATTTCAAGCCTATCCAGCTTGGCACTCTTATCAGGTAAAACTGAACTGTAATTGCTGAGTTAAAAACTGATGAAACCATGCTATGCAAAACTTGAAACATAAATGTTGCCAGGCTTTCTAGATGTTTAAGTCTTACGGGTAAACAAATCGTGGGAGATCTACACAAAGGAATACTAACTACTGGGCAATAACGAGGAATAAACTATTGATAGAAGCATAACCTTAAGAATGAAAGAAGTCAGACCTAAAAGGCTACAGACACTACCAAGCCAGTCAGAGGAATCATTTTGGAAAATAAGACTATAAGAACAGAAAGGAGATCAGTAGTTGCCAGGGGCTGAGGGTGGCAGAAAGGGATTGACTGCATGAGAACAGTAGGGAAATTTGGGGAGTGACGGTAATGTTCCACATCATGACTATGCTGATGTGTATATGACTGTACCGATTGTACATGTAAAATTGGTATTTTTTTGCATGGAAAGTATACCTCAATGAAGTTGACTCAAAACATTAAACCATGAAAAGTGCATGAAATCTCACGACCCAACATTCACAACTTTCCCTATTTATATATGTATATAGACCATCTTCTTGTTTCCTGCATTCTGCTGTGACCAGAAAAACAAAGACACATGCCTTCCTCCCCATTCTCTCCTATCCGTAGGGGGTACACAACAATCCACTAACGTGAGGAGTAAACATGAGAATTCCTATTTATTTTTTTAACCTAAAAAGACAATTTTTTGCTAATATTACTAATTTAGAAACAGCTTTACATATATTGGGGCGCAAGCTCAGGTATTCTTACGAAAGGGGTGCGTAGTCATAAAAATCAGAGGTTGCTTCTCTACGGAGCTAATATTGACATGTGGCAGGCACGTATCATGCACACACGTCTTGTCAAACACTTTGGGAAAAGTTGATGAAGGGCAGTCAGTCAGTGAATTCACCAGAGCTCACCTTCACCTGCGCCTTTGTGCTGGCCTCTTGGTTGGGTGGATATGTGTCAAGGAAGTGACCCATAAATTAAGAAATATAACATTTAACTGTTGGGTCACTTCAGGAGCAAGTGATGGGCTCAGACTATTATCTCAGATGTCATGAACAGGGGCACTCCATCAACTTCATATGGGGGGCTGTACGTGGAGAGCTCACGGATACCACCTGAGAGTTGGATAGGGTTGGCTACGATGACTGAAAGCACTACCTACAGTTTTAAAGAAAAAAACTTACAGGAGTCATAAAACTTTCAGTCCTTGTCTCTCCCATTCTCCCACTAGTGACCTGTTTTGGAACTCACGTGGGTCCATACGTAACAAGCAGATATTTCAATTTTAAATTGGCTTTCTAAAGTCAAGTTACTTTTAAGCCTCTTCTCTTCAGCCAAACAGTTTAACTGGTCTGGGCACTCTCCACTCACATCAGAGCTATTTTTTCCCATTTTTTGTTAGATTATATTTATTTCTCTAATTTATATGACTTGGCAATCTGAAGCGTGTACGGGTCAAAGTTTGTGTGTCTGTGTGCCTGCGTGTGTGTGTACGTGTGTGTGTAAGCAGGCGAGAAGGGGAGATGAATAAAAATGGTGAAACAAAAAAAATTCTTATTGAAAATAATAGATTCTGGGAAGCACTTAGGGAAAATTTTTTAAGCAATATTGTGATAATTTCTGAGAAACACTTGAAATTATGTGGGAAAACAACTTGGCATGCTTATTTGTTTTAGCAAATTTACATTTAAACACATATTTCCGGGAGGGCACTGACTGAGAAAGATGCACCACTAGCATAATACAATATACATTGGAGCAGTTTGCTTGTGTAAGTAAACAAAATTACACTCTTCTTTATTCACACAGAGTTCTTTTATGTGATTGTGTTTTCCCAGTGTTTCAGCCTAATGTTTCCAGGCCAGCTGAAACAACTGTAATATCTGTAGGCGGAGTGAAGCATACTCATTTATACCATGATTGCACCAAATGGTTCAAATTAGACTTGATAAAAAAAAAAATCAACATTTGTTTTGGGAAATGAAAACCCTACTCAATTTCCATGATTTGGAAATTTGTGTTTTGCAGAATTTCTGAAGAGCATCACTTTACCTTCAAAATACAATGTTGACCAGCCCATTCTTGCTTCCTCTGCCCGTCCTCTTGCTTTCTCTAGGACAGAGGTGTCCCATGAGAAAGAATCAATGGAGTGTGGCACAGACAGAAAGGAAAACTTCCAAAGAAAAATCAAGACTGGACTTTGTTAACATTTATGCACATTTATCCCTTTTGGAAAACAAGTATGCTTTCCTCATAAACCCAAGCCCATCGTTGTCATGAAATGAGTGTGTGGACATCAGAGCTACGTATATATTGGCTGGCTGTGATTACAAAAGCTGGTGCTAAATTCAGTACGCCCAGATTATAAAGAACTTGCTTGAAATACCTTTCCAATTCCTCTTTTTTTTCCCCCAAGGAGAAATGAACTCTATAGGAATATCCACCACTGGTTAAAATGATAGAGCTCTCAGAAAACTTTGCATTAAAGAAGTTTCTGTCAAGATGAGAATCTTACTAGTCCTTGCTAACACTGAGATGTCCTCTCTATACTGTTTGCACATAGGGATCAACTTTAAAAGTTACTTATCATGTACATGTACGTGTACACGAACATGCACCTGCACAAAAAGACTACCATCCGGGAGTCACTGCACGAAACATTATAAATCAGTCATTATAAGATTAAAAATGCTCAACAATGAAGAACGGTAGTATACTAAGGTAAGGCATATCAAATTACTTGCAAAAAAAAGTACAAAGTTAAGGAAGGCTTCTTGGATGAAACTGGAAGTTTGAAGGGAATGGCCCTTGACTGCAGTTGGGGGCAGAAGGAAAAAGCAACATGGTAACTTTATGTGATTTTTAGGTGTGGCTTTGATAGATTTTTCAGTATATAAATTTCTATCATTTCTTTCTTTGATCCATATTTGAATCTATTTTTTAGTGAAGATATACTTTAGAAGAAAAACATTATTGATAAATTGAACAATACAACCTCCCCAAATGATCACCTCTGACCAAGATAACATCAAAATGCCAGGGCACTAGTTTTAAATGGTTCTTGTGATTTTTAAAACATATTGTTTGACTTTTGATAAAAAATTCACTTTGTTATAGAATGTTCTTGACTATGGACCAGATAAGAATATATAATTAATTCATAGAGGACTATCACTTTTCCCCTAAGTAACAGTCTGTACAGCATTTTTATTTTAAAAACTGTGATTATGATAGATCACTCCGGGGTTACAACATATTTAATCATAGAAACTCCAGCTAAGCTCTATTAAAGGCCTGTCAGGATTTCTTCTTTGTACCCAGGAATTTTAGCTTGTCTAGCTTAAAACCAGCTCTATGCATTTCCTCTATGGGTATCTGTTTGCAAATAAATAAAGCATAAAAAATTTTCAGAGGAGTAAATTATTTTCTTCAGTGCATTTCAACAATTGCATTTCAAAGATTCCAAGGTATTTTTCAAATGACCTAGCTCCATTGTAAATCAAACCTGAGAAACTTTTAAAGACACCATACATTTTAATATTTAATAACAGGGACTTCCCTGGTGGTGCAGTGGGTAAGACTCCGAGCTCCCAATGCAGGGGGCCAGGGTTCGATCCCTGGTCGGGGAACTAGATCTGCATGCCACAACTAAGAGTCTGCATGCTGCAACTAAAGATCCTGCGTGCCGCAACTAAGACCAGGCACAGCCATAAATTATTTATTTATTTTAAAAAATTGATAACAGTATCTTAGGAATCATGTAAGTTTCAAAATAGAAAATCTTAAATCCAGCTGATCTTCATTCCTAGCATATCAACCTTTAATATAAAATTACCTGTGAGCCTCTAAGCACAGAATATCTAACCCTTTACTAATAGGCTAAAACAGAATTTGTATCTTCAAGTTCCAAATTTTGATTATGCTTAATATAACTTACTCATATTCAACCTTTCCCAAGAGGAAAATAAAGAGCATAAGTGAATGACACCTGAATTCTAGTCTTCCTTTGCCAGTGACCAGCTGTATGACTGTCAAATCACCGATACCCAGTTTCGGTTTTCTCACGGTGTAAATAAGAGAAACTAAACTTTACCAAACTTTCTAAGCCTCACTAAACCCAAATTCCCTTATTTGACTATTTATTCCTAGAACCTGGACATACAAGACACTTCAATTAAAATGTTTCAAACCCTAAACTAAAATTTTTCCTTTTAACCAACTTGTGTACGTACAACTTATTTTCAGAATATCTGTGCGTATGACTGAAAATATGCCCTCATCCGATTACTGTATTGTTCTATTAATATATTCTGGATGCTTCCTTTGATGCTTCTTATCGGTGATGTGATTAGCGGTACTAATTCTTCTGGATTAATGTTTACTCCTGGTCAATTTAATGATCAGTTCAAGTGAAAACTTCACTTGAAAACTAGGGAAACTGCTCAAGAAGTTCCTACGAGGCCTTGGGAAGCGGCCCCCCCACCCCAAATCATCACATCAATAGGGTTTGTGAAAATTCTGTAAAACTTGAGACTCAACCATTCCAAAATAAATATGTTATACCGCCATAAAGCTATATAAGTAAATATCTGTAGATTTCCAGCAATCTCTGCAGTTCCAAGAAACAGCAGTATTTGTATATAAGACCCTCCCCCTCAATTAAACCTTTCAAATAGACACAGGTTATTTTGGAGATGATCACCATTGAGATGCTAGGGAGTAAATCATTTTATGGTTCAGGACAACAAAGGAACAGTTTGAAATCCTCAGAGAAAACACTAGAAACGGGAGGAGGGAGAAGGATGCGCCCTGCAAGTGGTCTTGTTTTCTTCTCCCCTCAGACATACAGATAAAACCTGAGTCCTTGGACAGCTATAAATCTGCTTGCTTTGCAATAAACAACACTCACCAGAGCCCTTGCTAGCATTTTTGCTTTGAGCTCTACATCTTCTAGTTTACCTTTCTTTCCATAACCGATGTTCTGCCACTGAGTTTGTAGAAAGCTTCTGTCTATCTAGGCGTCTGTGCTGGGGCTTTACGTATCTAAACACAAACTGCCAGAGACCCTGGCATTTCCTGATGGGCTTTCTTATAATGTCTGATAAACAGCAAAAACGGGTGCAATTTTTTTTTTTTTTTTTTTTCACGATGAAGGTGATTTTCAACATTAGGTAAGGGCCAAAACCTTGGAATGAATTCAAGGCCACAACCTTCAATCTCTGTCTGAAGTCTGTCTGTACAACCAAGATCCTCAATACTGGTATGTTATCCCAGCTTCCAAAGCTTGAACGGCCAATTCTGGCTCACGTATTATACTTTGAATCACTCCACAACTGAAACTGACTGAACAACCCTAAGGAACTTTAACATATTCATTAGGATGTGAGGGAGCAGGGGCAGAAAGGAACTGAACACTCACTAAGCAGTATTCGATAAAACACACACAGGACGGAGTGTGTGATTGAACAGAGAGATATATTGAGATTTAACTTTGTTCTTCTCTGGGTGTAAGAATGGCAGTAGAACACAAAGATTAATTTCCTGCTTTAGCAGTCATCAGGGAACAACACATTATTACTTGTAACACATACACAAGGCTGTTGATGGATATACTTTCCTTTGATTGCTCAGATTAAATGTGTTCCTATAAAAGGCACCCTCACACGTGTGTGTGTAATTATAAATCTACGTACGTGTCATCAGTTTGAGTTTCTATGTACTTCTAAGCAGCTATCAGTGTAGCTATTATACATTTTATTTGGTCGCAAAATAGAGGTGATTTTGGGGTTGGTGGCTGACTGAAGAAACAGAGATCAAAAACGGAAAAAGCAGAGTAAATAATCAACATATGTTACTATAACCCCAAACTCAGAAATCCAAAATAGAGGAGGGGGAAGCATGCATTATGGAGCACAAGGTAATAACCGCGTCTGTATGCCTTAATACCCTCTTGTCCCAGCAGTCCTGACTTTTGAAGCAGCCCACTTCTCCACATTAACGGGAGTCATTTGGAGAGCAGCAAACGTGCCATTAGAAGCACTTTTACAAGTGTATATTCATCCACCAATTAGCTTAATGTGGCCGCTTTCTGCATATTTTCTATCCAGGCTTGCACAAATCTTATTAATATTTCCCCCTAGCGCTTTGACAGATTACCTTGTCATTACGCATCCTGGAGCCTTTTAAACAATATGGGTAAACTACTGTTTGTGAGGTTAATGACAATTATCCCCTAATTACTGCATAAGTCACTCAGTCCACTTTATCTCATAGGCAGGGTTCTGCTCTGTGTATCTGCCATTGTGTCACCGTAAATGAATCTTGTATTGCTATGTTTATCTGCCATTGCCTTGTAAATTATACTGACAGAAGAATGAACAAATTACTGCATGTCATCACTTAAATACTGCTTCTGAAATTTAAAAAAAAGAAAAAAAAAGCAGCTTCGGCACAGTGCTTGAACTGTGATTTTAGCAGATCACAATTAGTAAAAACGTATTTAATGTTTTCTGTTATATTTCAAGGCAGATAGCTTGGAATTTATAGTGAAGTCACAACAATGGCACTGGGGGGTGAGTGGAAGGTGAAGAACAGTGGAGGCCAAAGAAACAAAGGGTGAGAACAGAAATAGAAAGGCCAGCCCAACCTCCTGAATACATTTCCTATCATGTCATCATCATATCATTCCTATGTCATTCTTGAAGTATTTTCCAAGAGTCTTCAATTCCAAATCAAATTTCATGGGTTTGGGATAAGCCACACCCTTCAGCTAGAATAATTTTTTTTGAGGGGGGCGGGGTTACTTATAGCCAGTCCAGACATAAAACACAGCAACTGTGTAATTGATAAGAGATAATATAATAAAGGCCACAGGCTAAGCCTATTTCATTGATACATTTTTAAGCATTATTAAACAGGTTCACAAACACTGTTTCCAAAGTTGCATTGGAAATTGTTTAACTGTGTTTACATCAATGAAATTAGTTTAGTCCACTGCTGCATCAGGGTAACTACATCTGCTCTGATACAATTTACAGGGAAAATAGGACAATCTGATCATCTTTAAAAAGGTAAGACAGATTGAGTCCACTGTGAAGAAGCTGGAAGAATTTGTTTTTAACCAGAAATCTGTGATTTTACAGCTTATCAGGTGAACAAATGTTTGCATGAGAACAGGCAGAAATATCTGGCTTCCTGAGATGACTGCCATTTAATGAGTATCTTAAAACATTGTGAAATGAGAAACATTCAAAATGCCTCCATTTAAATGACACCAAGATGGCTGACAACTGGCAAGCATAAGTAACAGGGCCGTGCGCATCTGCAGGATAGCTTTCGACTCTTAACTAGTTGGGCATGTAGAAAGCTTGCATCAAACTGCCTTATGACAGCCACAAGTGTGTAAGGGAGGGCTCGCAGCACTGATGATAAAGCTGTTTGGTGGAAGCATGCACACACGCATACACAGTACCTGCTGGGGCACTCACTGAACAGGTTGGAAGAAAAAGCTGCAGGAGAAAAGGAAAACAAGAAAGCCAGAGTTGATGGCCTGGCCCAGGGGCCTTGTGGATTCCAAGCAAACCCCTAGGGCTCCCTCTGATCCCCAAAGACTGATCTTAGTGTCTGTTCGGAGATCAGTCAATGCAGCTTCAACCAAGCAAGTGCTGCAGGCAAAAATGAAAGCGCCATACAATGTTCTTTGCTTTTAGTGTGTTAAGCCAAAGTTAAGAGTTACATCAGTTACACCAGTTAAGACTGACTTCACTGTGACAACCACTAAGGGGTTAAATTTTTCCTGATTTTTTTTTTTTTTTTTAAACTATCTAAGCTACCTATGGATATAGAACTGAGGAAAGTGGATTTCTTTCTTCCTTTCTTTTTTTTTTTTTTTGGAAAGTGGCTTTCTAAATCATTAATTTTCTTTTTCTTTTAACATTGGATTTTCTTGCCTTTTTTTTTTTAAACCTTGCTAATGGTGTAGCCACTCTGCTCGGTTAGGGAAGGCGGAGATGGTGTGCATTTTAGGGGATATAAGCTCTTGGTTTCACCTCAGAGAAGATGAGTACAAACAGTACTTTCTTGAGTTTGTGAAGTCAATGCCAGTTACAGAAAGGGAGACAGTCCTGGAAGGATCAATATAAGTGCCCAAAGGAATCTGGATGAAGACAGCCATTAAGAAAACAAATAGGATTTCCCTGTTCACTTTAATCCACTCTTTACAGACTTTCATCCAATTTCCAAAAACTGAGACTGACAATATTTCACTCCCCTTCCTAACAAACCTTCAGGGGCTTCCTACTGTGAACAGAATAAATAATAAATTTCCTTACCTGGCATTTGCAGTCCCCTCAATACAAACCCAGCCTACCTTTCCTACACCATCTCCTGCCAAGACCTCTGAAGCTCCAGCTACAAAGAGCTTCTTGCCATAAATACCAAGTTCAGCAAAATCTCATCTACTTCTGAAGCCTCTGCTTGTGACACCATCCTTCCCATCCTTCAAGACCCAACTTAAATGAACCTCTCTCTGAGACGGTACCATTTTCCTTCCTTCTCCCCACTCCCAGCAAGAATTACCTGACCCTTCAGCAAACTACTTATACTTCTATGTCATGTGTGTCTCTTTACCACAGGATTATTGTACTTTATATCCCCACTGCCAAGATGAATCAATACTGAATGAATTCATTAATACCATGAATGCAGGAGTTGGGAGGAAATTTAGAGGTCATCTAATGCCACTTTTTAATTTTACAGATGATAAAATTAACAAATAAGTATCTTGCCCAAGTTCAGGAAGCTAAAGTGTGAGGAGCTAACTTGAGATAATCCGTCCAGCTCGCATGACCTGGTCTAGTGCTTTCCCCACAATACTATCCCTTTTCTCCTGGCGTAATGATTCTTGACTCAGGAGGGAGAACATCCACTCCATTCTACTGCCATGCCCTGGGTGTGAGTAGATTCCAATCAACTGGGACTCTCTACCCCACACCAGCCCTACCTGGAAGCCATTTCCCCCTGGTCTGGACTCCCCTGCTGACCATCAGGAAGGTATCCAACACAAATGGGAAGTGATTCCCCAAGATCACTGGTGCAGGGAGGCAGCTTCATTACCAGTGTGCTGGGGGTGAGAAAAAGTTGAGAACATCAGCTTTAGCCATATATATATGTGTGTGTGTGTGTGTGTGTGTGTGTGTGTGTGTGTGTGTGTGTATGTGTGTATATATATGTGTATATGTGTATATATGTGTGTGTATATGTGTATATATATGTGTGTGTATATATATATATATTTCTTTTTTTCTCTCTCTCTCTCTGCAAGTACCAGAAAATTATCTAATGCTCTTGAAAAATGCTTTTGGTATGACATTACATTTATGTTGGTCATTTTGGGGATCAAAGTTAAATCCTGGTATACAAGAAACTAAAAAGCAAATGCAACAGTGTCCTGCACATGGTCAGCATTGTGTATTTGCTTACAGAGTGAAGACATGCATTAAATTAGTTTAATTTAGACACATAAATGACAAGCCACCACAGTTAGAGACGTGTGTGCATGCACATCCTTCCTTCCTTCATTTTATCTGCTGAAAATAACTTTACACTTATTAATTCTTGAATCCTCATCGGCTCTTCCCGTCAATCCTGCTATTTCTCATCTCTGGCCTGCATCTGCTCTATCACTTTTCTGAGGAAAACGTCAAGTCTGAGGGTTTCTTTAGGGATTCTGCCTGAAGACCCAGCTGCTCAAGAAGAACTGTCCTCTCAATTCTGAAAACAAAACAAAATCTGAAACACACAAAGGCATGGAGGCCAATTTTTTTTTTTTTAAACTGAAAATGTTATTTTCAGGCTCTGAGACTGCTCTAAATAATACACAGTTGACCCTTGAACAATGGGGTTAGGGGCGCTGACCTTCCGAACAGTCGAAAATTGGTGTATAGCTTGTAGGTAGCCCTCCATATAGGAGGTTTGGTTCCTCTGTATCCGTGGCTCCACATCTGAGGATTCAACAAACTCTGGAATATGTAGTACTGTTGTATTTACTATTGAAAAAAATCCGAGTGTAAGTGGACCCACGCAGTTCAAACCTGTGGGTCAACCGTAGTCAGTATACTAGAGTTCAAGGGTCAACTGTAGTCTCTGGGCTTGGTTTTCTCACATATGAAATGGGTAAAAATAGCTACCTGCTAGAGTTCTGAGGGTTAAAGAAAAATAATAATGCCTACACTTTGTTGAGCCCTTACAATGAGTCGGAGGGAATCTAGTTAACATGTATGTATTATGTTCATCTACACTCAAATCAGGTTTGAGGTACTATTACCAAATCCACTTTACAGATGGAGAAATTGAGGCACATCAAAGTTCATTAATTTGCCTAAGGTCAGAAAGCTAGTAATTTCTGGAGCCAGAATTCCAACCAGCGATCTGAGTCTAGGACTACACTGAAATGCCTTGCACAGAAGGCACTCCTGTTTGCTGCCCCCATGCAAGCCTCCACATCAGGGCCTTTCCTGTTTTCTCTTTTCCCACTGTTCTCTCTGAACTGAAATCCAGGCTTGGATAACTCAGTTGTCCAGTCACATACCTGTCTCTTTAATACCTATTCTCACAAGCTTAAGTAATGTCCCACATTACTTCCTAACTGGATTATTTTAATCATTCCTCATTCTTCCCATTTATTCTTTTCATCTCACTTACATTTTGACTACATTCTGATGTCAAGTTGCTTTCCCTAAAGTTCACCTCTGGTCACATTACAATCTCTCCCTCCAAACTAAACTTCAATGGCTCCCCTCTGCTAAATGATTTAAGCATAAATTCTTCACGCTGGTGTTCAAGAACTGCCCTAATCTAGCTCTTAAGTCTTACTTCTCTTGTGCACACTCTGCCATTGGAACTGGACAAGTCAGCTGTCAGTGAACACACGACACTTTCTCACCACACCACATTTTTGTTTATTCTGTCCCTTCCACTTGGAAGGCTGTCATCAATTTTCTGGGGGCCCATTATCATCCAAGGCCCTCTTTTCAACGATTACTTCGATCATAAATCCTGTGATCTATCCAGAATTCCCATCTGCTTTTCATGTGATTTTTTTTTTTACCATATTCCATTTTACAATATATCAGTAACGTGCAATCTCAGATAATCCCTTACAGTGTAACCAGACGCTTGAGTATAAAGGCTCCAGAACACTCATCTTTATACCCCTATAGCAACTAGGGCTGTGCCTTGCACATTTTAAATAAATTATGTTGGCTTTATATTTAATTCATTTCTGTTGACAACTGACCACTTGTCATTTCTATAAACCCACTATCTTTAGACAGATGCTTACTAGATATCTAAAATAGTATGAGTCCAAAACCTAAGTTGTCCAACACCTGGTTAGGCAGTCACACACGCAAAGGCAGATATCCAGAAGTTTTATACTATGTACTTAAGAAATAAAAATATAAATATTTTCCAATGGAAGTAAAAAATTCATTTTTCTCAAAATATTTTGAGACCTTGGTTGGGCCTATGCTTCTGAGTTCACTTTATCACCAGATTATTTACAGGTTCAGGGACAAAAACTTAAATTTTCTCAAATGCAAAAGGGAAAGACAATACAGAAAAAGAGTGACTGTCATAGGAAAGTGCGCTAGGAGGGGAAAAAAAAAGAAATTTAGGGATGAGGAACTAAGTATTGGAAAGAGAGCTCAAAAATGCAAATACAGAATATGAATATACATTTAAAATTTGACAGACTAGAAACAGTTTCCACTTGTGGCCAACAATGAATTACTCAATGTTAAAACTGAATTATTAGAACATTTAAAATAATTGAAATAGTAAGTAGTTGCATTCTGGCCAGGGTTTGAGGAATATCAGCATGAGCAGATACGGTAGAGGAAAGGAGTAGGAGAGAAGTCTCTTTTATAAAGATTTGGTAAAACTAAAATGGCAAAGAGAAAATTAATACCTAGGTATATGAAAGTAGAGACTGGAGTAGTCAATTTTGAATATATCAATTTAATTCTTAATAGGGAACTCTAGTTGTGTACCAAAAATAGAATGCACAGAATGGGGAGAAAAAAAGCATAGAAAATGGATGTGGATGAATTAACATGAAATGTATTAAAAAAGAAATATTACAGAAGGCCTTTACAGCTAGTCTAAGTTAAAAATATAAAAGGCTTTCATTTCTAATTTTATTGAAAAAAAAATTTAATTTGTATGGAAACACAAAAGACCCCGAGTAGTCAAAGCAATCCTAACAAAGAAAAATGGAGCTGGAGGAACCAGGTTCCCTTACTTCAGACTATACTACAAAACTACATTCATCAAAACAGTATGGTACTGGCACAGAAACAGAAATATAGATCAATGGAACAGGACAGAAAGCCCAGAAATAAGCCCATGCACCTATGGTCAATTAATCTACAACAAAGGAGGCAAGACTATATAACGGAGAAAAGATGGTTTCTTCAATACGTGGTGCTGGGAAAACTGGACAGCTACATGTAAAGGAATGAAATTAGAACATTCTCTAACACCATACATGAAAATAAACTCAAAATGGATCAAAGACCTAAATGTAAGACTGGATACTATAAAACTCTTAGAAGCAAACATAGGCAGAACCCTCTCTGACATAAGTCGCAGCAATATCTTTTTGGATCCACCTCCTAGAGTAATGAAAATAGAAACAAAAATAAACAAAAGGGACCTAATTAAACTTAAAAAGTTTTGCACATCAAAGGAAACCATAAACAAAACAAAAAGACAACCCACAGAATGGGAGAAAGTATTTGCAAACAATGCAACAGACAAGGGATTAATCTCCAAAATATACAAACAGCTCATGCAGCTCTATGTCAAAAAAACAAACAACCCAGTCAAAAAATGGGCAGAAGATCTAAACAGACATTTCTCCAAAGAAGACTTACAGATGACCAGTAGGCACATGCAAAGATGCTCAACATTGCTAATTATTAGAGAAATGCAAATCAAAACTACATGAGGTATCACCTCACACCAGTCAGAATGGCCATCATTAAAGTCTACAAACAATAAATGCTGGAGAGGGTGTGGAGAAAAGGGAACCATCCTACACTGTTGGTAGGAATGTAAATTGGTACAACTACTATGGAGAACAGTATGGGGGTTCCTTAAAAAACTAGAAATAGAACTACCATATGATCCAGCAATCCCACTCCTGGGCATATATCTGGAGAAAACCATAATTTGAAAAGATACATGCACCCCAATGTTCACTGAAGCACTGTTTACAATATCTAAGACATGGAAGCTACCTAAATGCTCATCAACATAGGAATGGATAAAGATGTGGTACATATATACAATGGAATATTTCTCATCCATTAAAAAGAATGAAATAATGCCATTTGCAGCAACATGGATGGACCTGGAGATTATCATACTAAGTGAAGTAAGTCAGACAGAGAAAGAGAAATATTGTATGATATCACTTATATGTGGAATCTAAGAAAATGATACAAAATGAACTTATTTACAAAATAGAAACAGACTCACATACTTCAAAAACAAACTATGGTTACTCAAGGGGAAAGGTTGGGGGGAGGGATAAATCAGGAGTTTGGGATTAACATATATACACTACTATATATATAAATAGATAATCAACAAGGACCTACTGTATAGCACAGGGAACTCTACACAATATTCTGTAATAATCTATATGGGAAGATAATCTGAAAAAGAATGGATATATGTATAGGTATAACTGAATCACTTTGCTGTACACCTGAAACTAACACAACATTGTAAATTAATTATCCTCCAATATAAAATAAAAATTAAATTAAAAAAGATAAACTGTTAGAACTCCAAACATTTAATATATATTAAAATATTTTCTTTAATTAAAAAAATAAAATAAGACTTTCACATATTTTACTTTTCATACCTATTATCATTTGTTACTTCTAAACAGTGGCTGTAATGGTTCCACAGAATATCAAAGGAATGACTTGTCTTAAAAATGTACTGACTTCTGGGGCTTCCCTGGTGGCGCAGTGGTTGAGAATCTGCCTGCCAATGCAGGGGACACGGGTTCGAGCCCTGGTCTGGGAAGATCCCACATGTCGCAGAGCAGCTGGGCCTGTGAGCCACAATTGCTGAGCCTGCACGTCTGGAGCCTGTGCTCCGCAACAAGAGAGGCCGCGATAGTGAGAGGCCCGTGCACCGCGATGAAGAGTGGCCCCCACTTGCCACAATTGGAGAAAGCTCTCGCACAAAAACGAAGACCCAACACCATGAATAGATAAATAAATAATAAAATAAAATTAAAAAAAAAAAAATGTACTGACTTTTATAACTAGCGAACTGCTTCTCTCCATGAACCACTGTGCAATAAAACAGTTCAAGCCCCCTTTTAAGAAAATCAACTGTTTGTTGATTTTCTAAATCACCAGGAGGACTATTTACTTATGGTTATTTGAGGAAGATAAGGTAGTATTAAATAAAAATCATAAAGGAATTAAGTCACTTTAATAAAGAAAAAAATTTTATTCATGGAGAGAATGCACACAATATTTCATTTTTTACTTTTTATGGAATCACCTATCAAGGCAAGAAACAAGATTTGTGTCATCTCACCCATCTTCTCCTTCAGTGTCTATTTTCATGAAGTCTAAAATAGACACTGTCTGTAAATTTACACGCTCTATTTGCTCATGCTCACGTGTCTCAGGAGTAATGCATAGAGGTTACCCTACCAGACCAAAAGGTAAAGTGTATGTAAACTCTTGCCAGCAAAGGAGAGCACGACCAGGCCTGCGGTGGCAAGCGAGTTGGTGATAGTAGCCACTACTGAATCCAGTTATCGGTCTTGTACTTTCTCCCCAGATGCTCTCCTGAGTGATTATTTCTCAGCAGCACTTCTATTTCGCCTTCATTTCCCAGTGAGGAAGCAAGTAAAGAATCCTTCCAAACGGAGAGAGAGATTAAAAACTCTGGCAAATTCTCTTGTTGGTGTAGTGAGGAAAGGCAGATTCTAGATAAACATCTAAGAAGTGGAATAGGGTAATAACACCCCCCAAAATTAACCCTAATTGAAGGTAATTTTTGTTATTTTATTTTGCTAACTCAGAAAGCATTTCCAAATGAGGGCTGACTGCCACTGTATTCCATCAATGAGGAGAATTCCAGTTAGCACTGATTTCCGATTATTAGAAGAGTAGGTAATGGGGAAAATGTGTGCATGTGTGTAAGAGAGAAAGAAAAGGCTTTCTGTTAAGTCTCTCTCCTTTACACCTCAGTTCCAAGGCAGCAAGGAACAAGGAATGAATTCACATTGATATCTGAATGTGCCAGATGTGCCCACCTAATTATATTATAGTCTAAACATATTTACTAAGCTCAACACCAAAATGAAGTAGTGCTTAGGAAGAAAATGATACAGAGTGGGAGTATGCATAAGGCAAATCTTCAGGCACACTTTCAGGCCTCCTGCCTTCCTCCTTGTATGGAATCCTACACAAGTTAGGTTTTAACAACTGTTTGGGGGGTTCCCCATGCTAACCCCAGGATCAGTTAAGACTCACAGGACTCGGCATATAATCATGCTCACAGCTAAGATTTATTACAGAGTGAAAGGACACAAAGCAAAATCAGCAAAGGGAAAAGGGCATGGGGCAAAGTCCAGAAGAAACCAAGAGCATCCTTCAAAGAGTCCTCCCCACAAGGAGTCACACAGGATGCACTTAATTTCTCCAGCACTGAATTGTGACAACACATGTAAAGTGCTGTCTACAAGGGAAGCTCCTTAGCAACTCAGTGGCCGTGGTTTTCACTGGGGGTTGGTCACACAGGCACCCTTTTGCCGAGCATGTACCGAAAGCCAAAATTCCAGACTCCCAGGAGGAAAGCGAGTGTTCAGCAGAAACCATACTATTTGCACAGTTTGGAACAGTGAGCTACTCATTAATTATGGAATGGTGGGAACACTCCCCAGATCCCAGTTCCTAGATGCCAGTGAAGGGCCAATCTTGTAAGCAGGCCTTTCTAAAGACAGCAGCCTCAGGCCTGCTATGTTAACACTTTACTGCACACCTACCCATCACTGTTTCAGATCCACCATGGTTTCAGATCTGTACTCCCAACTGCCATCCCACACAAAAACGAATTCAAGGATTGCGGTCCTAGATGGCCCCAAGCTCAGCTCTGATACCTGATCCAGGAAAGGGCATACAGGTGGGAGACAGGGAGATGTCTGTCTCATTTGCACACAGGGATGTGTGATTTACTGGTGCCCTCTATAGTGTCAAGTTAAGTTGAGTCAAAAGACACTACTGAAAACACGATTTGTACCTAAGAGGAAAACACCCCTACCATTATAAATTGCACAATAATACATACATGAGATTAATAGAAGCCTATTAATAGATTAATACATACATGAGATTCATGAGGTTCATAGAAGCCAAGGGACTATGTTAGCTTCATTTCCTTTAGTTAGAGAACATCCATTCAAATGAGTATTTAATGTATCAAATGTTATTTATTAGAAGATGCAACTAACAGTTCCCCACAAGAGGCCTCTGGTCCAATAGAGGCCGGAAAAGCAGCTTCTGTGGGCGCTTTCAACATTCACTTCTAATAACAAAAATCAGTATAGGGATGTTTACAAATCTCTTGGTTTTGATTTTATATTAAAATAGGGAAAAGAGTCTTCACTGTTGTCTACAACTGGCTTGTCAGTTTTTAGTCTACCAACAAGACATCCAACTTATTTATGGAAATCTCCTAGAAATAGAAGATAACTTAGGAAAAGAAAATCAATATAGCATTTTGGTTTCAAACCAATCCACCGACTATATGTGAAAGTATACAAAATAAAATTCTAATTTCAAGTCACATTTCCTAAAGCACTCTCACAAGGTAGAGATTGACACTCAGATCTAACTAAAGGGCTCTCAGAAATCTGCATTAAAGAGAGAGGTGCGATGTGGACTTGGCTTCAACGAAAAGTAATGACCACTGTTCACTAAGCACTCACTATGTGCCAAGCACTAAGGGAAAAAGCACTTTACCTGCGTTATCCCCCTTAGGAACCCTGTCACTCAGTGCACACATGAGGGCTGGAAACTGCATTACAACTCAAGTCCAGAGCAAGGGGAGAACATCGAGCAAATACATGCACTGTCCTTCTGTTGAGTTTCCTAGTTCTGGTAAGAGCACTCCTGCTGAGTGGGGATATGGCAAAAGAAAACACATGCCTTCCACGTCACACGCGCAAGGCAAGTGCAGAAACCTTAGTCTCTTGTGAATAACACCACTAATCAAGACAGAAATCCTTATTTAAGTAATGAAAAAAAAAAAACAATTAGAGAGTTAAATGGAAGGCAAAATATACCCATATGCATGTATTTCCTCCTTCCCCCAGGATATTAGTCAGAGTTCAGTGTCACGAAGTAGCATGTGTCCTGACATGTGTGATCGTGTTCTACAACACGACCTCCCTCCTTCCGCAAAAGGGTCTGATGCTCACAAGTAGCCAGAAAAGAAGCAAGAGACACAGCAACGCCTGGAGTCCTGACTGAGGGTGTGCTTCATAAACAACATTCTGGGAGTTTCCCGGCCTTTGTAAGTAATGCTCTCAGGCCACAGGTGCTGGATTTGTTTTCTGTGGCTTGAGGGTAAAGCTCTCTGCAATGGATTTTACTGAAGATAGCAGGTGGGATGTGAGGCTCTGGGCAAAATGAAACATGGAGGGTTTTGATCACTCCAAGCCAACAAGGAAGAACACACCTATGTGTAAAAGTCCCTGATCCGAGACCATTACCATTGTCCACAGAAGCACAGGCAACACGCGGCAGGAGAAAGGGGACTCAGGACCTGGGCCGGAGGCACCCACACACATAGCAACAAAGCAAACAGCATGCACACAGCAGCTGCACTGACATTCAGCAAAGACGGAGGCTGGTTTTTAGATCTTACGTGGGAGACAACAAAGACAGCCCAATTAATCACAAGGAAGACAACTGGAAAGTTGAGGCTTCTGCACCTATCCACAATATAAAAAAAAAAAAAATCATGGCAAATGCATATATTCCGGCATGTATCTTTCATATACATAAACCACAGACTGCACAGACTTCCTATGGCCACAGCTGCCAGCTCCATTATCCCTTTCTGTAAGGGCTTTGAGAGAGGAAAAGGAAAGGAAATAGGGTAAAAAATATTTCCATTATATACGGAATGGACTGTTGCCAGATAAATATTTTTTAGCCTTCAAGAACATTTTAATATGGATTTCTGGCAAAATTTTTAATCATCAAATAACTATTTTATTAAAGTTAGTAACACCAAACAAGAGGCCAACTCCAAGTTGTATCACAGAAGTCACAGTTTAAAAAGGAGCCATAGCTTACAATGGAAGGGAAATTCTGAAAAAGAGCATAAAAGATCGTTGACTATCAGGAAAAAAAAAAGGATAAGCTCTGGTTCTAACAATCCTAAAATACCCTCTCCACAGAAGTAAGGGGAGGCAGAATGGAGTGGAAAAACAAATCATATCAAATAAAAATAAAATAAGATACAGTACAGAGTGTGAAGCCACAAGTCTGTGCTCCAGTACCAAGCCTTTTCCTTACTAGCTGTGACCACAATAAGCCTCAGTTTCCCAGCTAGGAAACTAGATAGTAATACCTGACTTTTACTGTTATCCTCAGGATTATTAGTCGTTATTAGGGTTGAAATAAGTGAAGTACAAATACTCATGACAGGCCTTGCCAAATTCCGAGGCACACTGCAGGCACTCAGGAAATGCTTGCTCATAGATACACTTCTAGCTTTCGCATAAATCCAAGGATTAACTGAAATCTTGACCTTCCGTCTAGAAATCTGTACAATATGATCTGCTGAGACGGCATATATAATAATAAACAATAAGTGACACAACAGTCACTTGTCACAAAGACAAAGGTTAAATTTTCATAAATTATATTAATAGTCTACTGGAAAAACTACACTTTGATCAGCTTAAGATTCTCTTGGTTACAGGTGCCACATAAAACATGCAGAGATAAGATTCTTACTGTAATAATAGGATATTTTCTGAATACTTTTCAAGTGAATATCATTCACTGAGTCAATGACAACTCCTTTTAAAAAACAATTATTTTACCCTTTTAGTTCACTGTTTTTTGGGTATTGGCTGTGTGTGTGTGTGTGTGTGTGTGTGTAAAAGAGAACACATGTGTGTACAGAGAAACCAGAGGACACACATGTGCTCTGTTTGTTTTTAATAAAAGTATGGCAGGAATCTGTTTCTGCTTCTCCAGTAGAACAGAAGTTCCTTCAGAGAACAGAGAAGCCACCTGAATGAGGATTTATGATGCAATGAGAGCCAAATACTTCACAAATGAAGCAATCATATAGGTGACTTTGTAAATATTTTATTAATCCTCTACGAGTCTCCTAAGTGAGGCCTCATAGATGCTTATATTTTTAATCTGCTATGAATAAATGCTTCAATCCAGTGCCTGCATTCCAATGACCCAGGACTAAACAGGGGAGTGTAGACGGTTTCAGGTATCACAGGTACGACTCCCTGTCAAGACACAGAACCCAGTGACATGCCCCCCACCAGGGACAGCTCGCTCCAGTGATTCAAGGAGGTTACAAAAGCACAACA